>NW_022474213.1:139701-528339 GCF_003357145.1 Venustampulla echinocandica | reverse complement strand
CCCCCCCGCTCCACCCCCTTTGACGGCTGGCGCGGTACTTGTTTGTTCTGTTGGTCTTGTTGGTTTTGTTGGGTTTGTTAGTCTTGTTAGTTGTGTTAGTTCTTGCTGGCTTGTTGGTACTTAGTTGCCAGTGCCTTGTATGACCTTTGTGTCTTTGCCTGCAAGTGCCTAGGTAGACAATTCCAACTTCAGCCCCTCCTATCTACACAAGGCAAACGACCAACGCCGCGCATAGTTCGCACTCGGGCAAATTGGGAGAGTCACCGTTTCGCTACATCCCATGGGGGATGGCAAACAACGACTGATCAATTTAGCTGAGCAGTCTGAACCGGAGACTCGGTATGGTGTGACGGTCTATAAAGCAACCTGCCGTCGCTGCTGGATCTTGAAATTTCCAGTCATCAAGCTTAACTGCCATCTTGCCAGCAACTCACTCCGGCCTTCCAATTTGAAATACTCACTGTATTTCCCGTACAACTTCGGCTTCGTGGGCAACACATAATTCCACAGGTATGTCGGCGATATATGCTTGGGCAGACCTACTCCACCAAATCACATGTGCTGGTTGAAAATAACAATTTTCTGTCACAGTTTTACAAACTCTTCCCAGACAAGGAAATCCTCACCAGCCTCTCAGAGCCGACCTGCACTATGTGTAAGCAGTATTACTACTACTACGCGGCTTGTGGCCACACACTCAACGTTGGTGTTGCCGCTTGCTCCAGTAAGAAGGCAAATCCGACCCGCTATTGTCGGGCAGAGCCAGTGACCATAGAGATGGACGGCTATTGTGAAGATTGTAGCCATGGTTGAAGGGTACGTCCAAGCATGGATATGGTGGCGTCGCTGAAGATACTAACTAAATCTAGTGCTTAGTATACCTCGCAGTTGTTGGAGACCCCGGCAGTAGATGTCAAAGAGGTCCGGCTTGTTTAAGATGACTGATCTTGACACGGACTGGGCTTTCCGCATTTACAGGAGTTATGACTGTGGGGGGAAGTTGGGGTGGGGTAACTGTTTTCTTCGTGTTGGTGGCTCTTCTTTGTAGATGTTTTTCTTTGGATAATGGCTTGCGGGTGGCATGATTTTGGTTCTGACAGCAGGTCTCGGCCGCCGGGGGTGCGGATAGGAAGCTACTGGCTCTGGCATAAGGTTTGGTCCTAGACTCTATGGAATTATCAGCCATGTCAACATTTCATCACGAACCCGGTCGTTTTTCAACTTGTGATCACGTATGCGATGTTGGTAGATATTGGATATTATCGTCTGCTAAGGACTGGAGCCTGTTGAGTCGAACATCAACTGGAGCTGATGATCTCTACGGAGTATGTTCAATCACCAACAGTTCCCTTGCCGATATTGATATTATGCCGGGCTTGGAGATCACCCAGGGCCAATAGGTAAAGGCATCATGACAGCCGGTTGATATAGTCGGGCTTGCATATTAGCTGTGGAGCGATTTGCCGTTCGGCACTAGTCGTTTCGAAGTTGTGGAAGTCCGGCACAGCACGGGCGGGACGGCTCGCAGTTTGGTAAGTATATTGACACTTCGCATTGAAGCTCAGACACCGCAAGGTCGCTAGAAGAGTGTGCCACCAACAATGGAGTTAGTAGATGTTGGAAATTTTTGAATCAAGGTTGGTAGATCAGGTTCGACCCAGACGGAAAAGCCGTTGCTTGCAATGCCCAGGTCGTTGCAGTCCCTGTTGCATTGAGTGCGAGTCATGTGGCAGTTGCATAGTATGTGGCAACATGTTGGTTTTGAGGGGGTATCTTCCCGTTCTAGCATTACCTACGGAATGGCACGGGGAACAGATGGAGATGGTCCGAACCGTCTTTAGCACATGCATAGGAGTCGCACGAGACCATCCTGTTAGTGCGAGAAACTGGGATGTGATGAGGTTACGAGAGAGCAGAGGTTTGAGAGGCCATTGGCAAATATTGTCCAGCAGGGGATGAGGCCATTGGCGGAAGATGAGCAACTGCCCTTGGCCGGCTGGGATCGGGGGTTTGGATAGAGAACTTCACCACAAGCTATAATCCAGAGCCGTGGAAATGTGTACGATAGGTGAAGTAAACTCGCAGTGCAAGAGGAAGAATTACGAACGCTTCCGGCATGAAAAAAGAGTATGCGGCCGCAAAGGTAACCGCGCGGGAACACCAGATAAGGCACGATCTATGGAAGGGACGTCAAGACAGCCTTTTCAGGAGGCATGCAAGGTGATTTGCCGTAGCGGTTGACAGCGGACGATGAGCCGAAACGGTCTGGTCGTCCAACAGTTCTCCAGAGGTTGCACAGGGTTCCAACCAACTGGGAGTTGCGGCTGCAGGGAATCCCTTGAGGCGCGAAGCGCTTATATGCAAGCCCATCCCATTCACTCACCCAAGCAACAAAGCTGGAAAACAAACGCCCGGCGCTTAGATCCCAAGACATATATCTCGACTGGCAACTTGGCCTTGACAGAAGGAATGACAAAGCGAGTCTCGGATACGAAGGAGCCCTTCACTTGAATCCCAAGAGCTGCGGCCCCACTGGAGGCCGCCAACATGTTGATCCGGGGTTCCCAATTCAGTCGCCCGGCCATTCAGATCGCTGAAGCGCAGCTCCCGCGTCACAATCCCCAGCAGACCATGGCTTATAGGCTGTTATAGACGGTTCTGGCATTAGGACGAGAACTGCCGCCCTTGAATTGGAGTGCAGAGGGATGTGAATATTGCTGGATCAGCGATCATTGTTGAGTTTCTGGAGGTTGATGGTTGATCCTTTGATGAGAAGTACATGCTACGTACCTCAGGGAGTAGCTCTCGTTGTGTGCTTAGTGTGCCGGGGCGGAACAACAAAAGAACGCGGTAAGCGGACCGTGCCGCTGATTGGCCGGGAGCGACCGCTGGCGTTACAAGCGAAGACGACGAAGTAACTTCAAGGTTCACAATCCAGATCAAGTCGCTTGCCCGACCCAGACTCCTCCTGCTGCTGCATCCCTCCCAAGCTCCCCAATACTACTTCGTACAGCTGTTGGAAATACCAAAAGACCCAATCCGGACAGCAACGAGGACTCAGTGGCCCGTCGTATTCTCTGGAAACATTGCCTCTGGCTTCGGCCCGGAGCCCGCGGAGGTCGTAGCGCGCCTGAAACCAAACCCCTTTGGAGGCGGAGGCAGTGCCATCACTGCAAATGCAGAGTATCGGCTGAGCTTCCAACTGTTCCTTGGAGATGTCCATTGATTTGAACTGGGAGACCCTGACCACTGGCCCTGATGGAATTGCCCTGGCCAAGAGCATCCAAGACTTTGTGCACAATAAGTTCCAGACGGTGACACTGCCGCGCTTTATCAAAGCCGTCAAGGTTCACGCCTTTGAATTTGGGTCCATTGCCCCAGAGATCGAAATTAAGGACATATGTGACCCCTTACCTGATTTCTATGAGGAAATTGAGGATGGCTACGAGGAGGATGACGAGGAGGAGGAGCTCGAGGCGAGATGGCCACCAGACGCTTTGAGAGAGCAGCGAAAGATGGATCGATTTGAGAGAACAAGTGGGCACTCACAGGTCAGACATCCTCCGCCATACATCGACACGCGGCTGGCGGGAATCAGGTCTGGGCAGACTCAGCCGGATATGGGCAGCCCATTCCTCGGGGGCAGTACACCTGGGATCCCAGGAGGGACGTCGAATCTCAGCTACTTCCATTCCCACCTGACGACTGGGCTATCAGGGACTCAGACGCCACTCGCGGCCGTCGCGGGAGCAGCACATCTGCAAAATGGCTGGCCAGATTACTCAAACATGCCGTCTTCTATTACTGGAAGAGGGCACCGTCACACTCCCAGCGGGGGTTCACTGTCACCTCCACCAACATCAGACTCATCCAAGGAACGATTTCTGAGAGAACGGGCTAGTGTTTCTACGTTGGCTCCGTCAACTTCAACCACTAGGCCACAGACTCGTGAAGGGGTCGAAGACGAACCCGTCGAAGACCCATCTTCCCCTCCACGCCGCTTTCGAGAACCCAGCGTGGAAGACCTCCAGACTGTATTCCGTGTTCGTTACTCTGGGGATGTGACGCTTTCTCTGACGGCCGAGATCCTCTTAGATTATCCTATGCCGAGTTTTGTGGGCATACCACTCAAGCTCAACATCACCGGCCTGTCATTTGATGGGATCGCAGTCCTGGCATATATCCGGAAACGAGCACACTTCTGCTTTCTATCCCCAGAGGATGCGGATGCCGCTGTCGAGCCCGAAGAAAATGGACGTGGTCGCGCTGGTGATATGAAGATGGGTGGGCTCTTTCATGAGATCAAGGTTGAAAGCGAAATAGGGCAGAGAGAGAATGGCAAGCAGGTCTTGAAAAACGTTGGGAAGGTCGAGAAGTTTGTCTTGGAACAAGTCAGACGAATCTTCGAGGACGAGTTTGTATATCCTAGTTTCTGGACATTCTTAATCTAGAATGCTCCCTATTAGCTTGCCTCTTTGCATCCGAAATACGGATCTTCAATTTAATAACACTCTGCCTGAGACGAATCTCGGCCTAATACCCCGACTCTCTCCCCTTCGGGACCATGAGGGTTTCTCAATCTTTTCAGAAAGATTTGTACGCGGTTGCTAGCATACACGCAGATTGGCCTTGTGCATGTTACCAATCAATGCTGCCTAGTAATGTAGACATGCCTATTATGTCTCCCACTTAAGAATGAGCTACTAAATAAAATTTGCAGAAGCTTCATGGTAGGCGTATCCGTCATCAATCGTCGATCGTGGTGGGTGGATTCCAAAAAGTTATAATTTCATTTCAAGGTCGCTTTGAATCCTTGATACGCCGAATTCATATCCAGTTCTAACTCCCGTGCCTGTTCTTCGCCAACCTCCTCTGTCGCCTTCATCTGATTCAAAGCAATCAACCACTGAACTATCTTTGCCCTCCCTTCAAAATCACTATCCGTCACCTTATTCACGCTCTGAATGACATCGGAAAGCAGAGGGTGCAGCTGATCTTTCGCAAGCAATCCTAACTTAAGCGCATCGAGGAAAGTTATAAAGTCCTGCGTAGCTTCAAGAATGAGCGTGCCGTTTGTCCCACCGTTCGTGGTCGTCGTAGCGGTATGGGATGGTGCCGTCACAGTGCTTGGAAGTCCGATTCGAATCCGCTCGGTAGCTCTTGGTACTTCCATCTGGGAGAGTTAATCCAGTAAAACGAAGTTTGGATAGTGATGGAACGTACATCCCATTCGGCCTTGAAGGTCTCCAAATCCACAAATTCCCGAGCGACAGTTTCATCCGTCAAGATAGCTTTGTACTGCTTTAACAATCTATCACAAGTTTCTGTATAATCGGCTTCGGATATGGCATCTTTGAGATATGCTTTTTCCAACTCGTCTAATGTGATAATAACGCTGAAAACTTCCGCCAGCGAATCTTGGAGATCCCGTTCCGCTCGTGTCTCGGCCAGCTTGACTTCCTAGGAGACATTCATATTAGACTTTGTGCCATGTCGGGATTGGATATAGCGGACAATCATACCTCATCAAGATTTATGGTGGCCGAGAGCGTCGTATTTGGAACATAACTGTGAGGTGTTGGCGCATATGGTTGCCGTGTCTGGTACATTATTATGCTTGATTCTACAACCGATAAGGCGGAGGTCGAAGCTCGGTGGGATGAAGGGTCCCGAGATACTGCCGATCGCGACCGCCTAACCATTCGCCAAAAGCCGCTTAGTCCGAACATTTATTTCCTTATCGAAAAGTTCGCGAATTTTTGAACGAGAAACTTCCCCAGCCTTAGTCCAGCGGAACATATAGAGCTGCAATGGCAAAACATACCAAGAAATCGACTCGCAAGTTCGAGAAAAAGCATCTTAAGGCTGTTCTTGAGCAACGAAAAGCTGGTGCGAAGATCAAGCAACGACAGCAGATCAAAGCTAAGCGTCAAGCTCGAAATGCGAAAGATGATGAATTCTTAGGCGACAAAGATGAAGATGGAAAACCCGAAGTTGCGAGGGAGGATCCTTTTGGGAAGATGAATGTGGACGACTTCTTCCAAGGTGGCTTTGAGATTCCAGAAAATCTTGCGAAGAAATCAAAAGCAGTGCCAGAGAAGCTCGGAAAAAGAAAGCGATTGGCGCCAGAGGAAGATGATGATGAATCTTCAGAAGCCTCATTCGAGGAGGCACCAATGGGGAGTGATAGCGAGGGCGAAGGCGAAGCAGAAGACGATATTGGCATGACCAAAGAGGCTATGGATGCTCTCGCTGAGAAGGATCCCGAGTTCTACAAATACTTGAAGGAGAACGACCCTGAGGCTCTACAATTTGACGAAAATGCGGATCTGGTAGAGGTGGACGACCTAAGTGGCAGTGACGAAGAGGAAGCGCCAAAGAAGAAGAAGCAAAAGAAGGCCAAGAAGGCTGACGATATGTCAGATGAGGAGGTCGCAGATTCGGCAGAGGTCACAAAGGGCATGGTCGCGAAATGGACGGCAGCGATGACAAAAGAGCACTCGTTACGTGCTATGCGACAGGTTGTTCTTGCATTCCGAGCCGCGGCCCACGTCAATGAGGATGATGGGAAAGAGTACAAGTACACGATTTCAAATCCTGATGTCTATCACGACCTCCTCCTTACCACCCTCAAAAACGTTCCCGAAGTCCTTGGCCATCATCTACCTATCAAAGAGGCAGCCTCTGGCAAGGTTCGGGTGTCAACAGACTCGAAGAAATTCAAGACTCTTACACCCCTGCTCAAATCGCACACCTCATCTGTGCATCATCTTCTCACTACTCTCGCCGACGAAGCGACTCTCAAACTTACGCTTTCCTCGGTAACGCCCCTTTTACCATACCTTCTTCCATTCAAAAAGATCCTCAAAAATATTGTCAAGACGGTTGTCGATATCTGGTCAGATGCATCAAGTTCCGAGGCAACGAGAATAACGGCATTCTTGGTTCTTCGGAGACTTGCCGTGATAGGAGATCCCGGATTGCGAGAGGCTGTTTTGAAGACCGTGTATCAAGGTTTGATCAAGGGCAGTCGCACTACATCAATCCACACCATTCAAGGGATAAATCTCATGAAAAACTCGGCAGCCGAGCTTTGGGGCATTGACCAGGAAGTTGGATATGCTACAGGATTTACATTCATACGTCAATTGGCGATCCATCTCAGAACCAGCATCACAAACAACCAAAAAGAGAGTTACAAGACCGTCTACAACTGGCAATATGTACACTCGTTAGACTTCTGGTCCTGTGTACTGTCAGAGTACTGCAGCCCTGTCAAGGAGGCTGAGAGTGGGAAGGAGTCCCAGCTTCGGCTTTTGATATACCCCACTGTTCAGGTGACCCTTGGGGCTATGCGTCTTATTCCAACGGCAACTTACTTCCCCCTGCGGTTTCAAATGGTGCGGTCGCTTCTCCGGATATCGCGGGCAACGGGCACATACATTCCGTTAGCCTCAGCCCTACTAGAAGTTCTGAACTCGGTAGAGATGAAGAAGCCGCCAAAGGCTAGTACCCTTAAGAGCTTAGACTTTACATCTAGCTACAAAGCGCCAAAGTCGTATCTTCGAACTCGCGTGTACCAGGATGGAGTTGGCGAACAACTAGTGGAGTTACTCTCCGAATTCTTTGTCCTGTGGTCCACCAGCATTGCGTTCCCGGAATTGGCATTGCCTGTGATAGTGATGGTAAAGCGCTGGCTGAAGGAGGCGGGGAACAAGACTACTGGAAATAAGAACAATAAGGTCAATTCGGGCTTTGTGCTTCTGATTCAGAAGTTGGAAGCAAATGCGAAATGGATTGAAGGGATGAGAGCCAAGGTTGACTTTGCACCGAACAATAGAGCCGGTGTAGAGGGCTTCTTGAAAGGATTTGAATGGGAGAAGACACCCCTTGGCGCCTTTGTTGCTGGCCAAAGAAAACAGAGAGAGGAGAGAGCTAGAATCATGGAGGAAAGCCGGAGAGAGGATGAGAGAAAGCGGAAACTCGAGGGTGGGAAGCAGAAGGCTACGTCTGACAGTGACGAGGATATGGACGATGCCGACCAAGACGACGATTCAGAAGCTGGATTCGAAGACGAGGATGAGGAGGATGACGAATAGGGGGCAGGCATAGGAGTATCGTTGGGAATCGGATGGAGTCGGGCGTACTAAAATCATACCAGCCGTGGGTTTCGACGGCATCCCGTCTTGGTCAATGTATACATGTATTGCTGAATATCAATAACTTGAGGAGCACAAAACTTACTAAGGAAAGAGAGCCATTGGTGACCGGGAGAAACACCCATGCCGGATTAAAGTTCCGAGGCACATGACATAACCTTCATCCTCCTACCTAGGTACGGTACTTTTTAAGCTTGTCGTGGCCCAACATCATCCCACGAGTGATATGAAGGATACGAGACATGAGGTTATGGAAGAAGTCGGACACGATTTCACCTCCTCCGACACTCCGTATGAAGTAATTTGTACCGTATAGTACAATAATAACTGTGTCGTGGCTAGCGTCCAATGAGAGTGCCTCGTCTACCAGCGTGGCCCGTTTGATTCGGGGACATACAAGCGAGGCTACGCAACTCCAACCCCCTATTGTTGCTACTAACTACATGCGAGGAACACTTCTCCCACGATTTTCCCAACGTCGCCACGGCCGCTGGGTTTTAGGCTAGTGCTAATGTTTCCGGCTGCGCGAGACGATGGAGATCTCCCAGAGCAAACGAAGATAGAGATCCATTCTAGTAGGCGTGCCGGGCGTCGTCAGGAAGTAGTGACTCGCTGAAAGCTGTGTTGCATTGTTTCACCCGGTTCGTTGAAGTGTCAAAGAACTATAATACAGGATCCGAGAGCCATGGGTCAGCCTTAGTCTTTGCCCACTAATGCAGCCAGACTGCCCCGCCAAGATGGGATGTAGCATTGCCCTGCAGGACCTGGAATCCTAGTTGGATATATAGCCATGTGCTGCCATGATAGGTCCAAACTGTGCTTTCTTGTCAATCTTTATCGCGTTTGGCCTGGGCCTTGACCGAGGGGTACTGGTAGGAGCACCGGTTGCCAAATTGCATAGCGGGGTCCTGAGCTATCATATACTTTGCTTCCTACCTCAGTTCGTTCTCGCGTTTCCCTCTCTCCTTCCAACCATCAACTCTGAATTGATCTCGAGTATCAACTACTTCAAGGCCTCAATTTCTCATTGCACCAGAAATGAGAGAGTACCATGGCTTCTCTTATCCCTAACATCCTACCAAGGGATCCCCACAGCCAAATTTTCATAGTAGGAGCATCATTAGTTGTCCTCATCGGCTTCATTTTTGCCAGCACTTTCCGTTTCTCGAAGAAAGTCGATGAGGGTCCAGGCGGCCTTGCATCCTTCTTGCGATTCTTCTACGCCTCATTCCTGAAACCCCATACAGGAGATGGCACCGGGAATGGCCAGCAGGATGCTCTCGAGAGCTTCTACAAGGCCCAGGCTGGCGTATATGATGCGACCAGAAAGAGATTGCTGCGTGGTCGCGAAGATATGCTTGGACTAGTGGCTGCTCAACTTGTCCACAAAGCTGGGAATGAACGTACGCAGGACACAAAGCGTATTTGGGTTGATGTATGAGACGATTGCCCCTATCTGTTGTTAGCTAGCGCTAATTCTTCGTGCTCTGTAGATTGGGGGAGGAACAGGCTGGAACATCGAAGCAATGTCCGGGTTCGTCTCGGTTCCGGAGTTCTTTTCAAGCGTTTATCTTGTTGATTTCTCCCCCTCACTCTGCGAAGTAGCTCGGAAGCGGTTCGCGCGCTTGGGTTGGACGAATGTGAAAGTTGTCTGCCAGGATGCGAGGACCTTCCGTTTAGAAGATCATGAAAATGGTGCTTCTGATGCTGTGGGTTATGCCGCCTCCACCAATCCTAGTTATTTTGCAGAGAAGACTGGCAGTGTTGGTGGTGCAGACCTCGTAACACTGTCGTACAGTTTGTCGATGATCGTGAGCCTCCATCTCCCTCCATATTTGGTCCTAGCTGATTTCCAAAGCCCGATTTCTATTCTGTCATCGACTCGTTAAGTGCTCTACTTGCACCATCCGGTACAATTGGAGTGGTTGATTTCTACGTCCAGTCGATCGTCGATCTGAGCTGCAGAAACTACACTGGTGGAGCTATCAATCGTCATGTGAACTGGTTTGGCCGGCTTTTCTGGCGTGCCTGGTTCGATGTCGACCGTGTTGGTCTTGAGGCCGGCCGGAGAGATTATCTCGAGTATCGCTTTGGCACCGTTCTTAGTGCTGATTCTCGGAACTATCTCCTGGGATCGATTCCGTACTACGTGTGGCTCGGCTGCTCAAAACGACCAGATGCTTCCCTTAGCACGCCTAACTACCCTCATGAGATCGTTGAGCGTATCGATGCTGCAGTTACAGAATCTCCATATTTGTCACCGATTAATCACACACAAACCCTTTCCCGCACTGTGGAGAGGTCAACGCCGCCCGAGATCAGATCAAAGGCATTCGATGCTGCTATTATCAACCTCTCGGCGAACCTTCCACTTCCATCCTTCTTCTACCAGAACCACCACTGGAGAATTCATTACGACGACCAATTGAAAAAGCATACTCAATTCAAGCATGAGTATATCTATGCTTTCACTTGGGAAGATTCACGAGTTGATTACCGCCTTCTGAAGCTTGGCCCTCATGACGTTGTCCTTGCTATTACCTCCGCCGGCGACAATATCCTATCATATGCCCTATCGTCACCAGCTCGCATCCATGCCGTGGATCTCAACCCCAACCAAAACCATCTTCTCGAACTAAAAGTCGCCGCATATAGTGCTCTCCCTTACGCCGACTTCTGGAAACTCTTTGGGCTTGGTAAACATCCAAATTTCCGCTCATTGCTCATCTCGCGACTATCCCCTCACATGTCATCTCGTGCTTTTCAATATTGGCTAAATAATACCGACGTTTTCATGTCTGCACGCGGAAAAGGACTTTACGAGACAGGGGGTTCCCGACATGCTATTCGTATCGTTCGCCTGCTCAGCACCGCTCTTGGATTCCGAGGTCAAATCAAGAGGCTTCTCGAGGCCAAAACACTCAATGAACAACGCGAGATATGGACGAAAAGAATTCGTCCCTTGATTATGTCCAGGGTGCTTTCATACTTGGTGGTTTCTCAGGAAAAGTTCCTCTGGGCAGCCCTTGGCGTCCCGCACAATCAGTTAGCTATGTTAGAAGCTGATCATATAGCTGCCGAATCGATCCCAGGCGCACCATCACCTTCATCACCATTAGGGCATTCGGAGAAAGAACTGAACTCCAGCAGAGGCCAGGCAGTTTGGGAATACATGGTTCAAACCCTCGACCCAGTAATCGAATCCTCCATAATCGGCGAAGACAACCCATACTATCTTGTTTGCCTCCAAGGTGCTTATTCGCAGCGCTGTCACCCTGACTACCTAAAGCCGAAATCACACCAGAAGCTCTCCCGCCCCGGAGCATTTGACGGCCTCCGCATCCACACCGACGAAATCAACGAGGTAGTCAACCGTTTGACTCCTGGCACACTCACCGTCGCAGTTGTCATGGACAGCATGGATTGGTTTGACCCTGGTGCAGAAGCTGCAAATACACAAATCTCTAAGCTCAACCGCGCTCTCAAACTCGGCGGCCGCGTCCTGCTCCGCTCAGCGGCTTTGACACCATGGTACATTGCCGCTTTTGAAGAACATGGCTTTACATCCAAGAGGGTGGGCGCTAGGATTGGAGGCGCCTGCATTGATCGGTCAGTACCTTTTATCCCCTTATCAATCAACCTAGCTTACGATGAATCACAGAGTTAATATGTACGCATCATGCTACATACTCACCAAGATTGAGAATCTTGCCCAGCCTACTTCTAGGACTCCTTCGAGGGAAAACTCCGTCGACCTTGAGACGCTTGAGATTTGACTTCCTCCCCCGGGTGAGGTTGAGCAAGAATGGGAACATCATCGACAAGCTGCAGCGAGTTTGGAGTTTAATTGGAAAGTTGACCTAGCTGAGGTTGCACAGTCAAGAGATTTGGATAAAACGCCTACACAGCAGGATGTAGATGCGGCTGCTAATGTACCGAAAGAGATTAAATACAGGAGAATTAGCAAGAAGAGGGGGAAATCCTTTTAGGTTTATTTCTTTGGATTTAGTGGTAGGGTAGTGATGTACTCACAGCCTTTTATGTATCTCGTATTCTCTGGGTCAGATATACCCGTTTACCCTATTGGAATAAATAGAAAATAATCTCGGAGCATGGAGAAAAATCTTATGAGTAATGGCGCGTTCCTAACCGCATAGTGTTATTCAGAAGTTAAAATTTACTTTTCATTCTTCCTATCCCCTGGTGTATTGTGGCGTATAATACATTTCCTTCTATAATGTAAATCGGTAATTCTCAATTTGTAAATATTGTAGGGAAAAGAAATCAAGGTTATTCGAATTATTTCCAATAAAATTAGATTAAATAAATTAAAATTCGAGTAACTAGTAAAATTGAATTTAGTTTAATTTAATCAAATCCTATACTGTTTATAAATAAACATATATATTACCCCCTGCTTTATTATAACTATTGGCCTGTGCCAGGAATTCGGGGCTGTAGTATAGAGCTTCTATTAAGTTTAAAGACATCGAGCGTAAGGAAACCTGCCTGCCGGGTTTATCCGGAGAAAAGTGGGAGGTGGGCAAACTGCCACATCTTAATAAGCGAAGAAGGATTTGATTATCGCCCCTACTAAATATTGTATTTACAGCCACGTGAGTTGTATTTTACTGAACATTTTTATATGTCACGTGATGTTTGGCATAATGTGGCGTCGATCGAAAAGTGTCCACAAGCCACGCGTCTAGTTCAACACCGAGTTGCCACTCCTGTCACTCCAATAATCCGCCACTCAATCGTTCCCCATCTCTGTAAGGTACGGAGGTACCGCTGTAATACCCTTTGATCGACCTCGCTAGTAAAGAGGTGGCCGTTCCTTTCTCCGCATCACACTAGCTCTATTCGAGATGTTTCGTTTGGCTCTGCTCGCTTTGGCCCTCGGAAAGATCGCGTTTGCCGCGGATTGCTTCCAGAATCAACAGCGAATTCTCGGAGGGTCCTAGGGAACCATCTCCTTATATACTACTTAAAAAACGCCACTTATCTTCGAGAATATTCTAGAAAATGTACATTCAAGTTCTAAGCTAGATGTGGCGCACCAGGTACCACAGTACCTCCAGCCACTATCGGCCTTTAAGCCTAAAGCTTCATAATTGAAATTACGGCGTAAATATTGTGGGGTTACTTTGCACTAACTAAAATCGTTACTCGCTTTCATCCGAGGTATAGATCCGCGTGGCGTTATGTATGAATTTGCACACTACAGTAGCACAAGGCTAAATGACGATTTCCAACATGGTGGTAAGGCTTAAGAGCTTAGATAAGACTCCTTTAGAAGTGTTAGAGATAGTATAAGCTTAGTGGTAGAGTTGTAGTAAAGGAATACTATTATACTATAAAAAGGGACTCTTGATAAATTAGGCGTGAGGGCGACGATATAAATGCGATTTTCTAGTAGAAGGGGTTTAGGTTGTTTGGGAGTGGCTATAGAACATAACTTATAAAAGATTATAGGAGATATTAAGGTGTGCACAGATTTTAAGATACTTTAAGTTAAAGTACCTATTTTTTTTTCGGCACGCAGGGATGGACGTTATGGCGCATTCTTGGGCGAATTTGGTGCAAACCTCTTTTCAGTAGAAAATCAGGCACCTACAGCTATTACCTATCTATATCTCCGATATCGAGCTTCTAAACTATTTCTATATACTAATCTAGAGAGCGTAGATATCTTAATTCCAGTTAGATATTTATACGACTTAAATACCTCAATTCTGGTGAGATATTCATATAACTTTAATACCTCAATTCTAGTAAGATATTTATATGATATTAGATTTATATCTAGGTAATAGCTGTTGAGCCTTATAATACTAGCGAAAAGAGTTTTGCACCACAGTCGCCCAAGAATGCACTATAGGACGTTACTCTGTTATAATATTTACAAAGCATACATTGACATGTTGCTACTATTATGACTCCCCACCCATTGACGCCGCATCATCTCCAAGCAGCATACCACTTCTAGATCTTGCTAAAGGATTATAAAACCTGCTATTGAAATGATTCTGCCTTGCCGTAATAGCATAAATTCACCAACACCCTTGCTACCTTGCCACAGCATGCCTCTCCACCTCGTTTGATCCTAGGTAGCTAATTATTTTGCCCCTTTCGCTAGCACAGTTTGGGTGCCAACACCAATGCAATTATTCCTTGCTAAGATCTGCATGAATCTCCAAGAAATACTAGACCTTAACTACTCAGACACGCGGCATTGTTGATACATGAATCTCTACCTCAGCTTTCCCATCAATCTTGCGCAACACTGCTGCCAAAGTGATTCTGCCTTGCTAAGATAAATCTCCCAGTGCCACTAGGACTTAGTGCAACCTGCACGATTTCACCTCGGTTTGACGCCTGCCCAGCTAATCCCACACCCATTTGTCAGTAAATTGTGCCGCTAATATGGCTCGATATCGCCAGGATTTACATGAATCTCCCAATACCACTAGAGATTGGTGCGACTCCTCACTATCACGGCACCACCGCTGCATAATTACACCATCAGCAGGCTTACCACCAGCAATCTACCCTTTGCCAACCCAGCCAATACGATTGTCCCTCTCTTGTCTCAACCTGCGTGAACCAAACCCATTGTCAGAGCACCTTGGCCCTTTGCCCTCTATAGGCAGGACAACAACTAACAGAAAGAAACATGTAGGTAAAATATAGTATTAAAAGATCCGAAGCAAAAAGAAGTAAATTAAATGCCACCGAAATCCATATTGTATGAAATCGACCCCCTAGACGTTGAAGAGACGTTATGGAATAATGAGGCTGAGCCGCTTAACTGTACGAGTATCACGTGTAGATCCAAAAAAGGTTCCGGAAGGATCTTTGTCGGAGCCAAAACAGGATCTGCCCCCGGAGACAAGGCGAGCAAAGTGTAACCGGGCCTGAAAGAAGCCAAAACGAGTCCCTGCTGATATTAAAATGGCTTTCAAATGCATGCTTAAGCTAACTTAGCGTCTGCTCAGGCGGTGCTCAGGAATGCCCGCTCTCGGCTTAAGCTTGCTCACCCATAGGTCAGGCTAAAGCAGCAGCTGCTCAGGTCCAGAGACTGAAATGGAAAATGCTTATGAGAACATTCCCATGTGAGAAAGGCTGTTATAAGGGAGAGTGAGCTAGGAGCTTATATACCCAATTGCCCCACTTATCTACGTGTCTATCTAATACAATTCGGAAGGCAAAAAACGAAGGAATATCAAGTGGTTGGAGTCGCCCCAAAATATAGACAACAAAGGACTGAGGTCACTCGAATTGAGTCCAGCAGACATAATCTTCACTTTTGCAGCGAGTCAAATATCACCGAGTAGGAACTGGCACGTTAATTTCAAAATGTAACATTGCTCATAGAACTGTAAACTAATCTAATCTCTCTTAAAGCTCTTCACCAAGTAGTCGGCGTACTGGACCACAACCATTCCTTTGAAAATTCAAAGTATTGGATTGTGACGTTCCGCCATCAAGGTTACTAAACCATGCTGTTCCCTCGGAAATCGAGGTAGTAGGTCATGTCGTTCCCCAAAGAATCGAATATGTACTAGACTATGAATGTCAAAGTATCGTAATACCAGACTAGTCGTACCTGCAAGAGTATGAATGGGTATCTGTATGAATGGCCATGATAAGTTGAGCCGAACAAACCAAGGAAATTTAAACAGAATGAAAAACAACTCCGACACTCCTTGCATAAAATCAATCTGTGAACTCCACCATAATAACACCGCATCCTTTGTCCACTTGATTCGCATCCGCAATCTCATGAAAAGCGACCCTGACAACTTTCTCCGCAACAAGATCATTCGTTTCACTCTTATTTCCCATTCATCGTTCATCTGCTCCATAAAGGTTCCTCTAGCATCTAGAGGAATTGATCCGAATCAAACTCAGTCAAAAAAAGTCGCCAACACCAAAATCGATATTGCCTTGAAGACTTGAAAAGTCGAAGTTTTCGAAATCCAGATCGTTATAAGGTTGATGAATCTCATTGTTGTGGTGCTGATCACTCTGAATGTTGTGGCATTGGTCGTTCTGATTGTTATCATATAGTTCAATCTGCTGAACTTGATTCTGACCAGCCATGGATTCAAAACTGCCGCTTGACGCCTCGTCCGAATTGGTAGGAAGGCTTGCATACCCGTGGAGCCAAGAGAGATCCCCATGGAATGACTCATTAGGTGGTAGGGCTGCCGGGTCTACGTCGCTCGTGTAGGTGTCATCAGTGTTGTCCCGGAGAAAGGCATCCCACTCCTCTTCAAGGGTTTGGGTCTCGTGTACTGGGTCGTCCACCTGTTGTACGGTGGGAAGAGCGAGATTTGATTGGTGGACTTCAACTTGCCGTGGGTCATCAGTATCTTGGAGCGGTTAGTTGACAAGGTTAAGGTTTGGAAGGGGAATAGGTGCTTACTTTGCTCTAGCATTGGAGAGTCCACGTTATCAATTGGACCCAACAAAGTAGCTGATGCGGTTGGTACTTTGGTAGTCAAGGTCGATGGCGTGTTGGTTGGAGCTGGTGATACTTTTGTAGCCAAAGCGGGTGTAGTCTTAGGAACATTGCTAATTGCGGGTTGGGGAGTGAGAGTGTACATCATAGTTTTGGCGATTTGAGCAGGCATGTTGTAGAATCGATTCGACAAGGTCGCTGATACCGGCGTAACTTTGGCAATCGAAGCTGGTGAGACTTTGGTAGTCGAAGCCGGTATAACCATTGAGATATTGCTAACTGATGCCTGGGTGGTATGGGTGTGCATCACAGTGTTGACGACAGTTGGCGCAGTCATGGTTGCTGCCTTTGATGAGCTATGTGGCGGGGTCAAGAGACCTCTAACATCTACTTCCGGGGCAGATTTCTTTGGGGTACTGGGTTGAGATATGGGGGTAGCCTTTGCCCGCTTTGCTGGACGCACTGTTTCCTCTCCCTTATCCTGTGCGGGTCTCTTGGGGCTCTGCTGAGGTTGCTGAATCTCCAGACCCGTGAGCATACTCTGCACAATATAATCCGCGCCAGTATCATGTACATTTGAGTTATTGGAGGGTGCATTTGGAGTTCCAGCCGGCTCGTATCCCATACCAGCCAGGAATTTTGGTCTGTAAAGATTGACAATAACGTTCTTTCCGCCAGAGATTGTAAAGTCAGGGAGGGCCCCCTGGGAGCTATTGGTTGAGGGTCGACGGTTTTGCTCCTTCATGCTGACTTTCCAACCTGAATCTGATCCTGGAAGATGGAGCTTTTGCTTATAGACAGGGTCGAAAATATTGTAAGTTACCGACTTTGGCTTTTCATTCCTCTCCTCGTGCCCCAGAACCATGCGCTCCAGAGCACATAGATCGTCCCCAGGTAAACCTTGTCGCGAGTCCAAAGGCTCATTTGCAGACGTCTTCTTTGCATTGTTGGCCGTATTGTTGATTAGGGTAGAAGATGCATTGTTTGTCAAAGCCTGAATATTGCCATGCTGCTGGGCTGGTACTGCAGACTTTGCCAATATCTTCTCAGCCGGACAGATATCTTTTTCCAAAGGACCATCTGCTAGCTTGGCATTTGGGGTGCTAGGAAGCTGGTTATCAAGATGGTAGGGGCTGCTTCGCGGGACAGGATGGTAGCGGGGTTCCTCAATCGGGGTGGCGGCTCTGGTGGGTGTTGGCAACGAGCCACTAGCGGGAACGTCCATCGTGTTGGTATTCGGTGTGGTAGACTGATTGGCCTTGTCCAATGCACAGTGTGCTTGATCTTGAGCGGCAGTATCAGCGCGCAATGGCGCAACGGGCATTGTCAACGGAGTGCTAGCCGGAAGGCTCATCATGTTGCTCGAACATTCATCTGCCTGGTTGTTATTTGGGGGTTTGCCCAAGTCATCTGCTTGATCGGTAGAGAAGCCATTTGCCGAAGCTTGAATGTTGATGGGGAATTGTACTGGTGAGATTGGTTTGCTGGTGCGCTGGTGTGGCTGCTTCATTGCAGGGACCATTGGCTGAGAAGGTTGGCGCTGAGGGGGTTGAGCAATGCCAGGTTGGATTTGAGCACCTTGAAACAAGGGGTGTTGAGATAGATTTCCCAAACCTTGAGCGTTGAATTGAGCATCCTGGATGGGGCCACGTTGGAAAGTATTCCCCTGACCTTGGGCGTTGACTCGAGCACCTTGGAACATCGACTGTTGAAATATATTTTCTAAGTCCTGATCAATGACTTGAGCGCTTTGGAATGGGCCAAGCTGTACTGAGTTTCCTGGATCTTGAGCGCTGACTTCCGCACCTTCGGACGGGGCAGGCTGGGATTGATTGTCTTGGTTTTCAGCACCATTGCCCAGCCGACCCTGAAGCTTAACAAGTTGGCGCTGTGTGTTCTGTAGGTGAGTAAGTCGAGCCAGTTGAATTTGCAGCTGCTGCAACTTATGAGGAGCCATTTGCGGGTTCGGGGCTTGCGGGGCACGGTTGGGAATGTTGTCGCGTCTATGGGCAGAAACCATTCCGTTTTGCGCTATCATCTGTGGAGTGGAGCTTTGGGGGCGCTGGGGATAGGGGTTATGCATATTCTGTGCCTGCTGGGACATGACTTGATTGTATTGAGCTTGAGGCTGCTGAGAATTGGGTTGGTGGCCTGCCAAAGCGCCTATTAGATTGATAGTGGGATTGACGTCTGAGGGACGACTGTTCGGAAGTTGTTAGCATTCGGAAACTAAAAGCGCATAAGGGGTAATGGGGATATACTCTTTGTATGCGTTCAAGACATATCGTATACCGCTGGCTGTGAAAACCCTCGAGCGAGGAAATTGCTCGGTGCAGGCGTCGACAATAGACTGGGGGCGCTCGTATCTGCGAGCGCAAATGAAGTTGATTTGCTCCTCGGTATACTTAGGAGTTCCAACCATGTTTGCGGCTCTGTAAAGTCTTTTGAAAGTCGAAGGTACAATGCAGCGTCGCAGGCAACGCCTTCAAGAAAGATCAGCCCACAGCTTGCTGACTGGTGGAAGTTGCGAGCGGGAATGTTAGGAACTTGTGGGAATAGGTTGAAGTTACCCACTGCCTCTTCAGCAGACGTAATGAATAAAGTATTGGATGTCCTGCGGATGTAAATGGTTGATGGAAACGAAGTTGGGGGGAATGGATGTGCGGTATAGAAAGAAGAAGTGTTTGGAGTTGGGAAGGTTCGCAAGAGATTTGTGGGAAATGGGTTTGGGTTTAGGGCAAGCGGAATATGTTGTGGAGTTGATCTCATAAGTGAATGTGGCGGGTTAAAGGTGAGTGGGTGGGCTCGCAGACATCGTGAATGTCACCTTCGATGAGCACGATATCACCACATGGGTATCTTGCCGAGTAATTGCAAAGGGGCTCAGGCTTCCAAACTGGCGATTTGAGGACCCCGCAGAGAAAGCAATTAGCTCACAGTAAAATAATTTATGAGGCGATAACTTTATCGTGGTGTTGAAGGGTTACTGAGGTTATCCCCATCGACTTATGGATGGTTCATTTGGGGGCATTTGACGGATCGTCACTCAACGAGTTTTATGTTATATTAGATAGGATTACGATTGTACCATACCAAGAACAAGCTAATAAGGGCGTGTCCAAAGCATGAACACAATGCAAAGCATCTTTCTGGAGGGCAGGTGCCAAATCTGAGGAGGTGAATTGCTGTTGACTCACTGTGAGGAGAAGCCATGCTGGGCGAATGAAGGATCTTCTCATACGGAACAAATGAATCCAGTACTAAATTAACTAAAGTGCTGGACTTTAACGTGTCCAAACCACCCATTGTAGATATTATGATCTACAATTGATATGGTGAGAAGGGAGGATGCGAGTCCGCCAAACCGGTGATCCACGACATAGTAGCATTTTCGAGTCGCGCGGAGTCTCCACAATGATGGGAAGTATAAAATTACAAATAGCGTTATTCCGAACCAGATAAGCTATTTCGCATAGACGTATGTTGCTAGATGCTGGTCTGGTGCGATAATGTTGTAAAGTGACATGAGGTGTCGTTGTTGAATAGGGGTTGATTCTGCCGCCTCGTTAAGATTGCCTATTTGGGCAATTTCTGGTCAAGCCCAGACCCAGGGCTGTGATTGGCCAATCCGTCAGTGCAGTCAGTCTACGACGTGCACTCCGCAAGGTAATCAAAATAATAGTAGAGCAGCTGAGTGGTCCCTTTACCTAAGGTAGATTGCAAATACAATACAGATTTACATTGCGTGCTGGTATGTTATAGATATGATATGAGGTGCTACAGTATCGAATTAAGACGTGGGAGGTAGGGATCGGCCTTTATACATAATTTGCCCATTTAGTGATTATACCATAATAATGTGCGATTTGGGCTATAATAATGTAATTGTACCACGTGACCATATACTAACTGTATTAGGACTAGTCCAGGCCTTATTAGGCTTAGCTCTATTAGGTAATATCAAAATCTCCCAGGACTATTATTTTTCTCCAGAACAACCACCTTTTACTACTCCAACTGCCCCAAAGCAACTACCACTTTAATGAAATTGAGGACGAAATAGTACTCCAAATAGCTAATAATCGCGAGGCGTTGGAGGCATAGAGCTGCATAGTTTTACCCCGTTTTCGCCCTGATTTTTGGGTCTTTTTATGCATAGCTATGCAAGAGTTGTGCTTAATTTTATGCAATTATATAACGCAACATCTCCTATAATAATAACGTAAATCTTACATTATTATATAATTACATAACGTGAAATATCCGATCCCTAGTGGGAGGGAACCTGTGTACAGTCAGCAGCGATTGATAATCAAAATCAGCGTCGCTTCTCATTGCACGGCCAGGGCGCGGTGCCTGAACAGCAACAATGATGTCATTTTAACCCTCGTTACAAATGCACTCACTGTTACTGTCCCTTTTCGATTTCCAACACCACCACCAACCACCAACCACCAGCAGCCGCAACCCCACAATGATGGCTTTCGGATTGCTAAGCTCGATGTTACCATTTCGGCGCAATGACTGCAGGAAAAGATAAATACATCGTAAATCCCAATGTAAGAACTCGTCAATCACTTCATCAGCATTCGCAATCGTCTTCTCTCCGCCTCACTTCGCAGTGGAAAATTGAAAGATAATCGCAATGGCTGACATTATCCGCGACTCGTCCCTAGGGCAGCTCATCCGCCTCCTAACACGAAACAAATACCTCCTCTACGCCGAAGAACGTCCCGATTTCGTCTTCCCTACACCAATTACCGAGCATGAACAGCAACACCTAAAGGAAAAGGTCGAGGGCGATGCAGCCTCTACCAGCGACTCCATCTCAACCAGCGAATCCATCTCAACCGGCGAATCATCATCCGATGCCGATTTAGAAAGGGTGGAAACCGCGGGAACACGTGATCTCCGCCCCTATTTCTCGCGCACATCGCAAGCTGAAGCGGTGCGGCCGGAGAAGACAATTAGTAGGGCGATCCAGCCGACGCTGACTTCTGATGGGACGATATTGGTGGATTGGTACGCAACGGATGATGCCGATAATCCTATGAATTGGAGTACTGGGAAACGCACATTCATCGCTGTCCAAATCCTACTATATACATTCGCAGTATATATGGGCTCATCAATCTACGCCCCTAGTATCGGCGGTGTGATGGAGAAGTTTGGAGTTGGAGAAACAGCTGCTTCTCTTGGATTAGCACTGTATGTGTTTGGTTACGGAATCGGCCCTATGGTTTTCTCTCCGCTGAGTGAGATGCCACTGGTTGGGAGGAATCCACCGTATATCGCCACATTCGCCATTTTTGTCATCTTGACTTTACCGGGAGCGCTTGCTCCCACATTCGGTGGCCTTATTACCGTTCGATTCTTGCTTGGAGTCTTCGGCTCTCCCAGTCTGGCAACGGGACCGGCGACATTGCAAGATATGTTTCCTCTGCTTAAAATCCCGTACGTGCTCTCCCTATGGGCGGCGGCAGCAACTCTCGGTCCGGCTTTGGGGCCAGTGATCGGAGGCTTCTCCGTCCAAGCCATGAACTGGCGCTGGGCCCAATGGGAGATGCTTTGGCTCTCCGCCCCCATTTTCCTCCTCATGTTCATCTCTCTCCCTGAGACTTCAGCTGCAAACATCCTCCTCCGCCGCGCCCAGCGCCTCCGCAAACTCCAAAACAATGCAAATCTGAAATCTCAATCTGAGATCGACCAAGCCAATATGTCTCTCTCCGAAGTCACATACAATGCTTTGCTCATCCCTTGGCAAATCAACGCCCTCGATCCCGCGGTCGCGTTTTCGACCTTCTACACGGCGTTGCTATACATGATTTACTACTCATTCTTCGAATCGTTTCGGAAACTCGGTCGCCGAAAAAAGAGGAAGTAAATTATATGTAGGGAATCTCGGTCACCGAAAAAATAAGAGGGACTAAATTCTATGTAGGTCTTACGTAGCGAGCCCGAAGAAAGGAGAGGGGTAGTAAGTAGCACGACAGAGCCCTTCCTTTCATGGTCCATGTCGACGTCTCCATCATCTCATTGACATTGTCTATTTCATCCATTTCATCCATTTATTTCATCGTCGGCTTTTATCCGCCGAATCCTCCGCCAAGGAGCCCGAACCCTTCGACGCCGTCCAACTCATCATCTTCCTCAACATCAGTGCAAGTCGATTCATCATCGTTTGAACCATGGTCTTGTGCGAGGATTGATCGAGGAAACGCTAACTCTAAAGCCCTCTTGTCCTCCTCGGTCATATCTGTTCATCGTCGCTTCCTAGAACCATGGAATCGTAACCACCCCCGTCGTCATTGTCTGCTTCCTCCATTTCCTCTTCCTCGCCTTCATCCTCTGTGGCTGTATCGCCGCCGACCTCTCTTGCCTTGTATTATAATCAGCCTAGGGTCTGCAGAACCAAGTCTCGGAGTAGTGCCTCTTGATCTTTTGATCGCTCTCTTCTCGAGCTTATCGGTGAGACTCTCCCAGCGCTGGGCCCGTCGTTGAGTACGAGTCCGAGCCCTCGGCCTCAGAGCTGGGAGAGTCAGCTGCTGACTTCGGAGCTTTGGTTGAGCTGCTGCCCATGGTGGTGGCTTTTGTTGGTTTGACTTGGATGGTGTCCGACGGTTCAGGTGCATCGACTACTGCTGAAGATTGAGCGTCGTGATCAGAGGTGAGAAAATTCGAGGGTTAAGATGTGCCTCCCAGACCAATGTTTACCCTCCTCGCTTACGCTTGCTGCTTCCGCTTTTGCACTACGCGTGCCTTCTCTCTCCTTGAATTTTCCTTGCCCTTCTCTCGTTTCTTTTCTTTTCTTTTCTTCAATTCCATCCATCCTCAACTTCGTCTCTTCTTCAACACGCTCTCCCTTGCCCAACTCTGTTCCTATTCTTCGTGATATTAGACACTGTCCATCTTGGGAGAGACAGCTCGAGCAAGATGGGGGATCCCGAACCGTTCAATTCTTCTGACATCGAGTTCTCTCCGGTGCAGAAGCGATATGCCAATGCGGGCGCGGCGAGTATCGCCTCCATGAGGGATCGGCTCTTTGAAGACCGGATCTCCTCAAAGAAGAGGGTGCGGGGCCTGACGGATGTTCGGGGAGCACCCGGAACCCAATATGGACGCGGTCTCTGGCTGAACCGGTTCGAGAACCACGTCAAAGCCACGACGATGCAGTAGGTTCACCTCTTCCCTCACATGGGCCTGCCTCCGAACATGTGATGGACGACGTCCAACCTCGCCGTCAGAAGGGGACTCGCACTTCGCGAAGCTGACGGGGTGCCTAGGATCGATCCACAGACCGGCCCGGACATCGTCACGATCCTACGTTTCGTCGATACCATTGTCAAACATATCCGCGGCCGCGGTGTCGATGATGCAACCCCTCTACGCAGCTGTATCAGGAAGGGGATCCAGAGTCTCTTCTCGGGTTTAACATTCGAATATCCCAAGTTCAACCTGACGAGGCACGAGTGTACCAAATTAGATGCACTCATTGACACTCTTGCATCAGAAAAGAAGCTGCTTCGAGGCAAACGTCGGGCGAAGAATGAATGGATTGGTGTGGCCCTTGTCGAAAATATGTCCAGATGTTGGCTACAAGCAGCCCTCGACTGCGGCTGCTTATCATGGGATGTCGTGATCCATAGGGCCATGACCGTCGTTCTGCAATCCGCCCTGTGTTGCAGGGCAGGGGAGATATCAAAGAGCTGCGGATACACGGTGGAGTTTATGCGATGGAGCCATTTGGTGATGACGCTTCCACCGGGTCAGAACACGTTGGACGACGTCCATTTAACTTGCCAGGTGAATTACATGAAGGGCAAGAAGTATGGCAGATCTTCCCTTCGTCAGCGTTTTCAGCACTGACAGAACTCTCAGAGGTGAGATGAACGACGACTGGGATGTCCCTCTCAGAACCTTGCGCGATCCTGCACTCAATGTTGTCTGCCCGGTCAAGTTACTCCTGATCCAGGCGCTCCGTTCCGGGAACATTTCGTCACTCGATGATGCTCTAACGCAGGCATCTCTCCGACGCGATCGGACGGTCCAGTGGTTGCATCCAGACCGCCCTGTTCTTCCTCAGCTTCGTAAATGCAGTGCTTTTATAGCGTGGGATGTAGCTGCTGGAGCCGGACAAGTCAACAAGTCAACAAAAGACTTGGCACTCGTGAGTGGGGTCCTGGCGAATGTGATCTCTCACGATCTTCGTCGAGGTGCCTTCAGAGACCTTGCAAATGCCAAGCCATCGTCTCATGACTCGATTGGCGTGGCTACCAGGGAGGTTGCTCGAGTGGCTGGGCACGCTGCAACAAGCTACCTGAAGGGCACCACGGACAAGTATGTGGGAGAGGTCGAGAAGGATACTTACACTGCGAGAGCTGAGCAGATGTTTGTGAGTAGGAAAACGCCTGCCATTGGAAGTCCATACAAGAAGCGCCGACTGACGAAAAGCGAAATCGATAACCATTGCAAGGAGAACAACATTGATCCCGCCGACAAAAATGGAAGACAGAGAGCAGGTGAAGCAATGCATCGCCAGAGAAAGACAGACTGGATTGAGTCAGAGAAGAGTAAGCCATGGACGCCGTCCATATCCTCGCGAACGTCCGTGTCAACTCCAACAACTGCTTCCAGTAATGCTACGACTACACCTGCATCTGCGCCTGTCATGACGCCAACCTCGACAATTTCTTCAGCGACAACTGCACCAGATACACCGATTGACCCACGTCTTCTCCTTCTCGATGGAGTTGGCGCAACACCAGCCTCGACAGCTTCATCAGCGACAACCGCATCAGCCTCACCAAATGACCAGCATCTTCTTCTTCTCGATGGAGTTGACGTGGTTATAGAAGATTCCACGGCTCAGAGACTTGAGTCACTGGTATACGGTAGCGGCGAGGACCTTGGAGGGGATGAAGAAGCCATGGGCTTGGATATAGTCCTGGGAAATGCGGACTCGAGCAGTGGGACTAGCATCCTGACACTCCCCGGGCGAGAATTTGTTGAAGCATTGTCCAAAATCAACATTGTCCGATGCCAGCAGCTTGAAAGACACACATCCACCCTTGATGAACTCTTCCCAGTTCATTGTCCTATGGGGAACGCAAGAGACTATCCGAGTCTATTCACATACAGTTGCGCGATGTGCCAGGACTATAGCACTCGGTCGAGAGACAACCTACGCGTTCACCAACACAGCTGTAAGGGCAAGGACGCAAAGGATAAACAGGAGAAGTTATATATCTGTGACCGCGAGGGTTGTGGATCCGCCTTTTCAGACTCTAGTACGCTCCAGGGACACATGGACGGCGTCCATAGTTGGGATCCCACAACTTGTACCATTCCAGGATGCACTGATGATCGAGTGTTTTCAACTCGTGTTACTCTCAATAACCACATCACGCAACGCCATCACCCTATCGAGCCGGCAATGCACTGCTCTTTTCCCGGATGCAAATCATCAACGCTTTGGAGCCAAAGACATAATTACAAAGAGCATCTGAAACTCCGCCACCACCTCGTCTCCGCGGCTCTGCAGAAGCCATACTTACCGCAAAATGAATCGTCTCAAAAGGTGTCGACTTCTCGCTTCCAATCCACCGAATGTCCTATCGGGGGTTCACCAGCTTGCAAGAAGATATTTAAGAGGCCTCAAGATTTGACACGCCATTTGACAAGATGGACCCATGGTCTGAGTACGGAGGAGGCCAAGAAGATCACCCGTGGTGGAGAAATTGGTCAAGGAGTTCAAGGCTCGGTAGATGGAGAAGATGGCTATTCAGCAGAAGGTGCATGAGCAACTGCTTTCACATTGCACCGTTACACCCGCCGCGAGTCAAATTAAGAAATATTGCATTGCTACACTGTGTCGGAAGGAATAGACAGCAGACTTAGCTAGCACTGTATACTTACCATATCACAATACCGTTGGCCATCACAACAAGAGATATACTATAGTTAGCAGAAACCTGGCTTTTGAGGGAATAATTCAGTATCCTATCGAGAAGCTGACTGAAGTGAACCCAGAATCCCCTTATCCTACGTCAAGAAAGACTCTTGGACGCTGTCCGATCTTGAAGCTCAAGCTTTTATCACAATGGGAATCACAAACGCGTGCATAAAATGGTTTACGTCGCCATGTATAACTTCAACCTCGGCGAGAGTTCATTGCCATTCCTGTCGATCCTCGTCGCGCTTGGAATCTTCCTCCCGCTCTACCTCCTACACTTCTACCTCACAGTTGAGAAGCCGTTCACGACCAAGGGGTTCGGAGCTCCCGAGCGGCGCCTTATCCCCGCTCTCTACGGCACGTATCTCATCCCCGCCGGCCTCTTCATCTTCGCGTTCACATCGCGGGAATCGATCCATTGGATTGTGCCCACCATCGGCGCTGGACTCAGTGTGGGAGGAACGTATGTCGTCTTCCAGAGCATATTCTTGTACCTCCCATTCACGTACCCGCAATACTCCGCATCCCTCTTCGCTGCCAACGATTTCGCACGCAGTACCCTAGCCGCGGCAGCCATCTTATTCTCGAGGCCCATGCTCTTGAAGCTTGGGGTTGACGGGGGAGTTGGGCTACTCGCGGGGTTGACGGTTATTTGTATTGCCGGGATATACATCCTGTTCTGGTATGGCGATAAGTTGAGAGCGAGGAGTCGGTTTGCGGCCAAGTAAACGGTTGGCGATGGAAGGAGTGCGTCTCTGGTGGGGTGTCTATCTGAGTGGGCTTTGTTGTGAGTTGCTTTTTGTTATGGCATGTGATCAGGATATATATACCTAGCCTTGCAGCCTTTGGCCCTGCATTTTATTATACTCACACTTATTCCACCACATTTTTGTTGTTGCATTTAGCGAGCGAGGAGTTTAGATGGAAAGAAAGATATGGTCTATAACAGACTTGGGACCCGATTCGGGAGTTTGGGGTTAGATGGATAGATGGATACAGGAGCAGATAAGACAAAAGCATAATAGAAATGATTATTAATTATAGAAACCGCTGAATAATATCCTCCTCTGTGTTCTTTGTCTGTAGATAATTCCTATTTTATCTCACCGTCTTCTAGAATAGCCTCTGCGTTATATTTCTCCTCTGCGAAGTAAAAGAGAGACAGGAACAGGAAATGTTACGGCAGTGGCACACTGCACTACTGACACATCACTAACGAGGGTCAGGTGGCCCTACTAAGGGATATATATACTGGTTTTAGAATCCTCTCCTTATTCTTCTTCTTTTCCTTCCTTAGCTTTAGATCCTTGTATATACGCAATCTACTCCCGTCAAGCTCCGACTTATTTGTTTAGTGTCTCCTTGATAACTCCCAGTATCTGGGCCTTCACATGTATATAAGTTAAGGTATTTGAGGAGAGTTAAGGAGGTCTCGAGGGATATCTAAGCAAGGCGTCCTTCGATTCGCGAATTTTCGGCGAAAAAAGGGGGGGGGGGGGCGCTTAAATCGGCTCCAGTAAGGGTCCTTGATATGTAACAGGGGAGTGAGAGCGGCTACCGTTACGATATGTTAATAGCCCCAAAGAGATAGCTATATAACAGGCAGCAGGATCTGTAAAATTCTATATATAGATAACATAGAAACTATAACCGATTCTCTAGAGCCAGAAGAGGATCCACCTGAGCAAAGTCCAGCTGACTCACTGGCGTGCTCAGGGCTCAGGGCTCGGCTCAGGTTAGAGCGGCGACTGCTCAGGTTCAGAGACGGAAGCGGATACTAGTGGGCAAAACTGTCGGGGACGAGTATATAGGTAATCTGCAAACGGGATGTAAGCAAATAAGAGAAGGTTGATGAAATTGAGAAATAGGTACTATTCTGATAAAACTACGTGTACCGATAATGAGGGTTCCTCAGTCGTGAAATAATTGAACGACCCTCTTAGTAAGAGTAGCCACAACCCAACGACAACCCAGCTACCATTTATTCGAAAGGCATACTACTATAGAGCGTACATTATGATCATGACCTCGATTTATTAACAGGATCTCGGTCCTTTACAAGCTCCTAACCCTCTATCTTGTAATTTCGTCGCCTGATAATCCCCAAATCCACCACCGGCACTTTACTTCATCCTCATCACTCGCCCAGTCATCTCGGCAAATCTCCGCACCCTCATGAAGGATCTTGAAACCGTAACTTGCCATTATGCTCAGCAGCTTGGACGCCATCCGCACCGTGTTCGAATCTCGCATTGGCACCGCAACCATGGCACGCGAACCTTGAATAGGTTTCAAGTGTTGTTTGATCATTTTCGCCACAAGGGAGGGATGGCCATCATCGTATAAAGGGTCGGAGGCCATCACAATCTAGTTGTTGAGGTTAATGATTGGAGTTGCACAGGGTTATATTAAAAGGCCTTACCTCAAATTCCTTATCCCAGCAAAGAGGCAATTGCTTCTCAGGCTCCTTCCAGTCCAGCACACCGCACTGTACATTTACTCCTCGGCCCTCAAGTATACCTGCATTCTTTCGAGCATTGAATAGCAGATTGTCTTGGATAACTTCGAGGTCAGTCATTGTAACATTCGCTCCCCATACAGCAGCGGCGGCGAGACCCAGCAATCCAGTTCCAGCACCCAGTTCGAGGACCCGTGTTTGAGGTTGCGTAAAAGTGGCCCCTGTGGCAGTTGTGAATGTGTTGATACGGTTACCGGGAAGCAGATGCGACAAGTAATCCTTGCGGAAGTCTGAGAATATCTGCGCGATAGCCCATGCGGTGCCCCAAGTTTTGAAGCCAAGATTGTCGCCGGTCTAAAAGCGTAATGTTAGCTTTGAGATTTTGGGGAGCAGAAAGGAGCGGAAGCTGGGTAATGAATATCCATACCAGAGGTGGTTCTCTGATTTCAATATTTAGAGTAGGATGATCTTCTGACTTTGGGATAGTCCACGTTCGAGATAGCTCGCCCATAGCTAGATTTGATATATTAGACATAAACCAGCGTCTTGGAGGTACAAATGAGCTTACCGTTTCGTCCACAACGCTCTGACATACGTTGACTCGCTAGGTCCCAAAGCATCTCCAGCTGCTCAGCGGCAGTGATGCCATCGCTGTCCGGATGTGTCAAATCTTGCAACCAGTCGAAGGAATTCTTCATAATTGAAGTCAACCAGCGAGAAACCCCCGTTGTATCTTCGGCAACAGTCAGTTCGGATTTAGAGTCGGCCCATCTTGAGGGGTTCAGCTCGAGGACTTGAAGGGTTTCAATGAGTGTTTGGAATGTTGGCTCGTCACGAAGGCGGGGAAGGTCAAGCACTGTCGGTAAGTCATAAGCTATAATTCCAAAGCTTTATTTTGCGGCGAGCACATACCGTCGATAGATATTGAACCCATGGCGAAATCTGTGACCTGGTATAGCCTCCTTCCTTAATAAACTTAGAAATGAAAAGTTTGCCTGCGTCCCCAATGTTGATCCTTTAGAATGAGAGAGGACCCAGTTTGCAATGGCACAACGTCGATTGATGAATGTCTCGCAAAATGTAAAATATCGCTTCAAGCCCACAATGAAGGAAAGAACCTCCTGCGAAAATAGCCACGGTCTTTATACAGGCTCAACTTCTAGTTTATTTCAAGTACGAAAGGAATAGAATCAAAAGGCGAGATCTAGAACATCTAAAGTCTAAAATCTAAAGTCTAAACATCACATTGTATTTTTAAAAACCGCCACGTAAAAAATTGAAAATGCCAAATCACGTGGCAAATGCTGAATCGTAATCAGGGATGCGAACTACTCTCAAGCGCTCAGTGTCTTCTTGTGTCATTCATGAACATCATAATAGCATAAGTGATTCAATTTCCACTGGAAAATTTGAGACATCTCGGGACTGTTGAACTACAACTGTGGATGTGGAAACTTGTCGGTGAACTTTACGGGGAAGATTTTTTGTAGCTTTGCTTCAGTTTGAGTGCGAATACGAGTACGAGTACCCAGACTCTTAATAATCCGCCAAGTCTTGTCCGCCATCTTCGAACATCAACATCATATATCCTTTGAACTCCAGCCCCCAGCAACCATATCAGTGGCGGATAATAATCGAGTAGTCGCACATGATTTGAGGGATTGTTGATTCAAATCAGACGGCAAGATGATTCAGGGCATGTTCTTTGCCCGCTTTCTTCCACAAAAAGGTAGGTTGACGTCTGCGCTACGCCATTCTCTCATGTACTTCGGCGCGTTGAGCGGGAAATGATATATCCCCAGTCTTTGACGACAGTTTGGTTGCTATATAATTATCACAACACGTTTCTTAATGCTTGAAACTTGGCTATTATAGACTTAACATCCAACAGGAACAAAGGTTGTCCACCAAAGTCCTCCAGGGTGTATCGTTCACGAACCTGGTGTGGATAAGCCTCGTTTCTTTGACTTCGAGACAATGGCCGAATATATCATCCCTAGGCAAGCATTTTGCAATCGCTATGTCACGATATGCGACCCAGATAACAAATACCGAATCCTCGGCCATCCAGTCTGTATTAAGGATGAGAAATACGAGCGCAATGAATTCATGTTCAATTTTGGTATCGTCATTGATGTCGAAGCAGACAAGATGCCATATGAAGCCGTCGTTCGGCGATTGGCTAGCACATTTACAGAAATGGAAATCCAGAATCAGTTTTTAAGCCAGGAACATGTATCGACAAAAGACAGCCGGTCTATCTCCGCATTACTAGAAATTATCAAGGAGGATCTCAATAATTATAATGAGTGCATGATTCCAGTCGGTACGTCATCCTTCTAACTACCTAAAAATGATAGTTCCTCACAACAATAGATGATGCCAATACCATCAACATGAAGCTCTTCCCAATCTACAAACACCCACCTCCCGTCAAATCATGGCACGTGCCAATCTCCAAAATGAAGTTCTCCGAGATCATGGACGACACCTGGGACCTGACCATGAAGAAAGTAATCCTCCACATCGACGGCATTAAAGACGTTCGACGCATCGCACACGATGCAGACGTGGCTCTCGACCTTACCAAAATTGCTCTCCAACACCTCTTATACTACGACTCCATCCTAATGCTCGACATGTTTATGTTCGGCAACATTTACGCGCCAACACCATCAATCAACGATTTCCTATCCGACAAGGATGGTATGCAGGATGAATGTGCTAATTACGTGTATATTAACGGACCGCGCCTCTCAAATCAATATCTCTGCAGCCTCTTCGCTACTCTTTGCTCATCCCGGACGCTCAAGGAATGGCTAAAGCTGCATCTAGACCAGGGCTTTCCCGTTCTGAATTACGTGGATGTTCGGCGGTTTATCCAGTTCGGTGTGATTAAAGGCTTGCTATATCGGGTTCATAAGTACACCGTATCCTCACAATACATTAAATCGATTGTCTCTGGACGGAGCGTGGATATCCAAGGTGGAGGGGCTTTGCAGAAATACGCCGATGGATGTCATTGTTTTGACCAGATTATGGTGGAGCAGAATATGAGCGATCAGAAAATCATGGAGCATTTGAGGAAATTCCCAAAAGGGGATGTGGAAATAATATATCGTTGATTGCACTGTCTGGCGTTCTTTTAGTTCCTGATCGAGGGCTGAAAGCTTGGTTGGCGGTTGGGAATTGTATTCGTTGTATTGATACCCTTAAGTGTATGGCGCTAAATGGAATCAACCGCAGTCTCTTCAGATAGACACCCATAACTGTGGAACTTAGAACCTAAGATCTTGTACTCATCTCAGTTATATCGAGTATCGAGGGCATGAAGATCGCCGAAGGTAATTAGAGAATACGTCAGGATCTGCAGGATTGAGAAATGCTAGCAAAAGCAGCAAATATACTGTACAAATCATTGATTGTTATTGATCCAGAAATACAAGATAATTTGGGCTATTTCCATTGATCCCGAACCCATCTCCTTCCCTACAATACACACGTTGCATCCCAATTGAAATGCTTGCCCCTAGCTGCCTACAGTTTCCACAGTCACGCTCCGGGAGAGTCTTGCCTTCTTATCTCCGTGGTCGGAAACATCATTGTCCTCGGCCTTCCTCTTGCTAGCCCCTGCCGGGGTAGTAGGGGTGGCTTCCTCGTTATCTTCATCCTGGTTCTGTTCGGAGGGCCTAGCCTTGGCTGGTCGTCCTCGTCCTCGCTTTGGCAGTCCTACGGGATCATTCTGTTTCTGTGCGTCGGATATGATCGTCTTTGGTCGTCCTCGTCCTCGCTTGACCGCCCCAACGGGTGCTGGTGCCCCTTCATCCTCATCCTGGCTCTTTTCCTCGATTACTTTCTTTGGCCTTCCTCGCTTTCTAGCTGGTGTAGCCTCTGGTGTCTCAGCGGAGCCTTCAACTTCCTGACCATCGTCATGCTTCTCCTCCTCGATGTTTACTTTCTTTGGCCTTCCTCTCTTTCCAACTGGAGTAGCCCTTGGAGTCTCCTCAATAGTTTCAACTAGTTCATCTTCACCAAGGTCCTCTTCTTCAGCAATTGCTTTCTTTGGCCGTCCTCTCTTTCCGGTTGCAATAGCCTTTGGAGCTTCGATGGTTGGTTTGCCATCCTTTCGTGGTCTGCCCCTACCGCGACGTGGAATAGACGGGTCCACAGCCGTGATTTCGAGCTCGGGTTTCCTTGGCCTTCCTCTTGGACGTCCACTTGGCTCCTTCTTCGCCGCTGGTTCAATGACAGGTGCACTCTCCTTGATCAGAACGAAAGCAACTTTCTCAATATCAATAGGATTGACCGCGAGTCTGCCCATTAAAATTTTAGCCTTGACAAACAGGGTGTCGAACTCTTTGGAAGTGTATTTAATCGTTACTTTCTCGCCATCTGCGCAGAGCCATTGATAGACCTCGTCGCTGAAGAATATCACATGATCGGGATCATGGACTGCAAGAAGCAGGGATGCTGTGGCAGGGCCGATTCCCCTCAAGGGATTCGCCAGTTTCTGGAGGACCGTCTTGATGTCATCTGGAGAGCTGGCGTAGTGGGAGAATGCATCGTCAGTGGCTTCTTGGAGTTGCTGGGTGCTATTGGCTGCAACCAGTTTGGGAAGGGTTGGGCGAAAGATACCATGACGGCTAATTTATGTTAGTTGAAGAAATAGTGCGCTTCGAAAACGCTGGGGATTGATGAGAGCGGAGACAAAATACGGATATTTAACAAATTGACTTTGTTGCGCTAGCAGAAAGGAAGAACGCGCGATATTATCAAAAAGAAAACCTCGGAAAATCGCAAAACAGGCTTGTCAATTAATTGGTGGCCACTTACAGCTTCCATTCGATCAACTTGATAAGATCCTCCATCTCCATCGATTTACCGGTCTTCAAAGAGAAGCGCGCCGGAGCCTCGACATATCTGAACTCATCAAGTTCCGCCAGGGGAATCGAGCCAGGTTTTGCTATTCCGCAGATCAGTTTCAGGTTCTGCGCTGACTAACAAATACAAATACAAATTGTATCATTGTATCACAAGATGGAAGAGAGGGTACGTACGTGTCTTAGTAATGCTCTTTAGCACCTCGGGATATCTGCTCAACGCGTCCTTAAAGTCGGACAGCGTGATAGTAGAAGCCATGTTTTCGCGCGTATCGTCCTGTTTTTCTTCCCAAACAGGCTCCCGACTGCTCGGACTATCACTGATTGATGGTGAATGAGACATTGCGGACGGGTTGGGAAACCTGTGACTGTGACGCGTTGTTTGATTGTTTGATACGAGGGGCCTTATTGAGACGTTGGTAGATGGTAAAATAGGGTGGTCGGGGTTGGTATTCGTATTATTATTACAGTAAACAACTGCGCGGCAAGCGGGGCGAGGCGCGTGCACGGGCCCGCCGCCGCATTACTGCACATTACCCCGTATTTCCCCCCTTTACCCTGCGAAGTAAGGAGGCCTACTCCAAAACTCGCAGCATCTACTCCTGCTCCTAAGCCGCCCGTGGAAAAAAGAGTTCGCTTATAAGTGTAGCATCTTTGGCGTTTATCCCATTCTACTCCGTTGGTTTCATTCGTTCATTCGTTGGACTCCTCAGTGCCGTTCCTGCTGGGAACACGTGCCCCCACAAGCAACAAGGTGAGGAGAAAATAACATTGAGAGCAATGACGAAGACGCTGTTGGGCCCCTCTATTCCTCTTTGACATGGGAAGTGTTTCATGATGGCAATAATGCAAACTCACGTCGATAAGGTAACTGAGATTATTGAATATATAATTCAGGACTCTCTGGCGGTTCACAACTGACCGTGACACACATCACCACCAACCTCCAACATCTCAGCATCTTCTGCCTTTTTGCATCCCACCCGAAGTATTCCTATGATTCAGATGTCTCTCATTCGCCTGGCGTGCCGTTCATCCTTCCATCCACGTCTTGACCTTATAAACACTAGAATGGCATCTACACTGTCGTTGGCCAATCTGGTCGAGAGTACGTTCAAGGCAAGCTGCTCCAGCACCACCGCCAGGACCATAACCTTAGCATTTAGCAAGCTCAGTGCGTCTCAAGTACCCTACTCACAGCTGCCACCATTGCCCTTGGCTAGCCAACTTCATTCAGCTCTGCAGGGCAGTCATTTGTCCTGAAGCGCGTATCCGAGTCTATTTTCAATCTATCCCGGCGCCTTGAGGGCGATTTCGCAGGCTCTCGCCGGCTCCGAATGCACACCGACTACAATCAAGAAGAGCACATCCTAGTCTATGACTATTTCCGAGACACTTTTCTTGCCTTATTTCGGGACCATCCGGACTTTCCTGTGATAGAGAGAAAGAAAATTCTGCGACTCACTGCAGAAGCGGTGGAGGAGCTTCATGCCAAGGATTGGATCTACATAGGTACAATGCTACTCCTTCTAGTCATTGCTCTCAAAACCTCGGACTAACTATTCGCCTCAACAAATGTGAAGCCTGACAATATTATGATCGATTGGACTTGTGACGATCAAGGTAACCAAGTAGTCACAGATGTGGCCTTGGGCGACTTCGACATCGCTTTCAAGATGCAAGATCATAAGCCTCTTCGGACCCACTATGCAATAGGGAACGTCATGTGGCGAAGCCCAGAAGGTCAAACCGGTCGTGGTGTCACAAAGGCATCAGACGTGTACTCTTTTGGATTGGTGGTAAGGTATCATACTCTCGAGTATGTAGTCTATGCTAAATCTTTGTCGTAGTGTTTATATGCTCTTGGTGGTGGAGAATTACTCCTCTTGGACAACTAGCAAGAAATGCAAAAACAAGTTATCACGCCGGAACAGGAGATCTTGATGAGACACTTTCTTTCCTTTGGACCGGTCCCTAATTCGCTCTTCGACCATGTCAACGACGAGACGTGAAAAAGGCGTCCGAGGTTGCTGAAATGGAGGCGAAGAAGAGGCTCGAAACAAGATTTGAACATTGGGGCGACGAGCTCGGTCCAGAAGCCAAGGACTTGATATCTAGAATGTCGAATCTTGACCCGGCACATCGAATTACGATGGACGAAGTCTTGAAGCATGAATGGTGGCACGATATAATCTCATCTGGGACCGAAAGCTAGAAGGGACAGTAAAGACAGTGTATCGCAAGAAATGTCACTTCGCCATATATCTTTAACCCTTCGAAGGGCCCAGAGATCGTGGCAGTGAGCCTTCGATGGCCCAGTGGGATTGACCCCATCAATAGACCAGGGTATCATTTAAAAAGGTAGCCGTTAGCTTGAGCTTGAGGATAATAGCATCAGCAAAAGAGACTAGACCTTGAACCCGCGAGGGGAGACCATTCAGCGAACAATAGTTAGAGGGATCTAATGGCTGATAAAAGGATAGAATCAGGTCATGTGACTCTAATTGGGTTGTGAACAATTGGGTATGAAAACCATTGGCTCGGTGAGCATCAGGCTGGTGAGAAGTTGACCCTGAATGTTGTCAAATATATGAATATCTTACTAGAATTGTGGTGTTCAAGTTATATAATACCGCACTAGAATTTGAAATATTCAAGGCGTATAAATATCTAACTGAAATTAAGATATCTACGCTATCTAGATTAGTATATAGAAATAGTAAAGAAGCTCGATATCGGAGAGATATATATCTAGGCAATAGCTGTAGGTGCCTGATTTTTCTAACGAAAAGAGTTTTGTACTAAATTCGCCCAAGACTGCGCCATAATTCGGGACATTAACATTCGCTGATAGGTCTATGCTGCTCCTGTAGATTGTAGGCGCGCGCGAAATAGCCACTCAGAGAGTAAGCCGTAAACATCCTAGACCGGGCTTGTTGGAAGTGGCGGGGAAGCAGCGAGGGCCAACAGCTGGCCAACGTCGGACTTCTATCGACCATAATATTGTACCCCAACTCATTCTCCCATTCTCCTAGCTTCCTGTATCTATTTCCATAATTGCATCACCAACTCGAAGCACTTTCTAATGTGATCTTTGGAACCACCCCGAAATACTTGCCTCCCGGCCTAGTTTGACATGACACGGGTGTCTCCTCTCACAGGCACGATGGCGCAAAATGAAAGTAGCATATTCCATCTCGAATTAATAAGACAAAAAAATCTTTCAGAACAAGAAACCAACATACTCTACGCATTTGCCTACGGAATGCAGCCTGCTACACCAGAAACCGCGGCGGGGGCCGCATATCAGCTTGACTGTTTATGTCCTCCTCTTGAACAGCGCCACGAATGCAACGACTATATATGGATGGTTTGGTCGATTATGCTTAATATAGCTAGGAGTCCAGACGTGACAAGTGAGGTGCACATGCGTCTCGTGAGCATTGTTGAAAGCCTACGGCAAATTGCAAAAGGGGACTTGGAGTTTGGTGTTAGTATTCATCAGATCGATTCACATTCACTCTAGTACTTACTAATAATTCTCACATCCAGATCCACCGACGTGTATGGGGAGACTTGCCTATGCTTCCCATATGCATAGACGCGTTCTTTAGCGGTATGTTACTAGGCAATTTGTAAGACGAATGAGTCTAATTTGCTTGTAATAGACCCTACCACAGACCCAGAAGAAGAGTTTACTCCAAAGTCCGCACAGATATGGCGAAACTTTAATTCCTTCGCGGCTCGATGCCTTAGAGCGGGTATAGCGGGTCCCTACACCCTAGTGATGCACGTTCTACGATCAGCACTTGAGGAGGAGCTGGACACAGTTAGTGAGGTAGGTATTGTGGAATGTAGAGTACAGGTCGCCTGTGAATGGATATTTCACGACGCTAAGCTTCTTCTCTTGTGGGCCCAGGAAAATATTGGCTACGTAGATGTCCCAGTGGAAGATAGTGCATGCTACATTGAAGGAGGCACTTTGTACCATGGGCCATCTACCATGTGCCTGCGGCAGTGGGGCTTCTGGCTGGCCAGGTTTGAAGAGCTTGGAAAGGAAGAATCTAACTTGAGCGAGGAGACTCGGAAGGCTGCACTCGAAGCCGCAGAGACTATGACAACGATCGAAAGAAGGGTAGCCAACACGTTGTCAGAATGACAGCTGGAAGAAAAGGGTTTGCGGAGTTTTAGCAAGCCAATTTCATATTACCTTTATAGTAACGCGCGTGTTCTGAAGGGAACATCCCAAGTAAGAAGCTCACCACAAGCAAGCCGCCGGGTAAGGTTGTAAGGCACACTGTGAAGTGAGCCCCGCTGCCAAAAACGTGCGACTTTAGCACAGTTATGTATTCAAGAAATATGCTCACAGCTCTTATCGCATGTTCGATAGGGAACGGTGACTTGAAGATCAGGGCTGTAATGATAGTCACGTAAGACTAGATCAAGGGGGTTTTTGGACATGGGACAAGGGACGCGGGACTGGTTTACACTAGTAGGAATCTACAATCGGCTTCCTCAAGATCCTTGTATTTTTAATAGGGGACCAAGAACTAACATAGCTACTATCATGGACTATGCATGAATATAGGAAATAGGACAGCTAGAAGAAGCATATAAATGACTGTTTTGAGACATTCATTTCGGAATTCCAGAAAAACGCCCTATTTGGTTGCCATGACACGAATTGTGTTTTCGAACACGAGATAGAAAGGGAGCTTGGGATAATTTTCAGGTTGCGCACAGTTGTCCTCCTCGGAGGGCCAAGACGGAGGCTCAGAACGAGGAGAGTATCTTTCAGAATAAGACCATACCTAATACTTCATGATGTCACCTGAGACAGTTTGTTACAGTTTATATCACTTATAAGGACTAGCAGTTTGGGGATAGCGACAGTGCTCAATATATTTTTCTCTGGATCTTCGAATTTTATAACGAAAGTGATCAGTGGATACTGTAATGACTGTAATGAGAACGTAGCCTAACTGCTGGAAGAAAGTAGACTGGGTAATGCAAGATCTGCCGTGGCGCTAGATACGGATCCTCCTGATCTGCGTGCGAACCCGCCATCTCCGAACCCTGGATATACCTTGAGCGCGGCAAATCCTACTTACTCAGTAGTCATCGCCACGACTAATGACCTCCTTTACGGTAGGTCTGAGGAGGATCGTCTGTGTTTCATTAATATCGACCCCTTGAGTGCACCGAGACGATTACTTACATGCTCAAATTGCGCCGTGTATGACCCTTTCTTGTCATACAGAGGCGGGTAATCTTCAACAATGCCGGATTTGACGAGATTGTTTAGCTGCCCAATCGTTAGCCACTCTAGAAGTACATATGTTAGGACTAGGCATGTCTTACACCGAGTAGATACTTCTCCTGCCCAAGCCTGTCTAAATAGCGTCGACAGAAGGGAATTGTGCCAAAGTTCTTCTGAATAGTTTTCAAAAGCGATTTGGCTGAGGAGAGACGCAGGTCCACCTCTGGCGCATCCTTACGTAGGGCGTAATGCGAGATTTCACCCCTATCATCAACGTGGCCAGTACCAGTGGTGCCGAAGGTCTCGATAGCAAAGACATCGCCTTCTTCCATCTTGGTAGTGTCGTTCGTCTTTACGAGGGGAACACTCTTGGTGCCGTGGATACTGTACGGCAAGATATTATGGCCGGCTAGGTTGCGGATCGGTTTGATTGGGTAGGTAGTCCCATTGATCTCACATTCGTAGCTCTCCATAGTCTCCTGGATGAGCCCACCTAGCTCTCCAAGGCGCACATCGATGCCTGCTTCGCGCACCCCGGTATTTGTCGCGTCCTTTACGGCTGCGAGGAGGTTGTCATACATAGGATCGAATGACATCGTGAAGGCGCTGTCGACGATACGACCATTTACATGGACGCCGATGTCAACCTTCATTACGTTGCTATATTGAAGTACAGTCTTATTGCCTGCATTTGGGCTGAAATGGGCAGCAATCTCGTCGAGGTTCAAACCAGTCGGGAAACCCATGCCGGCATTCATGGCATCGCCTTCAGTTAAGCCATCATGGCCTACTAGACGACGTACACTATCCTCAATGCCATTAGCAATGTCGGTGAGCGTCTGACCTGGCATGATGTTTTTCTGCGCCCACTGGCGGACCTGACGATGAGTCTCAGCCGCCTGGCGGTAATCAGAGAGGAAGTCGCTATTCATGTTATCGAGATGGCGCTTCTCTTCGTCGGTAGTGCGATACAGATTCTCATTCTTGTATTCGACTTCTTCACCTTTGGGGTAGGTGTTGTTTGGAAATAATTGGGACATGAGGACTGATGGGGGATCAGTCTGGGCAGTCGGGGCCTTCTTCTTCTTCTTAGGCTTCTTCTTCTTGTTTTTCTTTTTCTTGGCACCGGCTTCATCAGCACCAGCAGTTGTTTCAATGATATGTTCGTCTGGATCGTCATCAGATCCTTCGCCAGAGTTTTCTAATGCGATGCCGTTCGCGGTTCCGTTAGCACCGGAGGAGCCGTTGGCTTTTCCAGATACATTGACTGTACAAGCCTCTGTTAGCTAGTGTCGCCTCCTAATGTGCCCAAGAGACATATAACACACCGTTATCCGTCTTGGGCGTATCATCATTGGGGGTTTTGGAAGCCATTTTGCCGACAGGAGTGGTCTCTAAGGATTTCGCAGAAAGGAATCGGTCAGCTTTGACGCCAGTTACTGCCCCGTCAAGATCTGCGAAACTGAGAGATGCACACTGATAATTTCAGTTGCGGAGAAAGTTAATCAGGAGATGTCGAAGCTGACGCTAAATGACGATCGTTGGTGGCGAATACTCGCCAATTCCAAATGTCACTTGTGGTGTGTTCCCCACATTGCATTCGCGATGTCGCCTAAAGGGCGCGAGCCTATAAAAATACCGCTCTTGGGACAATCCAAATCAAGTCACTAATAGGGCTCTTATTATTTTTATTACTTGGATACTTATTCACTTATATATCGAAGTAGCGAGAGATAATGCGCAATTTATAGGTACATGACTAACTGACGTGAAATAATCAGCGGCCAAGAGAAAAACACTTCGAGTGCTAAAAATCTGTATTGTTAGTACACGTATATCGAGATTGCTAGACTCGGGTCTATTTATTGACCGCCTTATCTCCGAAAGCTAGAAGGCGGCCAAAACATTATGGCTAGAGCTCTGGTATTGATTGAAACAATCCTGACCATATGTCTTGAATGTTTTCAAGAGCCAGAACGATGTCGATGGCCCTGGAACTACCACCTAACACCAGGTGTGTATAGGTCCTGGTTCTTGAACTCTCATATACCGCAGAGATATCGATATGAAATACTCGCTGATTGAGTACGGTAAATGCTTGTCGGATGTTTTATGTAGTTCTTAAACTTACAACAAGGAGTATAGAAAAACAAGGTATTGGTGTAAAAATAAATATAAGCCTTGCAAGGCCCGCCCGCACCGGGCCGAGACCGCGGCGATTTCTAGAGAGAACTGAGGCTGGACTTTTTATCCCGATATTTTTCCTGCTCCCAAAATAATCGCTCACCTCTTCCACTCCTACAACATCGTTCTATTCCCAATCCACAAATCCCTCACACTCTCTCGCACTTCCAACTACTCTATCCGTCAAAATGGGAAACGTAAGTCTCTCCCCCTGCGGCTCTTTGGCTACAGCACAGTCTGGGTGGTAAACTAACAACCCCGCTATTTCCACAGGGCGCAAAAGCAGCCTCGAAGCGCGAGCGCAATGCAAAGGACAGCAAGGTCGCAAAGTCGCAACTGAAAGTCAACGAGCAAGCTAAGGATATCCAATGCAATGTCTGCAAATCCACGTTCTTGAAGACCACTCGCGGTCCTGCGTATGTCCTTTTCCCTATCCCACCCCACCTACCCCGGATATACGCCATGTTGCCCGGTTGGAGAATTTTATGATGGGCTTATGCTGACTTGTTCGATGCGATATATAGACTTACGGAACATGCGACGAACAAGCATAGCAAGACTCTCGAGGATTGCTTTCCTACTTTTGGGAAATAGAGTTGCGTGGAGGGGATGGGGAGTTTGCGTATGAATGCCGGCTGAATGCTGGCGTGGACATAGACGTTTATCATACCTACATTCTGGGTGGGTTTGGCACGGCGATGTTGGCAGTTTGATATGATGATGCAGCACGGCGAGCGATGGTGTGAATGGTTGGTTCTCTTTGGGTAGCGAACGGCGGAACGGCGTATCTGGGAATCAAGCATAGACAAGGAGTCACAATGAGTCTATGATGCAAAAAGGCTTTCTTTTCGTCATTCATCAATCTTCTACGAAACAGTTCATCTAGTGTGCTTCCACAGGCTGGCCTTGACGACCTCCCACGACTCCATTACCATTCTGAGTAGCGGGAGGAGCAGCAGCACTCTCCTTCTGCTTCTTCTCCGCCTCTAATTTCTGCTGCGCTCGAATCTCGGCTAGAATATCAGGATACCATCGTTCCCCTACATCCGGATGGCTCTTAATCCTATTCTTGAGCGTCGCCTCACCGAGCGTCTTCGATCCACTGCCTCCACTAAAGGTAAACTCCACATCGTCCAACCTTCCGCCATTCCTCGCCACAACCTTCCTCCTCATCTCCTTGATATCCTCAGGAACCTTCCCGACACCTCCGCCACCCTCAAGATCATTCAATTCGTCAAACTCAGCATCCAGACTGACACCCTGGAAGAAAGGAACGCTATACCGCGCCCCAGTTCCAGGCGCAGGACTCAGCACTCTATGCGTAGTACTCATACACACGCCCTGTGTCAGCGCCTCCATCCCCTGCCCAATAGCCACCACGAGCGTACCATCAATCGGCGGACAGTCAATCCACTCGCCCTGTAAATTTTGCACCTGCAACCCGCGATGCTTCGTAACCTGCAGCAAATAACTCGTAAACATACTATCCTTATGCGGCCCCACACCCTGCCCCTCCTTCCCGTCCGTATCCAGTCCCAGCTCCTGTAAATCGGGATACTTGACAATCTTCAGCTTATGCTGCTGCTGCTTGTCGAAATACTTCTCGAACGCTTGAGGAGCGAGTCCGATGGCTTCTGCGATGAGTGTTGTGAAGAATATCGAGATCGTGCCCATGCGTGTTATGTAGTCGCTATAGACGGACTTGAAGTTGGGGAGGTGAGTTTCGGACGGCCATTGTGTTGGCGCGAAGAGGTTTCTGTAGAGGGGTTCGGAGGGGGTGCGGATGGGACCGTCGGTGGAGAGGTCGATTTGCTCGCGGTGGTCGATGGTTTGCGCTGTTATCTCGGCGTCTAGGCGCGAGTATCCTAGGAATGAGGGGGCGTTTTTCATCTCGATTTTGAGTCTGCAGGAGATATCAATATTATGTTACTAAGTCTTTAGTGTTGGACTCTCGGATATATGTGTTGCTGGGCGAATGGAGGGATATCCAGGAATGCAACATGTAGAACTCACTTCTCTTCCGTAGGCAGATCGAAAAACGCAACGCCCTCCTTTATAACAGCTTGCGTGAGCTCCTCAGGGATGCCCACATTTTTCAAATATAAAAAGCCCACCTCGAGCAGCGCATGGCGGAGGTCCTCCAAGAACTGGGGTTTGGTGCTGGGATCCTTAGCCAGGGAGAGGTCCAGCAGAGGGATCGAATCGAAGGAGGACATTTTGCAAACTAGAGCTGGGGATTTATTCTTGGGGATCAACAGGGCAAATAAAAATAAAAGTTGGAGGTGCAGAGGTACATAGTTAATGTACTTCTTGGTACCTGGTGACCTTGTGATACTCCACGCCCTTTATATGTCGTTGCACTGGTGTATATGGCGCCATAGACGACTAATTCCCCACCACCAAGGGAACTCGGGTAACTGATAACGACCCCACCTTTGTCGGTTTGAGGGGCAGTTCACGTGACGATACCATCAACAACAAAACAGGAGGGCAATAATAAATAGAACGGAAAGGGACGGAACGACACAGGATGAAAGGGTATGTAATTTCAGATAATAGCTTTTAATACTTTATGCAATCTCCATAGACACAGACACCTTAGACACCCATGTCGTGAAAAAAATATGCTCGACAACCCAACCGCTATGCAAGCAACCATGCATCGAAGGGGAAAATGAAAAGAAAAACAGGTCATTGCACACTCTGTACAAGCGGCTTGCTAGAGTAGAGGCCGGCAACTTGGTAGAACATCTCTTCCAGAGGCGGGAGCGCAAAAGCGGGCCCAATGTCAAAGATCTCTGACAGCTTTTGATGGGGTACAACAGGCGTTTCGTCATCATCTTCGTCTTTCTCATCCAGTGTGACACTGGGAATCAGTTCCTCCATCTCTTCGTCTTCATCGGCCTCCTCGGTGACAGGTACCAGTTCTCCTGCAGGTTCTGCTGACTCTGCTTCCAATTGCTGTGCAGACGTCGACTGCGCCAGTCTGGTGATTACCTGGCTTCCCTTCTTGTGGATACTTCGAACATCAGCTGCGGCATCGAGAACAAGGAAGCCGTCGGAGTCCACAGCTGGTAACAATGCTGTGATCACCGATGGAAGCATCTCTTCAAGTTGTGGCTGCGCCTCATTTTGATGGAAGATGAAAAGCTCCGATTGTCGATGTTTCAAAGCATTCCCCTTGACGCCTCGAATTCGAACCGGGAGGGCGATCGCAAAGGTCTGGCTCTTTTTGTCAACAGCCAGATGCGCCATTTCCCGCTTCTGGGCCTCGGAGAGACCGATTATGCGGTCGTCCAGTCTGATTCGGAAGCGTTCCTCATCCGCAACGAGGTCATAGACGAGTAACTCATCAGAAAGGGCGATCAAGTCTTGTCCTAGGAAGTCAAGTTTCATGATTTGGCCCTTGAATAACCCAGGCCGAGATTGACGGATTACGCCTGAGTCTGGGTTCAAAAGATGGACCAGACCGCTCTGAGTACAAACAGCAGCTAGAACAGAGCCATCGTCTGAGAAGGCGATAGCACCACTGGCGGGAAGTGTGTCAACGCTGCCAGATTCAACCAGCTCTAGTTTCTCGAGTGGAACGGCATATTGGCAATTCCAACTGCGTAGTGCCTGCCCCTTCTCTCCGCGCACTATAACACCCTCCCTCTTCCGCGTCTTCGGGGACCAAATGCAAACAATATTATCCTCCCCAATCGTAGAGAACCGCAACGTGTCAGGGTCTGCAGCAAGATCCAAGACTCGGCTGGCAATGGATGAATTTGGACTTGCGAGATGGGGAGCATCAATGCGCGATACAAGCTGCCAAGTATCACTTTCAGAGCTCCATTCCCAAAACTTAAGGAACACCTCACGTCTCCGTAGCCGGTCGGTTTTATCCTGCGGTCCCAGAAACGCCAAATCTCGCGCTGGTGGATTCCATTCGTCAACCGTGGCCAACCAATTCCCATCGTGAGATACCTTCATGTGTGTGATCCTTGGTTCAGAGACACGGTGGGCACTTGGAGTTGCGTTTAGGTTGGTTGTATGTGATCTTGTTAATGCCTGGCGAGATATATTGTGACCAGATCCGAGATCAAAGGTTTGCAGGAAAGGGCAACCTTGAACGAGAGGCTCTTCAGTGTTGATTTCTTGAGTCTGTCCAACGGCAAGTAGTAATTTCGAAGGGTCCGCAGGGTTGATAATGGCGGGAGTACGTTGGACCAGAGGCTGCTCCCAAGCTTCCTCGCGGACTCTCAGGATATCTGATTCGGTTGTCTCGTCAGTGGCAAGAACACTTGCTTGGATGCCTGCGATGTTGGTGGTCGGTTGTAGCTCTGCAGTTGATAGAACCATGGCTGAATTATCGGCAAGCTGGATACCATACGACGCTCCTGAAGGAGAAATAACAACATTTTGGATGGTGGCAGATAAATGCGGCAAGAATTGTAGCTTTCCGGTTTCCAGTTGCCATAGCACCAAGACGGTCTCGGAACCACCAGAAATAACGTAGTTACCTAAACGATGTTAGCTTCAGAGCACCCTTCAAAACGGGAACAATCCATACCATCTAGAGACCACTTGACAGTATTAACCGCCTGTCTATGCCAATGAAGCTTCCTTGGTGTAAGACTTATTCCTTGTGGAAGTGTGCCATCCTGGGATCGGATGAGATTCGCAAGTAAGTCGTTGTGCAGGAATATAGAACCCCGAACATCCCCAACGACGACATCAACAATCGGCGTCTTCTTCAAGATGGACTTCTTGAGATTCTCCGTACCGGTCCTATCAGACACCCTCAAGTCGAGGGCCGAGACAGGAACAGCAGTTTCGAATATCCGGAATTCGTATTTGATCTTGTCGATGGTGTCGTACTCGGTTGACCTAAGTCGGCCCAGTAGAACCTTGTTTCCAGCCGCTCCGGCAATAATAGCACCTTCGTTGGCAGTTTTCAAAAAGGATATATGGCCGTTTGATGTGTATATTGTTTTCGCAACCGTCTGGATTGGGCCATCGGGAGGAGCCAATTCGTTGGCAGTTACCCGCCAGCCTCCGTCCTTTCGGCTCTCAGTCGTAAATACAACATCTCTTCGTCGTCCAGCCGATTCCATGGATGCTACGGTCATCCATATACATCCTGTGGAAGAGATACCCCACCATTGCTCCGAGCCCGCCCCTGACGTCCAGTCTATCCGGTAGATGCAGCCATTCGAGCAGGCGACCCAGACTATATCGGACTCTGTGGGTGACAGGCAGTATGTGATGATTCGAGAGTCAGGGCGAGATTCGTCGATTTTGAGTTTAATTGTCCGGGTCAGAAGGGAAGTGGAGGTGGAGTAGACATGGACGGCTTTAGCGCTTGCAACGACGATATACCTATAACGAATTGCAAATTAGCATCACATCAAGCAAGGCAGGTTAGGGATTAATGCATACTTCTCATCTACAGAGAAGACCGGTTCCACGTCTATCATCCGGCCTCCTATAGACTCCGATAATTTCCATGTCTTGCTGATGGGCTTTGGAAGCGTCGGAGCTCCATATTCTGCCAGATTCTTATTTTTAACCAATTCCTGCTGCTCCAAAACATCGTAATCAAGCGGTTCCGCAGAATCTGGATCCTTTTGTCCCTCCGCGGCATGTCCATTAACACCATTCGTAGCTACCAACTCTTTCCCCTTAGTTGGGGGATTGAAAGCAGCGTCCCAGCCAACGTTATCTAAACCGAGTTTTTGCAGAGGTTTCGCAACGGGGCTCTTGACGGATTTCGCACGTTTGGGGGCGGCCTGGACCCCCACTGGACCTCTCTTGCGCTTCAATTCCGAAGCCATGGTGGTTTGTCGGAGGTCTGGTACGGTCTGGAGGTTGGAAGGTGTGAAACTTTTTCTTATCGCGGTGAGCGAGGCTGATTCTCGCGAAAAATAAATTTTAGCGCGGAACTTCCTACGAGAGAGTTTCTTTGATACGACAACCCCACGCGCCCTCCCTCATCTCGCAACATCATCCTTCCGCCCATTTGATACGCTCTGTCCCTTGCGCCGCTCGTTGATTTGGAGAATTTTTTGAACTAGGGATTCCAAGATGATTATTCCAGTCCGCTGCTTTTCCTGCGGGAAGGTTCGTGCCCCCTGTGAACGAGCTCTCCAGGTCCTACCCTTACTAACTTGAGCACAGGTTATCGGAGATCTATGGGAGCGCTACCTGAAGCTTATTGATGAGGGGGTGTCAGATGGGTCAGTTGGATACATTGCTTCCCAGAGTTACTCTACCATCGGTGCTGATATTTCATAGTGATGCCATGGATCAACTAGGTTGCAAAAGATATTGCTGTCGCCGGATGATCATGACACACGTTGACCTGATCGAAAAGCTTCTGAAGTGAGTATTTCCTTGGGGGGTCTATCTACGAGCTCGCTTTCAGAGCATATGCTGTAGATTCGATGCTAACTATTGGATAGATACAACCCTGCGGAAAGAGATGCGAAGAAAGCTCAACTACAGTAGATTATACGAGTCAGGATGAAGCAAATGGCATTGAGACACAGGAAAGCCTTGGACGCGAAGACTTGGGCCACAGGCGGTGTATAGGATTGGAGTTTTCAGCGGTTCCATGCACGATTTATTGAAAAAGGCGTTGAATAGGCGTTGAAGTGGGACTGGGGGAGGCTTGGTTTGCGGAATACATGATACAATCCCCAATATCAGACGCGTTCCATCCTCTTATTTTGCAAAAATGGCGCGCCGTGCCGCCGGAACCGCTGAAATATACGCGTACGCTCTTAGTGCACCCATAGGAGGGCCTTCTTTCGCGTCTGCGCCTTTAGCTAGCATCGCCAGCGCATCGGCTTCGCTGTCACCGCCGGCTGTTTCCAACAGAACTACAGAATCGTACGCCGCCAGCTCCTTTCAGCCACGGGGGGCCCTCCGCTTCCCCTTGGGGTATATCGTCTCCGCAATTGTGGAACCAACATCCACTGATCGGAGACATCTCGTGTATATCGATACTTTTTGATAGGCCATACCCGCTGCAGCGCCTATGCAAGCGCGAGGTGCCTTTTTTCTGGTTAGTACAGTAGCGGCGCAGCGGATCTCATCGCATGAATGAATAGGCGGTCGACTTCCATGGATATGGGAAAAGCCACTGCATCGGGCACCTTCTGGAAGAGATCTAGCAGTCGAACTTATCCGAGGTTGAGCGAGCCAGCAGGAAACAGCACCAATAACCCACGATGTCCTGTACCACCATGAATAAAACTTACTTCTTGTCCCCAGCCAGTGACGCCGGGGCGGCAATTCTAGACGTGCGATGTGTCATACAAAGCCCTCACCGCGTGTAACTGATCATTCCACTTGGGGGAGACATCGTGGCCATGCTGACCGAGAGGTTACCGAGTAATCAAAAGCTTATCCACCCAACTGTTGGTATGTACTATGTACTATGTACGGAGCATGTACGGAGTAGGTAGGTCGAGGCCGTTCGGCCACGCCCCGAACACACGACCATCTGGGCGGGAGCATCGAATGGGATTGGGATGGGATGGGATGGGTAAGACTGATCTCAGCATTGGAAAAGCCTCTTCTTGAATCCTTGAGACCTTAACCCCACGAATCCTTGAATCCTTGAGACCTTGGGACCGTAGGAATCGTTCCGTGCCTCTCATTCAGCCTCTGGGGATTGCTCGTCCATCGATGTTTCTCCCTCGCCTTGACTCTGGCTTCCCAAAAGCGGCTCATCCCGTCCATTCCAGGCGGTGCTCACTCCTGGCCGTGGGTGACTCTGGGCTCTGGCAACTGTGGTGAGTGCTGGAAATCGTGATAGCCCGTGCGACAGTGGCATCGATTGGCCGGCATAGAGGGCTGGAGCCGCGATGTTTCGTGGCTCGAAACCACTCGGAGCAGGAGGCGTCGATATCCCGCGGGCTGGGACGACGACGAGTGGTTGAACCGTTACTAGTTCGTAGTAGTAGTAGTAGTGAGCGTCCAGGACAGGGCCGGAGGTGGCTCCAGGTAGGGCAGAAGCTTGGGACAAAGGGGGGGGGACGTGGTGGCGTAGCTAGAAAGCCAGTAGCTGGAAGGTTGAGCCTTTGACGCCCCGACGGAGAGAGGGAGGAGAGCGTTCGGGTGGAAGGGCGCTGGACAGTGCTAGAAAAAACAAGGCTCTTGGGGCTTATCACGGCCCTGATGGCGCATCGAGTCTTCCACTCCTCCAGTCTTCCACCCTTTCTCCCTCTAAGCGCCAGCACAACTGCACGCTGCGATCAAGAGACGCGCATCTGCGGCCGTGGTTGGTGGGCGCCCAATGGACGATGCACGCAAGACTCAAGTGCATCTGAGTGCAATGTGCGTCCAAAAGTGTATCTGTCGCTGATTCGGCCGCCAGGGACGGTTGTCCTGGTCCTTTCGTTTCAACGGCATCCATCCCGCCAAAGTCGGCTTTTTGGATATTTGATATTTGATACTACTACTACGTGCACTACTTACCAAGCACGTACCTTCAGGCATTCGATATTCGATTGCCCTTCTCGCCGCCCAAGCCAAGCGACCGGCAATCCTTCTGATCGACCTACACTATTGTCTCCCATTAGCTGCCCCCTACAAGCAGTACGCCCGTGGCACAGCTGGCTCAGACTCCCCAGCGTCCCAGGCTCCTTCGGCTCATTGTCCCATTGTCTCATACTCTAGTCCCAGCATTAACATTATTATACGCAGTATTATACGTCCAGAGCACAGGAGGCAGTCCCAAGTTGCAGGCTTGGTGGAACTTGGTGGATGGCACTAAATCCCAAGGCTACGGACCGCGAATGATATAACAACACAATATTCCAACAATTGCATTGCCTCTTGGCCTGCGTTTCTCCAGCCCAACATCCTGCCTGCTAATTCATAAGCTGCGTGCTGAGTGCTACGTGCTGCTGCTGCTGTTGCTGCTGCTGCTGTCAGCTTGGTGCATCTCTCTTCACTCTACTCGTACTCCGCTCCAGTCCAGTCCAGGGCTACATATCCAGTGCTATCCTATCCCATCCAGTGTCCAGTCCAGTCCAATTCAGCTTCAACCAGTCCTCATAGCTCCCTCCGCGCTACCGAGTCCACTGCAGAAAGTCAAGCTCCATTCTCCTGCATTCAGCCTTTGGCTCCTGGACCTTGACCGGCTTGGCCTCCAGTCCCCGACTCCACGACACCGAGGCCGCGACCACAACCGCAACGGCTCTCACCAACACCAACACCTCGGAGCCCTTCCCTGTCGGCGACCTGCATTGCAGCGCCGTGCAGTCCTGTAGCCAGAGGGCCTCCTCGACTTCGGTACTGAGTACGAAGTTACAGCGCCGCCATCTCATGATTCTACCTCTCGCTCTGCCTACATAAAATAGCCACCACCCTGCTTGCCTGTCACACAACACCATTCGAACCTTCACGCGTCACAGCCTCGCCAGCACCCCCCAGACAATGGCATTGGAGAGCCCTCTCGCGCCCTCGCCGGGAAATATCATGTCGGCCTTTTCTCCATATACTGACTTCTCCCTGTCGCCCAACTCCCCGGCCCAGCAATCTCCAAGATTCCAATCACTGTACGTTGAATGCCAAAGGCAGCCTGCCCTCAATTCATGGAGTGAGCGAGAGAAAGCTGATCATTATTCTATTCTAGCTCCGCCCGTAGCTCTGCGGAAGCAAATAGTCTCCATCCTCACTCGGTAGATTACGGACTCTCTCCAAACAACGCGCATATGGCAAGTCCAAGTGATATGGTGGGCCCGTCGCCCGTCACATCGAATGGCACTGAAACAACTGAAATCGACGACGAGGCAGCCGAGGATGTGCAGGAGCATGAATCCAGCCCGACAACATCCACCACATCTAGCATAGCCGATTCTGTAGAATCACAATCTGCTGTGGGTCATGGAAGAAGCATGCGGCGCTTACGTTGCTAATGTGTTGCGCAGTTGAAGCGACTTAGTACAAACCTGCCGGAGCATTTCCGAACCTCCCTCGACGACGAATCTATATCAGTCATACATGCGCCGGAGGGCTTTGGGGATTTTGTGAGCTGGGCGCGACTTCTAGCTGATGGCAAATTACTGACTAGCTAAGAATACACCAAAGCCAACCCCGCCGGCTCAACCCCCTCAGGTGGATAGATCAACTCCGATACCATATCATCATGAAGAGACGTCCCCGTCAACTATCAAAACCGACCTATCCGTTCCAAACGATAAGGTAGACCACCCAGTCCAGTCGTACTAGCACGTCACTAACCCACCTAGGTTGTCCAATCAAGCCCCATCTCACCTCCTCCCATATCGACGGATGTCGCGCCTGTCAGATATGCACTGGAAGATGCAACTCCTCGAGCCCAAACCCGGCAAGAAGTTGAGGCCCTAGTCGGTAAAGGACAACGGTCAAGTAGCGCAAATAGCCTTGCAGGTGTGTCAACCGGACTCGGCGATTATCCGCATTACTCATGGTTCCCAGGCATTCCCGAGGATCAACGCGAGGTTGAAGAAGATGAATTCGACGCGCGAACGGTACACAACACGGACGAAGAAATTAACGCCCTGAAGACCGCCCTCCACGAATGTTGGACGCTGTGCAACACCCTGGCCAGTCTTAGCTCGATCCACCGGGAAAGAATCTTTAGCTATTCCGGAACTGGGGATGCCCACGAGAAAGCTTGGAAATGCTGTTGGAAACTCTGCCAGAAGCTTTACGACAGCCGTGATGAGGATCATGAGTTCCACGTACGGCCAACACTGGAGCTATGCCGGGATTTTTGCCAAGCGTTGTTTGATGTGAGACAACGAAAGGATGAGATCGCTGACTCCGTCCTGCGGGTCAGCTTCGAACTGAATAACCACCTCTTTAACACTCATGACCGGTCTCTTCCCGAAGCGTTTAGGGAACGGACCTTGGATTTCTATATTACCTTGTGCCACAGGTTAATGAAGCAGCGGAATGAACTCGCTGAGGAAACGGATGCCCTCCTCCGGGCTTGTTGGTCATTAGCTGAGATGCTTTTCAGCCTCCGCCAGAACAAACGAGATGGGAAGGCAGCAGACGAGGAGCTACTTGGTTCCGCGGTCCAGGCATGTTGGGAGTTGTGTGATCTATTTAGAGAAGGGTGGACCCAGGTCCGACCCGAGCGCGGGACTCCCCGCCCCTCACAAACCACATTCGCACAAGCGTCTGAACAAATGAGTCGCTCGTCACATTCAAGGAGCGGTAGCTTGCCTAGTCTTCCTGAAAACCCTGAGCCTCCAGAACGTACCCACGTACGATATATGCCCGAAACACCCACCACTGAATTTGAAGACACTCCCATCTCACCTGAGGAAAACTCCCCTAACATTCCTAACATATTGGTTCTCGGCACCGAAGGGAGCCGCTCCAAAACGAGATGGTCCAGTGCAACATCTTCGCTATCAACCTATTCCCAGGGCAGCCAGAAATCCTCCAGCACAATCACCTCCACAAAAAACACTGAAGATGTAAATCTCACCCGTCTCAAGGTCCTCATCTTAAAAGCCGCGATGAACGTCGGCTTCTCCCGCACAACACCTACCTCAGCAGCACCTAATAAATCCGATCCACCCGCCTTACAAGCCTTCGTCAAATCCCTTCCGACGGGTTCTTTTGGCTCTCTACCGTCACATGCTGCGCTCTTGACCGCATATCGAACTTTAGTCCTAAGTGACCCGACATTCCGAAGTGCTAGTTCACTGCCATCTATTGGCAAGAAGGCTAATGCGGCGGATGTCGCCAAGAGTGTTGGCTGGATGATGAACAGTGGAAGATATACGTTTCTGAAAGATTTATTCAAGTTAGTTTTTGGATTCCACGTCGAGGAGGCAGAGACGAGGAAGAATGTCAGTATCACGGTATAAAAGTATACCCTTCTATTTTGCCAAGGGGAAATTGCGGAAAGAGAAGCACGTGATGAAATCACGCAGTTTGAAATTGAAAACACACACATAAATACAATCAAGCGGTTAGTTCCCAGCAATGGGACGAAGGGGGGGGGTGGGCAGCAGGGAGTTGGAAATGTATCATGGCGCCGCCACCGTCCCTTCAGCGGTCTGTTTTTTATATTCGCGCTATGTATGGGGTGTGGGAGTAGGACTTTTTGATATTTGGTGTGGCATGGAAAGTCCCTTTTTTATATTTTCTTTTGCGAAATTTAGATACCCCCTTTGGCAGTCTGTTTATTTAGCTTCCTTTTCCAATATAGGCGTAGGCAGGCGCAAATCCGGTCCCCCCCCCCCCCAATACTATTTTTGGATCAGATCAAATTTATATCAATATATCACCATTTTTTGCTGTATTCTGTGGTTTTCTTGTGGACTCTTTTTGGTTTGGGGAGTTAAAGAGTGGGGGTGTTTTGTGAGGTGGTTGGGAGGCTTAGTATACTTCTTGGTGTATAAATACCCCTGGGGAGGATGTTGTAATGACGGCCTACCTACCTACCTAAGCACCAGATGATTTCCATGTGACTGGTGACAAACCAGCATCAATTTTATATACTCCACTTTGAAGATCGCTGACGGATCACCTAAAGCTCCAGCCAACGATCGTGTTAGCTCGCTGAACAAAATCAGGTTTCTTTTTTTTGGTTATAATATTACTATATAATTTCAGCGACCATCCTCTGTCAAATTTAGAGTTGGCTATCAATAGACAGTCTAGCTGTCAAGTGACGGTCAGCTGTCAATTTATAAGTTTATAGTACCTAGGTTTATACAGAATTATTCCCCGGTCACTATAGCACGTAGAAATTACTGCTTGTCAAGATGACGATATGTCCTACCGTGTGTCTAGTCAGGACGACTAGAAAATTCTAGTCGAGTTGCGTTTTGAACTCGGAGAGCTCCCACTTGAGCTCGAGATAGTTTAGTTGCTGGTCGAATATTTGAAGGAACTGTAGCAGAGCCAGCACCTATAGCACCGCCCAAGCCTATCGTCCCCTTAGCTACCTTACCTTTAGGCTCTCAACCGATTCATTCATAGAGAGTTATCTAGCGGTTGGTAGATAATCATATCGAAACAACGGCCGCCTTGGCCCGGGCGCGGGAAGTGGACCAACCATCTTGGCGCGATGGCTTTGCTTACGGAGAATTTGGTTGAAGGCTAATCCGGACCGCTCATATCCTGTTACACTTGACGATCAATAGCTACATCTTCACCGAAATCAACCTCCACTTCGTCCTTCAAAACGCTTAAGCGAATTGAAACTTCATGAGTCGCTATACCTCCTAGGGTTTTTGCTAGATATATACGGGGGAACATATATTTGACATTGATTATGTGGAAAGAGATGCATAAATCTATAGACTGTAGATTATTGTTTGGGCAATTACAGCTATAGAGAGTTTTCGGTATAAGGATACGGTTAACACAAAGAGTAGGCTCTTATAAAATATAATATTATGGTATTGAAAAACAGAAGTAAAATCAAACCTATAGTGATAGGTTCATTATATGAGGCGACTTCCCACTCGGGGTTGGTAGTTATGTACAAATAAGCTTTTCATAGTGCTTTCCTTTCCTCTGGGGCAGCTTTCCCTTGTAGTGGCTTGCTTGCCTAACTTGTGCCTGCTTAAAAGATGCGAAGCAGACTCACGTTTTAACTTAAGTTGTTGTATTTTAAGTAGCTCTAGAGTGAGGAATATCTTATTCTGCTATGCCACTAGCCTTAATCATCTCTACTTACTAGCTATATCCCTTGCAATAATGGAGAACATGGGCGTAAGGCATGTATCTATTTGGGATTCCTCGTAGCTTTGTTTGGTCATCGATAACCTTTTAGACACTTGTTAATGGAAGCATACCTGAAGATAAATAAGGTAGATTAAAAACAATCGGACGAGCTGAATAAAATTAACATATGGTAGAAAGATGGTATGATCCTCTCATCTTGTGACAACCATCAAAGTTTTTCAGGGAGACCATCATCACGGATTCTCTCCTGTGGAGCTTTCTAATAACGCAGAATTTCTAAAGGAGGGGGCCAAAATGCTAGCTTTTCGAAGACAGCTCAACTCACTTATTGGCATTGTAGAGCCATTCATCCCCGAGCACCCTTTGGCATCTCTTTGTACTAACCTCTATATTTCATGCTAATCAAGTCTAAAAATTCGACCAATGTACGCAGTTCCGGCATCCCCTCCATCCACAGTTCCTACATTGCCAAATGGTAGTGTCTAAAACTCTGCACCGCGGACAATCGTCTCCTGCGGTAATATACCACAAGTCGAATCGCTGCCACACCGCCATGACAGTATGTATACATTCAATTGGGCCATTCCTTCCGTCGTCATCGGCTGCCTCTGGGAAACGCCAGCTGATTGCCTGGTCCCACTGCGTTACTGGTGGAGCGAACAATCCGACGGGCCCGCCAAATCCCAGCTGCTGTTGGAAAAATTGAGGCTGTTGAATCACCCGCGGAGCATGCATTCCTACTGCCTCAGTTTGGTTTGGCAGAGGCCGATCTAATGCCTGGCTCTCTCGGATTACTGGTGGACCGGGTTCGAAAATACCATGGTTACATTGGTGCCACGGCAGCCCGCAAAGATAGCAGAACTGCGCTTTGCAATTGCAGCTATCCCCGTATTAGCATAAGAAGCTACGTTTTAATTTCATATAAAAATAACGGATGGGGTGGATCGTACGTCATATGATTACATCCACCATCGCGTTCCACGCCAGTATTGCAAGAGTAGCAGCGCTGGATGTTATTGCTTTGCTCAAGAAATTGCATCGTTGCCTGGAGCGCTCTGTCCGGGGGGCAATCGTCGTAGTGTGCGGGTTGTTTGCACTGGGTACATGTCAGCGTCTCGCAGCGTAAACAGTTGGCAAAGTTCTCGAGTGTAGTCTCCGGCCTAATAAAGGCCTCGCATGTGCTATTCGAGCAGTAAGTCCTGTTTTGCGTTTCCCACTCCTTGCTCTTTTCGATGAACTGGAAGACTAATGCACCCGGCAGCAAGTGGCTGATGTATTCGAGGAGTATAGGAGCGCAGCATCTCGGCGGGAAGAGGGTTTCGTCCCTTGTTGCATTTTGAAAAATAGTGACCAAGCAGTCACGGCAGCAATTATGCTCGCAGCTCAGGTTTGCAATGTTATGCTGCTCTACATCGTCCAGACACATGTTGCATTCATGTGTAACGGCCCTTGGAGGAGTGACAGCCCTTGGAGGAACGGCCGCCGCGCTGACAAAGTTCTGTTCGACGGGGTACGAGCCTGGTAGGTTGTACCGGATAGAAGATGAGTGTGATGGTCTGTTGTTTGAAGCCTGAGCCTGATTAGTTGAACCCCGAGTCTGGTTAATCGAACCCCGAGCCTGGTTTGCTGAAGCTCTGGCTCGGTTTGTTGAAGATCTGGCCGGCGTGGGTGGTTCCCGGGTCTGGGTACGTTCAGACCACCTTGAAGCCCCCAAACCACCATTCGTTGAAGCCCTAGATCGGTTTGTTGAAGATATGGCTGGCGTGGGTGTTCCCTGGGTCTGGTTAGGCTCAGCCCACCTTGAAGCCGCCAGGCCACCATTCGCTGGCAGAGGAATATCAGGAAGGTTATTCAACGTCGCTGCTGGCCTGGCGTTTGCCGGAGATTGAGATACTTGTGGGCCAGATCTGCGGGATCTATTATTCCGGGCGCGGCCTCGGCCACGGCCTCGCCGTGGAGGCAAATTTGTAGAGGGATTATGAGGGGTAGATTGCCTGGCGCCATTCGTAATATTCGCCGATGCCTGATGTGTTTCTTGATGATGTCTTGCTTGGGCATTCGGCAAGGTGTTGGCTCCGGCGGTAGAGATTTCCCAGTCCTGCAGGGCATGAGCAAGCTGGGAGTCTGCGACTATCAGATTATGCCGCTCTTCTTCTTGGCGCTGAATTTGTGCTGCATACGCTGCATCATTCCAGTCCATCTCCTAGGTGTATGAGGGTAGATTGCAAGAGAAGAGGTAAGATGAGAGCAATCAGGGCGTGTAGCATATCTCTTCCAATCCTACAGTACTCCTGGGACTAGTTGGAGATGACTTGTTGGATAGCGCGTACATAGAGAAGGTATGAAGGGTCTTTCATGATGGAAATATATGAGTATATCAAAGCAAGTAATCAGTGACTGCCGGCTATTACTTGAACAAGCAAGACATATGGTTGATCCTCAACTTCGTTGAAACTATATATGCAGGTTGAGCAACGTAGGACGTTATACATAGGGCATTGGTACTGAGAGTTTAACTAGTCCTGCAATTAAAGAGATATTATATATCAAAGGAAGCAATTTTATAACTCCTTGAATGTACCAGAACCTTTAGGTGAGGAGTCACACCTAGATCCTTCCAAATTTGGTTGAACGACCAACGAAATTCTTTGTTATCCACAACTCTTAGAAACCCAAAAGGAAATAGAGTCCAGTTTTGTGCAGGAGAACAGGGATTGTATATATGTTGCATTCTTGGAGCCGTAAGTATTGGCCGTAACGACTTCAAGATGATATATAGAGGTGGTACTTCAACATAAAAACGTAGCCACGGGTAACTAGGAACACTAGATCATATTAAAGCTGGAACTGATATTTATGCAAATCAGCAAATCCATGACACTAGTACACGAACCCTGAGAATAAGACATTCATTTAGACGCTATAAACCGCAACCTAAAGCGTACAGTACCAAAAGCGCCTAAGAAAAACACTTCTTTTCTCCTGCAATGCCCCCAAATCCACCAAAAATATGCTCGTACCATATCATCCAGCAACACAAATCATATGTCATCTACCCCTTCATGATACCTCTTGCCTTCACCAATGTCTCAAGTCGCCCTTCATGCTCATGAATACAAGCCAATCATCGCATTCGGGCCTAGCCAACAGATGATCTACCTGTCCTTCTTAGGCGTAACATCGGCCTCGGTCTTCTCATCACCCAATCTATTATATTCCCTGCTTAAGCCCTCAGACTGCTTCTTCAAAGTCTCGAAATCCTGGGTCTTCTGGGCCAACTGCTTTCTCAGTTTGGCAATCTCTCCGGGGCTTCCGGCATTAGCCAACTTCTCGCCCTCCTTTCCGCCAGCAGCAGAGTCGCCTTCGTAGCTCTTAACCTTCTCCTCCAAGCGGAGGACATCAAGGATCATTGTGTACGTGCGGTTGAGGATCAGGGAGAGGAAAAGGGTGAAGCCGCAGAGGTACATGTTGCGTTGCGAGTAAAATTTTCGGGCTTGGACTTCCATGCGTTCGTGGCCGAGGACCGCGGTTCTGCTGGCTTGTTCAGTTGGGGTCATGGAATATGCGGGGAATGGAATACGTACCCGCCTCCTTGGGTCTTGTTCGCTTCTGCAAGCTCGACTTGGACACGGTATACACGGTTGACGCTATCGATGAAGAGGATTAAGATGAAGATAAATGTGATCTTCATTCCATATTGTAGTTTCGCTACCAACGGGCTCTCGCTTCTAGGTAGACTGTGAGTACGTTGCTGCGGAAGTAGGTGGAACGAAGGGGGGCGTACATGAAGTTGAACATCTTCCTGCGGATCGTGAATGGAAGGGGTACGATGAGTAGCATGAAGAGAGCCATCTCTGTCACCAGCAGCACAAACACCTAGCACGGCATAGTGTTAGCCACGGTATTCATTGCATTCCAGGGATGATGGTCTCCAGCTCGATGAAGTAGAGTCTGGAATCGGCGGCGGATAATGGATATGAGCACAACTTACCAGGCTGTAGTATAGCGTCATATTGCCGGATTTACGACGTTTGTATTCTCAAGGAGTATGTTGTACGGAATCGTGTTCTGTTCGAAACGATCAGTTGCCGTTGCTGTTGACCAGGCTACCAAGCTCTTCTCGACAACTCGCGAATGCAGCACGGAGTCTCTCGTAATTCGGAATGGAGATCAAGATGGAGATACGCACGAGAGTAGAGGTATATGTGATTGCTAGGCAATGCGCAATATCGTAGAATAGAGTAGTTGAGGTTGAAATGTAGGAGAGTCCGAGTCGGTGGACGTTGGTTGCGTGTTGTTTTTACGCACAGAAAGCTTGATGCGCAGCTCCCTCCAACGACAACGTCATCACGCGGGCTTCCAATAACCGTTAGCGGGCGAGAACCAGCTTTTAGCTAACCCCGCACCCCTTACTTGCACACCCCACACCCTTGCTTGTGTGCTATCCTGATTGAGAATCGATCCTCTTTGACCTTTATTATCTTTACTCGACTTTCGAGAAGCAAAAATCTGCTCGCCCTCTTAACCTACACAACCCTTAAGGATATATTTAAAGGGTGTCCTCGTCCTTTGCTTGCCCTATCCCGACTCCTTAATATTTAACTACCTAACCCTCCTCTTCTCCCTACCTTGGTTCATTATTCTTTAGCGAAGCTTTAGTAGTATTAGCCGTCCCTTCTTTGCGGCATATATTCCTCGGCCCTCCTAACCTAGTTAGCAGTATCTTGACCTCCTAATCTACCTTGGAGCCTCTCATAAGCCCCGTAGAAGAATACCGCAATCTCGACTCAATAAAGGTTAGTCAGGTAATACCGAGTGTAATAGAGCGAATAACTCCGATCCTTGCGGTCGCTTTAATAAATACTTCTCCTCTTCGCGAGTCGTCTGAAGAGGGCGTATAGTTGGGATGAGCAGTCGTTTGACTTGGCGTGAACTACGAGGACGGCCCCATTTCCAGGAACTCGTGTAATTGGATCCTATTATCTTAATTACCCAAATGTTCCACGTGGATATGATGATTCGGATTCTCAAGCCTTTCCCGGGGATTTTAGTAAATACCCCGATAGATTGGGACTACTTGGAGATTGTGCTTTACGCAGGAGATGAAGAGAAGAAAGAGTATTATTTGGCGAATGCTAGCAAGTTCGGAACGTCTGCTATTCCAATTATTGAACACTTCTCAAACTTGGGACCAAACTTTGACATATTTGCCGTTTCCTTGATATAACGACGTGGAAAATATCCCCCCCCCGCTTAGATCTGATTTGATCTGAGTCGTTTAGAATTCTTGACAAATAGATTTTGCTAGCTGTGTTATTTTATATGAACTTGAATATGTTAAGCGAATGCAGACACCGTGACTGGGTCTGTAATGAATAAGTATTCGGCGGCCTGTGAGAATTTGGCAATTGGACCTGCTGGAAACAGGATACCAGCCGACGGCGTCGCCTTCTCTAGAGGACAAGATATGGCTGTTAAGTGTACCCTTGTTGTCAGCCTTGACGGATCCTGGAAGTTGTTCTTCTAAGGAAGATGGTGAGCATACAATTTTGCTTCATGAGTACGGTACAAGGTCGCTATTGAGTGGTTTGTCGACACGATGCTGAGGTCGACAATCTGTGATCGAGAGTGGCTGTTTGGGTAGTTCCCACTGCGAAATTCTTCTTTAAATACAGTTGAAAGCGAGACATACTACAATGAAATACTCGAGGACGTTCGTCGGGACGTTTTTCACTAGTTGGAGGCGCTCTGCGGGGTTTAATTAACCGCTGTTGACCGAGATGGATTTTCTTGGCTTTGCGATTCTCATCCCGAGACTATACACCTCTCGCTGAAAACATAATCTTCTTACATTTTGTAAAGTTACCCCGGAGAAGGGGCCGCTCCTCTCTTGCTTTCCAAAGGATACTGGTTGGGAAGCATAGTTACTTGTGCTTCAGAGTTGAGTCGGAAGACTGATCCATTGAAAATTTGAGGACATTGGGGGCTATTTGTAGTTGGAGATCACGATTTCTTGGAACCTCTTTGGGACTTAGGATATTGCAGTGTTTGAGATCGTGGAGTGTCACTTGCGAGTCTATGCCTCACAGTCTTCGAGAAATGCCTAAATGATAGCAAAAGTCTTGGAGGTGAGCAAGGCTCGAGATGGAGCCGTAATGATCAAGAGCCGTTTTCGTCAAATATATAATTAATAGTTAATAAGCTAGTAGAAAGTATTAGATTAATTTATTATTATATAATAAGTTGAAAAGTAGACATTTGAATTAAATCTAAATATAAACGCTACTTTTATTTATAAGAAATCCTACGTTTTCTCTAATGTTATTATTTTCCTCTTTAGTCTATACTTTAATACTCGTTCTTCTCAAAATTAAGAAAATCTTAGGAAGAAGATATAATATTTTCTTATATATATATTAATAAAATAATTAAAACTAATGAGAGCTTTATAATCTTAGCTATAATTAACGGAAATAACTATTTTTCTATATATAAATATAGGGTATTTACTATAATTATAAATTATCAAAGCTATATTAATACTACGGAGATTTCCTAGTTTATAGGCTTGATTTAGCAACGTCTTTGTTTTCCTACTAACCCCTTCCCTCTTTCATTTGTTCTCTAACACTTACTTACTCTTCGTTATAGTCATCGCGAAGGGGTTCTAAAGATTGTTAGGTGAATGAAAGGTCGGGACTGTATCAGCAGCGAAAGATCGCTATCTGTATTTTATATCAAGGTAGTAAGTGATTGTCTTAGTTTTCGATCTTACGTAGGCCCTATTACTTTCTAGGTGTTGGGTAAGTTGTTGGCGGTGAACCCCCGACTTTTGGAAAATCGCCCTCAATACGCACTATTTGAGATTAGTCGCTATAGTAGCGGGTGTAGCGGGTGTAGCCTGTGTAGGAATAGTCGTTCGTAGTGTAATAGCAATCCCGATAAAGTAATAGCTTTTACTATATAATATTGAAAAATATTCTTAGCTGATAGCTCAAATACTGTTGGAGGTCAAGGTATGGGGAGAGAAGTGGATTAATTGAGCTCTCTGGAGAGGTAAGTTCTCCAGGGATTTGAGGACAAAGCTATATTAGAATGTGTGGGAGATAAGCCCAAAGAGGAAGACAGTGAATCTCTGACAGATACTTAGAATAGAAAATATCCCCATTTTGAAAGTGTGGATGAAAGCTCAGATTGAATGTATATAGCAGGTTCATGTGAAAAGGGCAAAGGAAAAAGTACGTCCTCTGTTCTGTGATATGATGCATTCAAATATAACCCTCGGCCTTCTGGTGCAGGTTAGTCAAAACTATTCTAAGAATTACTCAAGTTCTGAGTCACCTTTTAAACAGGAGGGATTTCGGCTGGATACGAGGTATCCGAACAGGACGCTCCACATCCGAGCCTTGTCTTCAGTGCTGGTACTATAGTCGTATAGTCGTGACTCCAAATAGTTTGCTCTTTCGCGCCCGTAACATAATTGCATCGGCGACGGATATAACCGCTGACTTTATAATTAACATTGCTAGTCCAGGTAGCGTGGCAAGCTTTGTCGTCCCAAGTGCAGGTGTTGCTGCTCGTGGATGAATAACACCTCTGGTCGGAGTATGAGAATCCTACGCTGTATCCTACGCTTAAGACATCTTTTATCCAGGTCATTGAGACATCGAGATGGTTGTCGAACGTCCAGGTTATGCATGCATTGGTTGAGTTGATGCTTGAAGTAGAGCACGACTGGGTAGTTGCGCAGTCGACCTCTGTGTCGGCTTTGGTCCAGGCTTGGGCTACATCTTCTTTGGTTACAAAGAACTAAATACATTTGTCAGTATAGCGATTTTGAGACGTTGCGCTGGAAATACTGACAGTGTCTGTCCAACAGTAGTCTCCAGATGGACGATAGGTATACGAGTCGTCTGATCTAACGTAGGTGCCAGATCCGTCCTCATACTGACTCTTCTGACCTGTGTAATCACCCTGTTACGTATCCGAGTCAGTATTGCCTTATGATTCCATATGCGTTATAGCATCTGAAAGTGAAGAGGGAGGGTTCAAGGATGACACTTCACGCATAGGGCATCATGCCAAAAAGGGGGGGGTTGCTCAGAGGATTCTACTTACGAGTGTGGGTGTTGGGTCTTCGCGAACTTCAAGAGGGTTGCTTTCGGTTGGGAAGGCCAGAAGGGCAGGAATAGCTGCAGCCATAGCGAGGAGAGAAAGGTACGTCATTGTGAAGACTATTTCAAAATCGTCGCTCAGACTGATGTGGAAGTGAAATGAATCTTAACAAGCTATAGCAAGATTAGGTGTTGAAAGGACAGTAAGAGATGTGTTTTGAGATAGCCCTCGAAATTGGGTCCTGACGGACTCTTTATATTAATCATTTCTCTATTCTTTTAATAGGAGCTAAGAAGAAATTTCGCCGTGAATATTACTAAGGAAGGAAAAGATCTTGGAAGGAATTAACGGATTGCCCAGAGGACCCTAAAATATTACATATCAGGTGCAATATAGCGTGATTAAACAAGTACTAAGGCTTAACAGACCGAGAGAAAGGATCCGAGTACAATTAATTGTGCATGATCTAGCTGGTGTAGTGCGCTGTCCGTTTCAAAAAATACGTCTAATTCGAAGTCACTCCTCGTTGTAAATTGCGTTGTATTGTTAAAGGGTCTCCGAACTAAGTTGAATCCACTTAACTATGCCACTTAAGGGATCAAGGTTTGCACTCAGTAGAGGCTTCTAATTTATCTTGATCATGCGCTATGAGAGTGAGCCTCAGGGGATCGTTGTGTGAAACACACACGCCCTCCAACTGTAGAAAGGATCATCAAGTACCTAGATACATGCCTCGTACAACCACGTGGCAATTTGTCCAATCAGCCCAACGCCTGGGAAACAGCTCGCATCCTTTGAAGTACATAAATCAGCACCATGGCTCGATAAGGGCCGATTCTCCATCCCCAGAGCCCATCATCCAAGGCGCAACCGGTTATATCCTCGAAATCCTGCGATATTTCGACAATCTGGGCTTAGACCTTTGGGAACTCTCGACGGGTGAGGCCAACGTGCGGCTCTTGTACGGAGGTAGACAATAGACCCGGGCTCCGGCCCGAAGGATTCCTTCTCTCCTTCCCCTTCCTGTCGCGCTCAGAGGCACCGCTTGAGAGCACGCTCTGGCCTCTTTCCCTCCACGAGGCTCACCAGGGTAACGCAATTTGCAAACGTCAGCTATCGAACAGATGATCCATTCTCAGAGATGATCAAAATAATAATGTATGCTGATAATAGATGGTCCATTATGCATCGCTAATAGGATCATTCATATTAGAGCGGTTTAAACACATTTTCTTAGTAGCAGGAATATCCAGAGAGAGGAAGTTGTTATTAAAAGAAACTATAATATAATGCACACAAATTCCTGTACACTGGCATTAAAAGCAGATGGCCCAACCCTCTCCATAATCTTACGCTCTTGGGATTGTGCAGCCTGGCTATGGTCAACGTGTCTACCAAGCACGCCCGTGTGAACTATGTCTTCAAGTGCCTCTGCTTCGGAACGTGACGCGTCGTTTTCCGATTCCGTATGCTGTATATTACGGACGGGGGGCGAGGTTTGGCATAGCTCAATCTTAGCTTTCGAAGATTTGGTGACCCAAACCCCTAGGGCCAGGACCAGATCCGACGGTGCCCGTGCTGTAATAGCTGTTATCAACTCTATATATAATAATGTAGGGGAAGTATGCAAAGGCAGGAGCGCCGCTCCCGGACGAATTCCTGAGCGCACTTATCACGTTCCCGTTCAAGCTCCGCTCGCGCCTGCAATCCGGCCAGAGATGCTGTTCCGCATTCCCAGGATCTCCGTCTCCCGCGCTCCCCGCAGATCGCATTCCCCAGCTCGCCGATATAAGTTCGGGCGGGCGGGCCCAGCAGGGGAAAATAGCCTCCTCCCTACTAACTGCCCCCAGTATATCAGTTGTGATGGGTTCGATCAAGACGTCAAAGTCGGAGCCGCCGAGGTCAGATCCAGGTACCACCCCGCTACCCCGACTCGCCAGTACAGGCACGGCTCAAGTAGCCATTGATACGGTTGTCTGCAAATATAGCACAAGCGTTGTGCGCAAGGCCATGATGTATCCCCCCTTCGGCATGATCCCAAGCATACAGCGTAAACAACGGATTGTTGTCGGGTGCGTATGCCGCATGCCGGAAATTGATTCGATATCTATGCCGTGAACCAGGCGCTTTGAGAAATTCGTATTGCTCAGGAACCGGGACCAGGACGACAAGTCCCAGGCCCTCGTAAGTATATATGCCCAATAGCAGGCGGGAGAGGGCGCAACTGGAGCGGTAGCTTGTGAGGCATAATGTTTGCTTGCCGCGCACACGAATCTGTTGATTTCACAGCGCTGGAGTTACAAAGGCTGATAGGCCCTAGCCACAAATAGCTGCTTAGCCTCGTCGTACTTGCCTTGGATCTTAAGTATACTTCTAAGCGTGCTCCCGATGTTTATGACTCTGCTGTGCTCCCCGAAGCAGCCACCGCGGTCTGCTCCGCGAGCTCAAGGATTCCGAGCTCAACCTTCACCGTCTGGATCATTTCCTGCACAGTTGTAAGTGACTTACCTATATTCCTACCTCCCAACCGCTCGATCTGCGCAAAAAGGTCCCAGACCGCTTTCACATATAGATTTTTGGCCGTTACAGGAGATTTCGGGTCCTGCAGCTTCTTAGGCTTCTTGGATGGAGACTCCGGCGCAGAATCTCCTTCGGTTCGGATATAAGCCTTTAGATTTGAATTCGAGTAGATCAAGGGTAAGGTGGTATTTGGGGTTCGGATATAAGCTTTTGGATTTGAATTCGAGTAGATCAAAGGTGAGTAGCTATTTGGAAGCTTTTAGATCTAAGCCCATGTATATTGATACTAGAAGTAGGGGTGATCCCGATCTAAAATCGAAGCAGAGGTAATTACCTGGTTTAGTAGTAGGCGAACTAGTAGAAGTGTTTAGTAGAAGTATATTAGTCAACCTCAATTTCCATTTTTCCTTTACACCTAGCTTTTATTCCTTATCCTTTCCTTAACCGTATATTATAGGACCCTGCGGATCAATATCACAGCCTATGGGCACTATAGGTTAAGCGAGTCTACGAATTCGCTCCCCTTTACCAGTTAGCGAGAATCGAGGCTCCTGATTAACTAATCACAGCGTACAGTTCATTTATATACCGCCCTGACCTCCTAATTCCGAAATACTCAATCGAACTCTTCGTATATCTCATTCTTAAGTGGGGAGTCGAACTACCACTTGAACAGCCTGTGTATGACCGATCCTTCGGCCTGCTACTGTGGCAGAATGTCTCAATCCTAGGCACTCAAAATCGCCTGTTGGTTAAACCGGAACTCTCCTGGTGCCCGATCATGTATGAATTTAGTCGGGTAACTCTAAATTCTAATCGCAGAGCCTCGTCACAGTAGAAAATACGACGTTCGCCTAGGTGCCCACCCGGATGCCTCTCTCTAGCAGGGTCGTGATCTAGATCTATAGTGGGCGCAGGCCTGATGGAAGGCCCTAAGGGACGCGGCGACAGTAGGTTCTAGGCTTCGGTTATAGGGCAATAAGCTCTGGAGCGAGGCTATATAGTGTTGCTTATGGTGGCACATTATAGTAGGCGCAGGCCTGGGCTAACAGCGTATGAGGGCCTGAAGCTATGCCCCGCAGTGGCGCCTATAGCAGTGCATCTTAATAGTTAGACTTTCCATCAGCGCACGCCTCGTTGCGGATGCGATATATAATATCCTCGATGGCTAGCGCCATGGGCCCGCCACTATCCTCCTCTATAGCGTATTCTTGGGCGACTTTGGTGCAAAACTCTTTTCCCTAGGTAGTATTGTAAGGCCCAACGACTCGTACGTAGATATAAATCCGATATCGCGTGAATATCTCACCAGGATTGAGATATTCAAGTTCAACTTCCTGACACTGTCTCCACTCCCGGTGATCGACCGATCCACGACCTCCCACCCCTTGTAGCTAAATACTAGTTCGAAAAGGGACATTTCCGGGCCGATCCTGTTCCGTTCATACTACCTCACCCTTGATCTACTCGAATTCAAATCCAAAAGCTTATATCCGAATCCCAAATACTACTCTTTTATCCCGACTCATCATCTGATATTGTCAACTGCCGCAATACACGAGGTAGGTCAGGTGATGGTCGTGGCCATGGATTATATCTGGGTGGAGCCAGATCTCTATCAACAGCTGTCAGCAGAGGATAGGATAGATACGGACCCAGATCACACTCTTGAACCGGGTGTGTCCGTGAATGAGCCGTACGAGATCCATGGGGTAGTAAAAGTGGCCCACTCCTACCAAGTCGCAGCAATATATATACAAGCGGCTTCTAGGACATTCAATAATGGGCCTCGTTGCGGATGTTGCCAGGAAGCTTTGGAAGGAGATCCATTGACTGACTATTTAGATACGCCTGGACGCTTGGACGCCTACACAACTACACGCTAGTACTCCGGATATAACCCACTGTAGCGCACCACTACTATAGGCGCCTCTACGGGGCGTACCTTCTTGTTCTTGAGGGTTTTGATTTCCCAGATTCCGCGTTCGCATATATGACCGCTACCGTGCCTTATATACCTCGCGCTTCCATTTTCCTGGGTCTGCCTTTAGCATGTCCTGCCGGGCGCGCGCCTTGACTGTGTTGCGGTTCATAGCCCGGCCGCCTGGCGGAGTCGAAGGCACAGGTGGAGGAGGGTAGTAGACAGGGCTTAGGTACCACAACTTCTAGCGAACTCTCATCGTCCTGGACGCCAACAAACCAGGGGAGCATAGTGCGGCGAAGTTTCGTGGTAAGTCCAGTAGCGCCATGAGGAATTGATAGTAGATAATTTGAGGTGGGATTAGAATTCAGATGGATTTGATTGAAGTAAAGGTGTAGATTGATTGATGTAAGAGAGAGAAAGGTCCAGGATAGTAAGGACCCGGCTAAATACAGTTGAAGCCTGGCATGCAGTATGGTTGCCTAAGGCTGCCATGATGAATTCCGACCATTTTCAACTCCCTGAACGCAATAGTGCGACTACGCACGTCTGAAGGCTAAATAATGATGATAACTATAATAACAAAAGGAAAGGAAACTGCTAAGTAATGATCCCCATTTATGCAACTACAAATCCTATCTGAAAGACCTGATCCCAAAATATTTCTATGAACAAACTATCCATGATCCTATGATCTATATCAAACCACCTAGTGTAATATATTATTGAGAATCAAACTTCGAACCTCCAGGCTAATCACGTTGAAGTAGCTTCTGCCAAGGGAAAGAGCGCATCATAAATCTGCCAACTTCATAATCCTCAGTTGTGATCATTTCTTCTTGGATAAGTCGATCAATTTTCTCACATCGAGCAAAGTCTGCTGGAGTAGTAGGATTGAGTGCAATTGTGCTATGAGTACGCAGGAAGTCACTGAATGACCTTGATTGCATAAATACATGTCGACTATCATGAACACCTTTCAAAAAGTTCCTCCGAGCCACTTTGATTGATGGATGGTCAGCGATTGACTTCGAGTTAGTGATCCAATCTTTGATCCTCTGGTTCATACCTGGATCTGTGATGCTTGGAAGTGCTTGGGCCCTGCCGCGTCTTCTTCCACTGCACTCCTAGCAGCTCCGAGTCCCCCTTGGTAAACAGCTGGTCAGTGATGAGGTGCACGAACCCGGATGTCTCCTGCCCCCGCGCAACAACTCTCTCCCACCACGCACCAAGCTTATGCTGCATCCCTGGTAGGATGAGAGTGCAGTTTTCCTCATTTCCTTCGTCCAGCGACACAGTACCCTGAATCATAGCTGCGCCACGCGCATTTGCCAGTAAATCTGAGTAAGGTACTTCCTATATTTCAGATAGGATGTTACTATTGTAAGCAATAGTATAGCTTAGCTGCTACCTTGCACGTCGTGTATGTACCACCACACTAGGACCGTCACTACCGTACTACAACCACCGTTTGACACCCTGAGCGCTGTACTATGACCATCGTCTAAATCCCATCACGCGTAGGGGACCGTATAGAGACTTTGTATCGAAGCTAGTAACCTAGCAACAGCTGGTTAATTAGTAAATCTTAAAACAAAGGTGGAGGGTTTATACTAGGAACCAGGCAAGATGAGACATAGATTCAGCGATGGCCAAGTTCGCGGTACAGGCCTATGCTGCTCAGAATCAGGTCTGCCATGGAGAAGCCGGAGAACTTGTGATCGTGGAGAAATGGGACGTCCTGGTCCAACGAATTTCTCTGGATCTCGAGGCGCTGCCCGAAATACTCCCCAAAGGCCAGATACAGCAGCTGGAAACCTGGAGTCGGGTACTGTGCTACTATACAGACAGGTACATCGTCCAGGACTCGAATGGAAAGTGGCAGAAGCGAGAGAAGGAATCCCTCGTTGTACGAATATCTTACTAGAACTGAGATATTTAAGTTGTATGAATATCTCACTAGAATTGAGGTATTAGTTACGCGAATATCTCAATGAAACCGAGGTATTCAAGTAGTATAGAAGCTCGATATTGGAGACAGATTTACCTTAGGTAATAGCTGTAGGCGCCTGAAATTTCTAGCGAACAGAATTTTGTACCGAATTCGCCCAAGAACGCGCCATACTCCTCTCCCAAGAGTTCGACCAGTTCCGTGGCGAGCTTCGGTAAAGGGGCGTCAGTATTGTGTAACTTTCGGTCGTTGAAGACGCGACCCGTATAGTCACCTAGCCGGCAATGGTGCTTCAGAACTGTGAGTTCCTTCGTCGCGCTCGATTCTGGTTCATCGGTAGGCGGGAACTTTTTCGGTTCTTGAAGGCCCTGGATTATCTCCCTGACCTGATCCGGCAAAAGTTCTATCGTGTCAACGCCGCCTGCCAACTTGCCGTTCAATAAATCAATCAAAGATTGATTTGAAATCGAGGATGTCTGGAACGACTCGACGTTCGAAGGGTGATCGTGGAAGGGAAGGTTTTGCAAGGAATCCATGGTTTATAGTATCCTAGTCGTGCTTAGCTTTGGAAAAAGAAGGGAATTTTTACGTTCCGGGCGTTGTGTTGTTTTCGAAAAGTGTTGTCAGAAAAGAAACAGAAGAGAGATCAAGAAAGCGAGAAATCCAAAACAAATCTTGGCCCACCAACTTCACGAGTGTGTTATTGAAGTTAAGGGAAGCTGCGAGGAGAGACGAAATTTACGTGCCTTCCTTCCCATGCCCATGCCATTCTCCGGACAACTGGTGGTTGTTTGGAGGCTTTCCGAGGCTTAGATCAGTGATTTCTCTGTTGCAAATGGAGAATTCGATTATTTATATTGTGATAGTGTGTTTGAATGACTTGGAGTCATTAGGTTAAAAATTTATGGTTGGCTTGCGTTCAATCTGGACTCGGTCATTGGGTTTTGGAAGTTCATCGTTTGAATATAACGCTATCACCACTCATCAGTCCAAGCTTTGAAATGTGTTGAATGGAATTAAAATATCGTGAAACACTTGCCAGTAACCATGGTCCTGCGCTTATCTATGCGTGAGTCTTTTCCATCAATTCCAGCTTACTTTCTTTGCAATGGTCAGACGACCTTTCCTTTTTGGGCCACCTGGAGTTCAACCCAACTCTCCTTCGAAAAACCTAGGTAGCTTGAGTACTTTGAAGCTAGGCAGAATATAAATCAGTCTGGTCTCCCCAATTCTGGTCTCAGATGAAGCACGAACCAAAGAGGTGCAAGTCTCCAGATAATCTTGACTCAAGTACCCATACCATTGCCAGTGACGGAGCTGAGTCACCGACGCAGTTCATATTGGTATGACTGCACACCAGCCACCATAAATCTTCAACCATTCCACGCCAAATTTTGATTCAAACAGATACATTCGACACTTTACAATAGAGCATTTCACAACTACCCATATTTCTCTAACACCAAATCAACCAGATACCAAGTTACCTTTCAAACCCTTCTATTCACCTTGTCCTCGGGCGACGAGCACACTAATACACACTTTGAATCATAGCTTATTCAAAACACCCTAGTTTTGCTCAATTTCCAACATGGAAATAACTGATCCGAACCTCGGGATGCTCTCCCTTCTACCAGCAGAGGTCCGGACAATGATATGGAAGCACTTCTCACCCCAGCTACATGTCAGCCGGTCGCTTCCCAGGAAACCAAATCACCTCTCACGAGACCAGGAAATCCTCCTTGCAAGCCGCAAAATCTACGCAGAAGTAGCCGCCGAAGTACCTTCTGGTTACAATGATGACACGATAGTAATATCTGTCAGACCAGAATATCGATACAAATCGTGGATAAAAGCAAAAACCACTAAAGGAGTGCAATGGGATCTAGAGGACCTATCAGACGCCACTTCCAGGGGCTTCTGTGACCTACCTTGGCATAGCCTAAACGTTCAAATTTGGATCTGGGCCCCGCATAGAAAAGTCAGTGCCCAAATCATCTGTCTTTACAAGAAAGTTCGAGCCCTTGTTGAGATACTCAAGGGGGCGAAGGGATTTATGTCTCTCTGGGTAGTTTTCGGGCATACGACGAAGACGAGCTGGTTCGACGATGCCCAGCCCCAGCGGTCGATCAAAAACAAGTCCGATTTATTGCCATGGGCAGGAGAAATCCCATGGGCAAAATGGGACTACCAGTTTATCTTCCCGCTGTTCCTACAAATCCGGAACGTGAAGATGGCTAGAATGTATTCTACGGAGATGTTCGAGGGAAAACGGGAGAACCTGAGGATGGGCGAGGCATTTATGCATGCACAAGGGATCATGAGGAAAACAACACCTTATGGATTGCGGGCAGATCCAGATCGGTATCAGGGTAAACGAATCGAGGAGCACCTTGACGTCCTCTTCATGATGGTAGAGCGCATATTGGATGTCTTGCCGACGAAAACAGCAAATATGCTCCGCCTGGACCGCTTCAGCTCTTGGTATACAGACAAGCTGCATGGCAACTCGCCTTACGAGAATGAACTCAAGAAATTGTTACTCGATGACGTGCAAGGACACGATACGCTGAGCTCAATGAACAAATGGTACCGGATCATGAGGGCGCACAACCCATTGTCGCTTGCATATCGAAGCGCTTTCCCGGAGACCTTCGATTCAACCAAGCACCCGGATATCGATGCGAGAGGTTGGAATCGAGACGCATGGCATTGTGTTTACAGACACGGTATTCCACCTCTGAACAGCAAGGAGACTGACAAGAGGTATCGGAAGTGGACCATGGAATATGACGCTCCAGAAAACGGCGGGGAGTTCGTGAAGTTGCAAAGCTATTTTTCTTTGCTTATTGCAAGAAACCCGGTGCTCGATTCCTGAGATGTTGAATATCTTGATTTCCTTGATTAATTACTGACTTGGGTGGAATCGAGGAATATAAAACAATTCAACCAAACCCACTTTTACCCCTTAATCTCCCAGCCATACTGATCACCAACACTTTCCTTCAGCAGCAGCTGGAGTCCCAAATAGGAAATTTTGAAGCCATTCCCACTCAACTCACGTACTCCACCACGTACTCCACCACGTACTTCACTACGCAACTCACTCACTTCATTGCTCACTAACTAACTAACTACGTAACTAACCACGCAACTGACCACGCAGCCGGGATAAAGAACCACTTCTTAACTTGCTCACGGTATGAAATCACCATCTTTACTCACGTCTGCCGCCAAGTAGCCGAAATTGGTGCGTCGAACAATACAACCTTCGTCGTTATCCACGTCTTCTTTCTTGTTGTTTGTCGGGTTATCGTAACAGTGACGTTCGATATGACCCTTGATCCCGCAGATCTTACAGACGTGCTCTACTTAACACGCTGCCGGGTAGTGTTTCCGGCAGATTTCGCACGGTAGGAACGAAAACGAAGATAAACCTCCCCTCGAGACGTCTCCCCCTCGATCTTTTCGGCATGCCTCCCCTCAAATCGTGCTCCCTGGCTTTCCACTTCCTTGTCTGCCGAGCCAACAACCTAGCCTCCAAGTTATTCTGATTATCCTGCCGTTATGTTTCCGCTCAAAGCATTCGAATCGCCTTCGCCGAGTCGATATCGGGCATCGTGGACCAGATTTAACGAGGCCGTCGTACGCGGTATTGCCACCGAGAGCGAGCATAAGGACGAGGAGGGCATATTTGTTGGCATTAAACGGAACCGTCGTGGCTTTGATCCGTTCGTTCAACAACTTAATCTTGGTCAAGAAGTTCTCGATCGAATGGCTTTCGATCCGTAAGCTAAAGAGCTCTTGGCATGCTGAGTAAAACGCTTGCTCGGGGATTGGCGTAAATATGGTTTCGAGGGCTTGGAACACAACGTAGGCATCGTCGAACGCGCCCGGCGGGCAGCTTGTCTTTGACCTCTTGCAAGATGTGGTGCGTAAGCATATCTGCTGCGTCAGCGTGCTTCTCTTTAAGGGTGGCATTGGTATTCAGGGGTAAAGGCTTCTGCGTGTATTGCCACACTTTCTTCGGGCGAAGCTCTACCTTTGCATTGATCTTCCAAGGATCGAAGTTCTGGGTGCCGTCGTGGTTGTGGACGAGATCGGGGAACTTCAAATTATCGGACGGCATGGTGGCGATAAGGTGCGACTAATGCAGAGAGGTATATCTTCAAAAATGTTAAACCGGACTTATAACCTGTTAATGTCCTGATTTCCTTGATTGAGTACTAACTTGGGTCCTCACTAAAATTAAACACTTTTCGAACCAACAATTTGAATATCCTTTACCACGACAAAGAAAACGAGATCATCCATTAACTGCTTCGAGTCGACGTTGATGCCACAAACAATATGCACCGTTACAAAGTACCAGTCCAGCAACTTCTAGCATGTTCTCCTGCTCCACAGCTAATATGAAGTCAATGAGTGCAATACTCTGTCCCATGGTAGTGTACTCGATGTTTTTCTTGATAGTCACAGCACCTACATTGACGGAAGATGAAATTCACGCTACGGCCCCTCGAGCATTCTATAGGATGAATATTGGCTTTCAATCTTGGTCTACTCAACACTTCGATTAACTTTCTGCCCACCTTCCTTCAACCCTACTGCACTTGGCTTTGACGCCGCTCCTGCGTTCGATTCCATCTGGGACATCCTTCGCGTTCCCACGAATGGGTTCTCCAACTTCTTTAAATCCTCTTGCAGTGTTCTCTTCTTCTCCTTTATTTTTTGATCTTCCTCCTTTGCTTTCCAATCTTCCTCCTCCTCCTCTCCTTCTAATACCACTTCTGACCATTTTGTAGGTCCTTTCCCACCGTATATAGGAGTCTCTAGAATGTGTAACTCGGTCTCTGGGTCTACCCACCGTCCAGGGATATTGGCGGAACGACTGACACTTGTTCGGGAATATCCCCGAGCAATAATACGCGGAAACATGACAAGTATATTAGTCTGGGACTCAGGAATATTATCATGCCATCCTTTATGACCTACTGGGTCGAGTCCAGGTTCCACGATGACTTCACGCTCGTCGGCTTGAGCGACATCCCATACTGAGATAGCGGACCTTGCGAGGTCGAGAAGGTCGGTTCTAACGTCGGAATGTAACGAGGGCTTGACTAAGAGCGAAAAAACAGCCATAACATTATTGTTAAATACTTGAGCGCGACCAGACAATGATGTAGAAAGTTTGGAGGTCGACGACAACCGTTCCGATACCAGTCGTGATCGAAGTTGGGTCGAGATGACTCGCTGAGCACGGGCGACACGGAGTTCTGCTGAAACCTCGCTGGTCGAGATCGGCACAAGGGTACGGCGCCATTTGTTGCTACACGTTGCTTTCAGGCAACCACGGCCATTGCCCAGTTATGCCTCTGGTATCGCCGTCCCATACAATTTACTATCCAATCCACAAAAGCGGCCTTCATTGTAGCCGTAGCCCACCAGGTATCCAGGCATTGCAGACACAGGCGGACAAGTTAGTCGCCGAGTCCAAGCCTTATACCCAAGTCACAAACAGAGCACTCTGTTGACGGATATGTATATATACGTAGATAGACGCCAGACCGCCCAGTGGAGGAGGTTGCTGGTCACACGAGTGATGAAGTGAGGTGTGTTTACTACTATACTTAGGAATATCGTAGCTATATAGAAATCCTACTCAAAGTCGATGCTATGTACTCTAGTTTTAGCGCTCGGGCCTATGTATGAGGGTCGTGCGTGTGTCAGGAAATAAAGATATATATAGATTTCCTGCGCGCGGATCTCTACCTTTAGCGCTTGAAACACTCGTCCTGTTTTTCTGTTTCATTTCCAAAGCCACTACTATCTTTAACACCCCACAATAAGATTACACATCTCCTTATCTTTAGACCTCTATTAGACGAACATGGATATATCAGCCTGTCACAGTCGGTACTATAGTTCAAAGCACGGCCTACACTACTTCCGACTCTACACTAGTAGTAGGACGTGCTTATGATGCCCCACGCGGGGTATTTGACACTTTGACGGAACTGTGGCTTTCCGTTTACTTCTTTGCACGTTTGTTGGGCAACATTATTCGGGTGGGCTTGTTTCCGTTGCACTGCTGCGGCCGCTATATAGCTACTAGCTCGTGCAGATCTTCATGTTCGTGCAGATCTTCTAGTTCGTGTTCAACATCCTCTTTCTATTGCTATACGTTTCTTCCCTTCAATAGCTGGCGGAGGGTTGTCTTTTTGCTTCTTTCCCTTCTTTATTTTGGTCTCTTGTAGCAGCCGGCCTGTAGCCTGCGGAATGTACATTTATTGTTATTTCCATCTATTTAAAAACGTTTCGAATAGCCAAGCCTTGGCGCTCAGTTCTCTAAGTTTGGACAGGAATTTGGAAACGATTGTTCAGCATCTTAAAATTTTTCTGGTGAGTGTTCAGATTCCCTGAGCCTAAAAGCAGTCGCTCATCATATATCTAGGGATGTCGATAGAATGGTGTTACTAGACGGTCAAAAGCTCACAAAGGGTCTTGTCCCTCGCGACCCGAAGAACACGAATGCACCAGGTCTCCAAGGCAATAAGAATGGACCCCCAGGTCTCCAAGGCAATGGACCACCAGGTCTCAAAGGCAATAAGAATGGACCCCCAGGTCCTGCAGGAAACCAAAAGGGACCACCTACTGCAGCGCCGACTACCACAACCGAAGCTCCAACGACCCCACCCATCCAAGTTCCTCCGCCAGAGTCGATAGTATCCTCATTCTCTACTCCTTCACCAACTCCTCCTTCACCAACTCCTCCTTCACCAACTCCTCCTTCACCGACTCCTCCTTCGCCAACTCCCCCTTCACCAACTCCTCCTTCGCCAACTCCTCCTCCAGCTCCCATCACGACCTCAACATCAGAAATCTCTCCTTCTTTTACGTCGCCTTCTGTAACTAGGACGTCCGTTGCACTCGCTCCAGCTTTATATTACCAAACGTCCCCCGTCACTTCCACGCCGTCTTTGGTGACAACAACATTGCGGACAGCCTTCGTTGGTACCACCAGCTTCACTGCTCTGCCGACAGGGTTCGTTTCTTTTCCTCCCAATACAGTTGCTGAGTTTCGTCATAGTGCTTTAGGGCCAGGCCAGAAAGCTGGGATTGCCGTTGGGACTATTGGTGGGTTCAAAGCTTAATTCCACCGGGACCGTCTGGCATCTAAGGCTAATAACCAAGCAGCTGGATTTTGTTTTCTCCTGGCGTTGATATTTCTACTCAAGCGGCGTAGGGGTGAACTCCCAAAGGCGGTGTCATGTCTTTCTCGGCGCTGGCTAGGCACTGGGAGGGGTTCCCGTTGGTGGTCTTATAGGCAAACACCAGAAGAGATGTCCCACTCTCTACTAATAGCAGAAGTTGGCCCAAGGCGTAGCTTAGGCTGGGATTGCAGGTCTACTTTTGCGCCGCCCACTGTAACCCGGAAATCGACGCGGTCGCTCCCCAGGTCCCTAAGAAGGCTCGTCCGGTTCAATCCCCTGGGCCAGAATCCTGTCACGACTTACGCAGCAGGAGAAGGGACTTCGAACCGGAGCTCACTCACCTCATTCTTCCGCCGTCGCTCGACGACCTCAACGTCCAAAAGTATGACTGACGTGGAATCTCCTCCACCACTTCCACCTCCGCCTGCGGGTTTCCCGCCTCCCCGACCTCCAGTCATATCTCGCCGGCCGAGAGAAATTGTACAAAGTGACACAGACGACTTTCACCGACCACAAACATTACCAGACGAAGTCTTCCCTCCAACTTTCCACCGTTCATGGTGCTACAGGAACAGTCAAATAACCTTGGCTTCCGAGGAGAGCGACGCCCATTCCTTCAGGTCCATCCCCGGATGGATGAAATTCCACTACCCGCATAAAATGCCAAACAATACTAGAGCGCCTCTAGATTCTCGGCCAGCGATTCAAGCTCCTCAAGCTATTTCGCCTAGTTCATGGTTGAAGGCCAGGATTCTCCGTCGCTCCCAGTCGATGACTGCTTCGGAGGAGAAAGGGGGAAGACACAGTGGAAGTGACAATGGCGATGAGTCAGCGAGCACTGAACCGCCTGTACCCGGGCCAGGTGGGTGGAAGCAGACACAGGTGGGGCATAGGATGAGCTGTGAGAGTGCTGATAGCTTGGCGCTGGAGAAGCAGGAGCCCTGGCACATTTGAGGACACCTTACTCGTTGGTTTGAAATGTATAGGAGGAAACAAATCAACTTTTGAATTTCCCGCATGATTACATGAAGTGATTGTCTTATCATCATAAATTGCCCTGTGAGCCCATATTACCCTTCCGTTCATGCTTTACCCTTTTGGCACTAGTCTTACTCGCCCAGATACAGACCACAATTGCCACGGGTACCCTTTCTTTGCGACGTGCAACAAAATTCGAGGTAGGATGAGTTAAATAATGCGTGAGCCCTGGACGACCTATTACTGAGCTTGCTAATAGTCCTAAATACTAATCCCCTCCATTTATCCTCTACACTCTATAGTCTATCTCCTAGACCGACACTAAACGTAGCTCTCGACTTTCATGCCACAAAATCGGCGAGCCCTTTCGACCAGGCACGGCTTGAAATTAATTTGTGGAAAATAAGGGGTAAGGCTAGTAGAAATAAAGCTGAAAAAGGGTGAATAAAGTGAAGTAAATTACTGAAGTAAAAGTATATAAGAATAAGAGATAAGTAGAAATAAGTAGTTGACAGAAATTGTAGGACAGCAAAAGTAGTTCTAATATTTTCTTAGATAAGATATACTCTAAATTAACTAATCTTTTAGTAGAAAGATTAAAGAACTAAAAAAAATATAAAATTTAGTAGAAATACTTAAGAGAGACTTTTTAATTTTAAAGGAAGTATTAAAGTAAGCGATAAAGTATTAGTTTATTTAGTTTATATATATATTTAATTTCTATATAGTTATTTATTTAACTATTATAATACTTAAAGTATTGTAGAGGAACTAGAGGACTCCTAGGATTATTAGGAGGAATCGTGGATAAAATAACCAAAAGATTACAGTCAACGTAATAGGTATCAACTGAGCGGTGGACGTAATGTCGGATTATCGTCGTTTGGTCATCTAGCTAAAGAAGTCTAAACTATAGTTTAATATTCTTCTGAGGAAGTGAATATTCAGGGCGTACTCAGGTAGTAGCATTTAGGACGACTAATAGTCACAAGATCTAGGTATTAATATAAGTATAGCAAATTAGGTTTGTATTCGTAATTATCCTAACTGGCCAGCTTCTCCCTGGTCTAGCTGTATTGTCTCTTCTTGTGTTGTATATCTCCGTTCTAGGGTGTAAAAGGGAGTGTGAGCTCTAGGAGCTTATATGCCCAGGTGGCTCCACTTATCCATGTGCTAATTCTAGTACAGGTAAAAATGCAAAAACAAAGTAAAAATTAGTGGTCCCTTAGATCCCCACTATAGTATAAAGGTTATAGATAAGTGCGGGATTAAATTATATAAAATAGCACTCGACTAAGATCTAAAGAGAGTTCTTAAGAGGGAGAAGTAAAAGAGAGGGATTTTTAAACTTAAGCGAAAGGTATTTAAGATTAAAGTGTTAAGGCTATTACTAGTATATTCTAGATATAAACAAATTCTAGTTAGAAGGTAGAGGATTAAGTCTACTACCTAGTAAACTAGGATCGATAGACTTAAACGGGTAGGATAAGTATAATAGTAAATGTTAGTTAAAAGAAGAGCGATAGGTATCTCTCTAGTAGAGCGGATGCCTAAGGAACGTCCCCGGGACTAATATGGGAATATTCAAAAATGCTAGTGTAGGAGTAAGTGAGTGTTGTGACTACGAATCAAAAGAAGTGACGGTTGCAGCAGACTTTTGGCAAAAGGAGACAAGAAGAAAACTCAAACTTGACCATGAATGTGTTGGAAGCTGTGGGGCGTCAAGCCTACCACTGATTCGCAAATATGCGATTGTAGGCCTCGAATTGGCGTGATGCAGCTCTGCATGACCGGGCGTACTTCACCGAGCACTTCTATTGTAGGCCTCAACTCTCAGCGACTATACAAGGGTCTAATCTTGGAGGCTAGTTGTGTGTAATCTACCAATAGCCGTAGGGATTAGCAATGAAGAAATAGAGGCTGCGCTACCTGAGTCTTACTGTAACTCTAGATGTCGATCTGCCAAGTAAATGGATGCAGAATCCAAAGTACAAGGCAAATCGATGCACTGATCAATAGGCTCTTAGCTGACGCTGTCTTTGCGGTGCAGCACGAAACTATTGATCAACGATCGTGCAGATCTGCGTTACGCCAATTTTGAGGCCTACAACCGCATACCTGCGAATGAGTATCAACTAACTCTTTCACCGCTACTCATGTGCAAAAATACCTCGATCCAGCTGATTATCTTAATAACTTCAATTGGTTAGCTGTCTAGCATCAATCGCTGAGTGTTCCTCATATAAGGAATCAAATGACGCTTCTGAAGCAGGAGACAATTTCTCCTCCGCAAAGACCAATCCTGAATTATATTCACAGATATGGAAAGCAGCTCTGCTTCCCCCGGGAGAAGCTCGGGAAACTCGTCACGCTGCCTGAGCCATGATTCCTCGATGACGTCTAACGCCGCGCCTACGGCTCCCAGCGACAGACAGGAGGAGCAATCGTTCGCACAGCACTTACATCTGCTTCGAAAAAGGCCTAGCCAGGATGAACTCCTAGAAACGACAACATCGCCAATCTTCACAATGCCTGTCTTGAAAATCACCGAGAAATCATTGTCACAAGGTGCCCCGGAGCCTTTTCCTCAATATGGATTGCTCGGTGGGCTGGTTGATGTATTGCAGAACAAAGAACAGAGTATCCTGAGAAATGAACTGCACAATGACCAAGACCCTCGCATATTCTTCAACGTTGCTGCCCCATCGAGCACATTTATCTGCGGTTCTCAGGGATCCGGCAAGAGTCATACCCTATCCTGTCTCTTGGAAAATTGTTTAAGCCGTTCTGACGCAGGTCCACTTCCGAAGCCTTTGACTGGTATCGTGTTTCACTATGATACCTTTATTTCCGATGATGGTGGCTCCCCCTGCGAAGCGGCATTTTTGTCCTCAAATCCACAGATCCAAGTACGTGTGCTGTGCTCGCCGACGAACATACACACAATCAAGGCAAGTGCTTCTTAGACCCTTGACAATCGAATGCTAACAGTTGAGAAAAACAGCGTACCTATCAACGTCTGAATGTTCAGGTCGAGCCGCTTCAGATCAATGATTTTGATCTGAACACAAAACGGATGATAGAAATAATGGCGATAGATAATAGCGAAACCGTACCCCTATACGTACACACACTCTATCGTATCTTACGGGAGATGCGCGTAGTACAGCAAGAGGCGGGAGGCAAATTCAGCTACCGCGAGTTCAAACGTCAAGTAATGGATAGCGGCTTGAGCCCTGCCCAGCTTGGGCCACTAAATCAACGCCTGGATACCTTAGAAAGCTTCATGCCGAGAGCTCAGGTAGATCGGACACCGGCAAACACCAAGAAGAAGACGCAAAAGGGAAAGCATTCGATCACAAAAAGTGGTTGGGATTCCAAGGTTCGTGCCCTGACAAAACTTAGAATCTTTACTGAGTACTCCAGCCTGGTTGGCTTACAATTGTCGACCTTTCTTGCCCTTGTGTAACGCCAGAGAGCGCTTGTTCGCTGTTCAACGTATGCTTGAGCCTGTTCATCGAGCAGAGCATGGCTGCGGGCCGAGTGATTGCACTGGATGAAGCGCACAAGGTAAGAGCAAGCGGTAGACCTTTGTTGGCAACGAGCTGATGGCTAGAAAAGTACATGGGCGATTCTGCGGAGGCTCTGACATTGACCAATACACTGCTATCGATAATTCGCCTACAGCGTCACCTCGGGGCTCGCATTATTATTTCAACCCAGGAGCCTACCATATCCCCCACGCTGCTCGACTTGTGTTCCATAACAATTGCGCACCGCTTTACCTCGCCCAAATGGTTACGTAGTCTTAAAGGCCACTTGGCAGCTGTAGCCACGAATGAACCTCAGCTAGAGTCGGGCGCCGAATGCGACGACGCCGATGAAAACGAGCATAGGGGTTCATATAGCAAGGGAAGAGCTGCGGAGCGGATATTTGGCGAGATCGTGAGGTTGAGAGTAGGAGAGGCGCTTCTCTTTGCACCGACTGCAATCGTCGGCTTGAATTTCGTCAGTGATAGCACGACCGCGACTAAGACGCTCGGCACCGACTTTATAAAGATCAGAGTCAGAAATAGGTTAACGACAGACGGGGGAAAGAGTGTGATGGCAATTTAGCAAGAATAAAAACGCTTCGCATGTCTGCCTTGCGCGTGCTATCAGTCCCTCAAATTTCCTGTCATATATGCTGTATTGACCGGCTTCTGAGCTTGATGAGACGTGAGTTCCCTGCATTGTCCAGTTTGAGGGAGGCTCACCAGGAAATGTCAGTGGGGCTTGTGACGTTGCTCCATAATTTGTTGACAGATTTCAACCGAGCGCATCCTTTGATTTCTGAACTCATTAACCCATTGTTGACAAAAAACAGCACCGTCGAGTGGACTCGTTTACATCAACCCACAGACAGGATCAACTAACCATTCGTCTCTCATCCAGCAACCTAGAACAGCAGATAGCTTACGTATCACACAATCGCTTGCACAGAGCCATTCTAGCGTTGGTAGCAAGGATATCATTACCAGTACGTCGATAAATGCAGCCTTTTTCACGATCTATCAAACCGCAATCAACCGCCGAACGGGATATTGGCAGATACTGTATCGTTGGCCTTTTGATTGCGACGCCGTCGCCTTTCTTTCCGAGACGATATACAAACGAAAATGATGCCAAAACACATCAACCTCCGTAATGCTGGTGCATGCAAGACCGATCTATAACTCCCCACGCCATTACTCACCTTCTAACGCTTTTAGCACCTGATCAGCCAAATAGACAGCGAACGATGTACAAAGAAGTGAGAAACACGTGATTAAAAGGGGCCACGGCCTATGAAACCGTACCTGTAAGGAGGAGTCTCCTTAAAGCGCACACTCAAGGCCGAAGATTAATGCGGTGCACAGTTACTACATGACTCGTGAAATGTTGCAACTGTTTGAGAACGAGTCCTTCGGACCGGCAGACAGGATGGCTGCAGGAGAATCTCTGCAACGGTGGGACGTCTTTCAAGTGGCTATCAACATTGTTCATCATTTTATGAGGAGTGGCGTAAGTGAGAGATCGCACATCACCTCTTGAAGTCGGGTTCGTTCTGAAAGCTGGTGATAGACAATAGGCTTGATATATTTATCCGCTACATCCTTGCTTAGTAGCCTCATTAAGTCTTCATCGTAGATGCGGTCGAAATAATCTTGTCGGTACGCCACCTTGATAGCCCGCTCACGTCGCCTCTGTAACGAGTCAATCTGCCGACGAAGCTGTTCACACTCTTTGCGGATCTCTGGTAGCACTCGGCTAAAATACTGATAGCAATTCCACGTCGCCAATTTTGGACACTAATGTAAAACACACTCTCCAATTTGGACAATCTCTAGTATTGGACATACTTTATTTTTGGACGCATTTACAGGTGGGTTGTTCTGATAGATCAATGCAGCAACGAAACGAAAGGAGATAAGGGGGTCAAATGAGTCAAGTGATGGTCGAACTGAACGAGGAGGGGTATCTATTACTTTTTCGCTGTCTTAGTTATAGTTGATAAAGTTCAAATATACGACCTTGGATGGATAGTGCAGAATCCGAAGCGGGGGAGGGGGGAGACCTTCTCGTGATGGAGGTCTTCCTCAGGCACTATAAAGCGGTCGGTAACAAGCCCAAACCGTACGTCACAGAACACTCGATACACATCGTCTGCCATAGCTTCAAGCCTTCCACGCCGTTGTGCAAGATGGATCAATACCAGCCCAAGGCAACAACTGCAATAGGAGTTTGCTCATGTCTCCCTGCATTTGATCTGTAGCCATCAACGCGAGCATGGTCTGCGGATCAGCAACCAGCGCGGCTTCCTCTACGAGCCTAGCATTCAGAGCCTTCCACAGATTGCTATTTTCCCCATGACTCGTCTGTGCATCTTCAGCAGCCTTCCACATACAATATTTGTAAACCAAACCCAGCTCAAAGCTTTGGAGAGGCAATTCAGGGACCGCAGTAGAATTATCCCTAGCTAGCTTGTGCAAGGCCATAGTTAGCATGAATAGGTTGCGTACACGGGTGGGATCCACGCGGTTGGGGTAAAGCACCGGATCACCGACGAAACAGAGGTGAAGCAGATAGTGAACTTCCTTGCTGTGACTTCGCTTTGCGTGATAGCCGATTGCTAAGCGGGAGTAGAGCGATGGGAGAGGCTGGATATGAGTTGGCCATCCTTTGCCCGAAGATATCACCTCCAACATGGCGGACTCGGTTTTCTCAGGATCAGAGATGTTGGCCGAGGAGGCCAGTTGGATCAGCTTACGTAGAGAGTCTAGTGTATAGCCTTCCGGTATATTGTCAAAATCGTTTCCAGCGTCACAGGAACACTTGCCACCTAATAAATTACAAGTGAGCAGACTGTGTTGTCTAAAGCGATACAATGAGACATGATTAAAACGTGAAGAGTGCTTACAACGACAGCTGAAGAACCATCGAGATTTTAGCACCAGCTGTCTGGAATGTTTATCGGAAGTATTGTCGATGTACGTCATCGTTATCTCGTCTCCAGCAGATATCGGCTCTACGGATCGAACCCGAATTTGAGAGCCTTCAAACAAGCAATACGTATTAGGCTTGCACGAGTGATTGATCAACGATATCAGAGGATCCAGGCCGATACCAAGGTACTCATGCTCCAGAGAGTGGATAGCTGTGCAATTCAGCTTGACCTGAAAATGCGTCAATACAAGATCACCTTCCTTAGGTTCTGACATACCCGACAATAGGTTTCCTTGAAGGCTTCATCTGCTTCATCCCATCCTGTCCATCTTGCCGTTTCTGATATCGCCTGTTTTAGCATATCCCCTCCCTCAATGTAGTCTTTCATATGGGACAGCAAGTCCATGAAAGCAGACCATTCGCTGTCATCAATAATGCCCGCCTTTCGATTTAGGAGCAAGCGGACGGTTGCCCGGAGGACTTCGTCGGATTTCTCTTGCTGAGCAAAGATCTTGCATTCGGCTTTATGGTGGTGTTTCCAGGCCCCCCGTTGACAGGACTACCACAAGGAATATAAGCACATAATTTGTAGGGTAGAGGATGATAACGCATGTAACTCACTTTCGAACAATACCTCACGACTTTGCAGGCTCCGCATTTGTCTAGACTGGGCTCAGCATCCCCAGCAGCTCTGATGCGGCCATTCTTGCCGATTTCGCCGTACAACCATAAGAAGCAATTGTCGCAAGTACTCTTGAGGTGATTGCTATCCGCCACAACGAGCATCTGTTTCTTACAGATTATGTCTTGCGCAACTGGGATGTGTTCTGTGGCGACGAGGCATAAGTCGCCACGGTCGGAGGCTGACTCATTGATTTGGAATTTGAATGAGGTCGTGCCGTCGCTGAGGAGGGACTGGTTGAGCTTGGAAGCACGGTCCATCAGGAGTATCTGTCACGAAAAAATGTTTGAAGAGGTATGTCGGGTGGTTTTTGAGTGCTGCTGCCTCACTTCAAGTGATACCGCCCCTAGGTGGTCCCCACTATACGGCCTGGTAAGGTTGCCATCTGTTACACAAGGTCATGGGTGGTCATCATTCAGTACCAGCCTCCATCCCTCTTCCAAAAGCGAAGGCAGCCACAATAAGCTGCTCGGCATGACGGGGATTGTGGCACTTTTAGCATTTTGCAAAACATACTTGAGGACAGCTCAGAAAGCTGTCTCCCGCCGACTCGATCCGGTGGTTTTAACATCGTGAAAGCCAACAGATCGAATGGATCTCTTATTCCTTTCCAGGAAATCCTTTACGGTATTGTGGTTGGCCACTACGTGACATATGAATGAAGTTATGAAGGATGGCACGCATCACTGCTAAAGCTACGAATTGTTGCTCAAGAAGCCAAATTAAGTTCACAGCCCCTTTCTAGGGCTGTGTATCACGCCAGGATTGGTAATCGCCTCGCCGATGCAATTGTCTGACCCTCTTGTCTCAGATAGCCAATTGCCCTGTTAAACACCTTGATCATGTACATTATAATCGTTAATCATAACTGAACCTCTCAGGCGACCTAGTTGGACTCCAAGCTCAGACATGGGATTCGGAGACTAGAGACAAGTTAGGAATACTCGTTTTCACTAAGCCTTGCTAAGATTATTGTAGGTATCGGAACTTCTAAACGATAAGAGCAAAAGGTAGCACATCGATAGTGACTGTATTGGGGAAAAAAGCTAGGTAAAAGCGGAGGGAATAAAATAAACGTAGTATTTTTCAGACTCCAGATCCTGTCTCGTTTAGCCCTGGATGAGTAGTTCGAACATGTCTCTTTAAGTTGTCTGACCTCGCAAACCCTATCCTGTTTGCTTCCGAATACTTGCACGTCTGGACTAGGCAGTAGAACCGCCTAGCATCAGGCACGTCTTCTCTGTGTATCGAATCGATATGGCGGTTTAGTCCGTGCCGGTATCGAAATCCCGAAATAGAACACGATGGGATAGGGCATTTATAAGGTTTTGTATGGCATTTGATATGGATGCTGCAAACAATTATTGTTAGTTACGTAATATCTTCAACGATATAATAAGGAAGTATATACTTGAGTAGATAGAGCCTAAGGAATGATAAGGAACAGAAATCGCAGGTAAATTGTGGAAAATCGTGCCCTGGTGGGGGTATGACTGCAGGAGAAAGATTGTGTACGGGAACCAGAGCGAATCTATCGTGGCTAGGATTGATCGGAAATTGGAAGGAGTTTTCGAGCACCGGAGGTAATGGAGGAGGTAATTCTCTGTATTCTAAGGGAAGAGGATCGAGATCGAGGTGCTGGGTTTGCTCCATTTCAGGTGCAAATGCGCTCTGGGTAGGAGGAGGATAAAGTCTGCTATCTAGCAATCGGGGATCGATCGTCTCAAACGGATATTGCTGATATATCTGTAAAGTTTGATCCCCTCATGATTGTCGTTGCGGACTATTCGCCGTCCTCCCTTGGCGTGATAAATTCATCTCCAATCGAACGAAGGAAGCCCAAGGAACGTCTCCAGGATTGTCGTGGTGAGGTAAATCACAATGTCGGAGAGCTAGAGTGTTGTGACTATTGAAAATGAGTGGCAATCGTCACAAACGTCCTTTGGCAATCAGAAGAGCACCAAAAGTCAAAGTATGGATATATCCTCTTTGGGTGTTGGCAGAGAGGAGTCTATTACTGATTCGGGCGAAAACGATGGTAGGCCTCAAAATTAGCGTCATGTAACTATGCACACTAGTGTAGAAGCCCCATGTTGTAGGCCTCAATTTAGCGTAATGCAACTCTGGGTACAAAGGCGTATTTCACTAGCATTCTATTAGCTGTATTAAAATGACCAGTCAATTTATTACCTGCACTGGCCTTGGAACAGAAGTTTCCCCATTTTAATCTCGAACTCGCTTCCCAAAAAAAAAAAATAGATACGCCGAAAGTCAACGGAACGTATAAGGAGCAAATGAGAGAACGGACCCACTTATGCACACGTCACAAATTCCAACCGAAATCGCTAATTTCGAATTAGGATTCAAATTAGAAAATACTTTGCTATGCTAATTTAAGAACAATACGCCAATATTTTGGTTGTAGCTAAATGCGGGCTAGATATGGGCTATGGACTTTGAGCGTAGGGCTGTGCGAGATGGAAAGGAGTGATTTGAAGTACCCTAAGAAAATAGAAATTGAATGTGTAAATTGAGATGCTGGCAACGCCGCTAACTTTCCATTATCTAACTCTGGATCTCTATTCGTGAAGCCAATAACCTGATACTATTAGCCGTTTGCCAATCGGAGCTGATCCTGTGATAACAGGCGTCGGTCAATGAACGAGACGCGACTTGTGCATATACATGCATAATCTGAACAAAACAAACTGCTGAGGCTTGGGAAAGCGGGAAAGGCGGGGTTCTGGCAACCAAGATCTTGTCCATGACCGCGAATAAAAGGCAGTGAAAGTCTGCTACTAGTTATCATGTCCACAAGTCGATCACAAAATCCCTCAAACGTCCAAGGACAGTCTTTGAGAAGTGGTCACTCAAAAGAGATAGGAGAGAAAGGATGACTTCAAAGGGCAAGACAGTTCCGTCCTCACGGAAAATCCCACGAATCTGTCCTGAACATAGGCTCAATAGTCGATTTTACGAGCCCTTGGTTCTCCTACACGTTCTAGATCGAAACGGTGAGCAGAGGATGTCTCGCTGCTCCTCTGGGGACATTGATGTACCCCATCTAGCCCTGCAGGAGTTAAGGAGGAGCTTCTTGGATCAGATAGCTTATATCTGTGACTACATCAAAGGGGGTGACACTGTCACAGCCATGGCACTAGAATCCCAACCTTCTGGTGTCATATTTTGGGTCGCTTGCAATACTACGGTGACTGCGGGGACGATATCTTTCATTCACAAAATTCTGAGTATCCTGCAGAGAATTGCACACTCTCAGAATGAGAAGTCGAGAATTGCCGAAGAGGTTGAAATATCGGACCTTTGTATTGAATTCAACCTTAAACGGATTAAGACATATCAAACGAGGTTGCAACCACCCCTGAAGAAGTGTTTGAAAGCTCTAGGGACCTCGAGGAAATTGGCAGGTTCGTTTTACGGCCTCTTTCGGTGTTGGGTCTACTAAACTTGCCTCCTAGATAAGCCACTGGCAGATTGGCTCCGATCCTTTCAAGGATTTGACGACGATTTGACTGGCTTATGCCGGTTCTCATACCAACAGAGATCGTCCCCATACATACGAGAGCTTCGACAGCACATCGGCGATGAGATTTCTGGCATGACCAAAGACGAATCTAGAAAACAAGATTTTCTTCTGGCCCGTCACTATATTGGGCGTCTCGGATCTCATCTGAAGGCCGCGAAGATTCTTACTGCAGCAGGTTGGAGAATGCCGGAGCTTTTCGACAATTTCGACATCAGAATTAGACCTTCACCGAAGGCGCCTTCATTCCCTCCTCCAACGGATGGCCTAACGACATTAGAAGGAATCATCAAGAGAATGCTACCAGCTCAGTCGAATGAGATCGAACGGTACCAAGAAGCCCTCGCAGTCATGGACAATAAATTCCAGATTCTGGACCGTCTTCAGGCTCAATTCACAGATAAAGATTTCAAACCAAGAGTCCATGCAGAGCTAAATTTACTAGAGTACCTCTACAACAATCGTATACCCTTCGTAGGTGATGACAGATTTATTGGGTGTAGCAAACCAGCGTGCTACTGTTGCTATCACTATATCAGTCTTCATCCCGGTGGCTTTGTGCGTCCTTCGTCACATGGAATCAGATATCTCAATTGGCGTCTTCCAGATCCGATTGATGATACAAATTTAGAGGAGGAAAGGCATCGACGGGTCATTTTGAATAAGCTGATTGCACAAATTAGACTTGACGCTCTCCGGCAAATTGATCAATGTAGAGGACCAAGCCCTTGGCACCCAGACTCCACCACAGGGATTACTAACTCCTTCAATCACAATGGAGGACAAATCGGCTTCAGTAAGTAATAAAAGCCTGGCTATTGAACGCTTTAGGACTCTGACCTTAGTAGGAGTCCATATGTCAACTAAACCCGTGGAAGAGTTGACAAGTGAGACCTTGGGAGACTATGAACAACAGAGCGAGAGCTTGGCTGCAACTGAGTCAATTCTATCAGACTCGTTACACGAGGACGAAAGTTCAGACTCCGATGGTGGTGTACAACTTCATGTGGACTTCTAGACGGAGAAGCTGGACCGTAGGATCAGCATCGCCAAACGTCGTTTGTCGGTGGTTTTGAGTTGGTTTTGAGTTGGTTGGGGGTAGGGTTAAGGGCACCTTGATGACGCTATGTGAAGTGACTTTTTTCTACGTAGTCATCGCGATTATATTTTATAGCTATGGGCAAGTTGCAACTTATAATGATATTCATATAATTGCAGGATCACCCAATGACATTCTTTTTATGAAGGGCTGAAGATTGAGGTGGCTATGTTAATCCGACCCTCTCGCTGCTTAGTTTCTGTTGACAATAATAATAGTCGAAAGTGGCTAGTTCTAAAGCACCGTGTTTGAGGATGCCATTAAGAAGCTCCTTCTCCTGTGTGATAGATGACCAGAGTGGAGGTCTGTTTTCGATTATAGCTGGCGCGAATCAGGTTGACTGTTGGATGAACATCTGGGAGAAACCCTACCTACTAACACTATACTTTTTGGTGACTCAGTCCCTTCAACCGAGAGTGCTCACCGTTTACAATGTCTGAGATGACACTCCATATGTTCTACAGAACTTAGTCAAGCACCCTATCGGTGGAGATTGAGCAAGATTATTGTGAGGAAAGCCCCTTTGAAAGAGATTCTTAACGTTGGTTCGTAATGAAGTAGATTGTAGGTCTCAAAATTAGCGTGATGCAGCTACGTCCTTTAAAACCAGGTGCAGATGAGTCTCCGGGTGACCAGCTAGGGGAATTGCATTGGCACCCCCTTCAATGATATTGTTTCACCTCAGTCGTTATTCCAACCATTTTCTCCATTTACGACAGGCTTTTTACTGCTGAGAATCACTCCGGATTGGCCACGAGGTGCGTGGGCAGAGCCTCGTCTACCGCTAAACCCGGAATAGAGACGGTATGGGGAGGGTAATAACCTGGATATGAGTACATTAGCGGTGAGGGTTTGATTGTTAGTCCGGAATGGCGCGATGCAGGATTGTGTCCAACAACTCCCTTGGTAGCACAAAGTAAATATTCACCTATCGATCTACAGCAGCTATGATCTCAATAGCAGATGTCCAACGTAGCTGCTTTGACATGACTACGGAAGAGACACATTTGGAAGACCTAGCGTCGAGCTCAAAATGCGCGATGACAGCTCGATTGAGGCGTGCGTGCGACTCCTTCTTGCATTACCACTTGATCAATTAACTCGCAGAATACTCCTTTCTCCCCTTTCAGCATACTGTTGTGCAGCAGAAAAGAGATTCTACGATTTCCTCGGTTGGTATAGACGTGGTATTTGACAAGACATGGTACGTGGCACTGTTAGATGGGCTTATTGTCATTGAAGTGTATGGCTTAAATGTGAGTCACATCCACACAGCATCGGCGCTTCTGCGTTGCTCATCTGTTGTGCGACCCTCCTTCGTCGCGCCTTTTCAACCCATGTTATCTAGAAGGCGCATCTCGTGCAGTCGGTGACACATCATCGTCCTAGGATTGAACTCCACCCAAATGCAATCCATGCAAATCACTGGGGAAGTCCAACCGTGAGGCAAAGAGTAACAGCAAGTACTGGGAAGTCCTGCGGGGCACTCAACTGGTGCTCATTGATCATTTTTGGTGCTACTCAAAGAAAATAATATTTTTCTACGTTGGAAGGTGCAGGAGAAGTGAGAGCTTCTAAATTCAGTTGTCAGACACCCTCTCTTGCTCCTTTATGACTTCTATCTCCTAAGATTCTTGTTAACTCATCATATGCCTTCACAATCTGAATGGCGTCTTCGGAGGCGAGATGGTGAGGCTCCAGCTGGGGAAAGGGCTTTGGCGGAAGAGGTGGCCGAAGCAAAGGCATGAGGGGGAGAGTATTGAGAGAAGGCGACGTGGATGGAATAAAGGTGCCCAGGACCTGTTGATCGCGCCACCCCGCTGCTTTATCTAAAAGGTTGTGGAACCCGCTAGTTCCCGAGGGCCGCGCGGGATCACCCATGGATCCACCAAATAAAGTTCTGACGGCGGCGCACTGTGGAGTACGTACTACTCGTACTGAATGCCACGAATCCTTGTACTACTGAGTTTTACCCTGTGAATTATACCCTGGTACTTCGTAATCTGCACCGAGTCTTAACCTGCGTAGCTTCCAACGCGGTTAGTCAGCGTCGCCGCTTTGCTCAGGCGCTAAGTTGCTCAGTCACGTTCCTGCTCTCCTTTCTAATCATGATTTACTTACCATTCGACTCTGCCATGTGAAGGTTATCAACTCACGACTGTGTTTGGGGGACTAAATCAGCTCCCAGAGAGTTCAAATAAGACCCCCCCAAAAATATATTTTTCAATCTCTCAAGGTAGACTCTTCTTGTAACATAGCGTGCTCCTAGCCATCTCCCAAGGAGAATACTTAGCTACGGCTTCCGTATTTCTTTCATCTTCTGGCCATTCGTCCTTTCTTCCACCAGACTACTTGACTACTTTCCTCCTCTCCGTTCTTCGCCCCTCTGCTTTGCAGTATTACGAACGTATCTTCCTCTTCTTGCCTCTCTCGGAAGGAACTTACGTAACCAATAGAGGTATTCATGTCACACAATTCTCGTAGAGTAGGCACTCTATATTTCTGGCATCAATATCAAGCAATAGCTTTCAACGAGGTAGGTTGTCAATATACTCCCAGTGGCGTTGTGAGACCGGAGGAGGGTACTTTATAGCTTCGTGTCACCACCACCCAGTGTGGCACACGGAGCTATCGGAATTCAAGGGGTGGAATCTTGCACTGTTTTTCTTCCATCAAAGTATCATGAAGCTCAGAATTGTTACAACTGACCGACTAAACACGTGGTAATGAAAACACACGCCTCTTTGTTAAGGTGTAAGACACCAGTTAGGTGAGTTATTCGTGACGTATTGAGTGCAACGCTATACAGGCTGTATGGATAGGTAATTGGGTGTGTATATTGGCTAGGTAAAACCTCTGCACCTAATAGGGGCTTATATACAGCATGCCAAGCCTACGATTACTTAGTGCTTACTTAGCAATGTCCCAACACTCTTTCTTTCGCTGCAACCAAACTCTAATCACAGCATCCTCACACTTCCTACATCTACTCATTATAAACTCACCTCCAAAAAACCCAAAGACTATTTTGATATAATATCGCAATCAAGTTGTATCAGTGTTCCTCTGCCTAGACAGCACAGAAAAGCCGCATCCCTATCTATTCTACACCTGAATGGTTGTCCCGCTATCATGATTTGGGTGCGACCTGTTGCGAGCGCTCTAGAAGGGATAAACGTGCAAAATGGGGTGATGGGTTGTCAAGTATACGAAAGAAACGCCCCTGATATTTCTGGATTATGGCTTGGTATAAGAGTAATTTGTTAGGTTGATAATTTCGAAAAGCAACTGGTAATATTACATCCTTGTGTCTAACACCTATGTACAAGAACAAAAATCAATCCAAAAATTTAGACGACCTCTCAGCAAATTCATTTAGCAACCCCGTTACCACGCGACAAATCATGTCAACAATCATTTCATCAACATCACTGAGTTGAGCGCCTCGGAGCCAGGTGCACCTTCTATCAGGATGCCACTTTAAACACTCCTTCCGCATAAGTTTCACCATATTTTCATCCCTTGACACCGTCTTTTGGAAGAACTCCTTAACATTCGAATTCTTCACATCAGGATATGAACCTGACATGACCGGCCAAGGAATGGCATCTCGAATATTCCCCTCTCTGATATCAGAAGCAGAGGCTTTGAGCTGCGCCCACCGTTCCTGATACTTTGCCCACAGTTGGTTCCACTCCTCTCTCTCTTTTTGCTCCTTTTCTCGCTTTTCTCGCTCGCGTTCTTCATGTAGCTTTTGGGCTCGCTGGCGAATGCGCTCTCGTCGTTGCTTTTCTTCTTTTTCTCTTTTCTCTTTCGCCAAATGTTCCTTCTCCAAACGCTCCTTCTCCAAACGCTCCTTCTCCAAACGCTCCTTTTCCAAACGCTCCTTCTCCAAACGCTCCTTCTCCAAACGCTCGCTCTCCTTCCTCCTCGCCTCCCTATTCCTCTCCTCGCTCCTCCGATGTTTGCGTTCTTGTTCTTGGCGATCCTCTACAGCTCGCTCTTCTGGCCCTTCACATTCTTGACTTTGGTGCCGTTGGTTGTTAATCTCTTCTCGCAGGTTCGCCAAAGCGTCCCTCATTTCTTTTAATACATCCTGGATACCCTCTACCCTTCGATCTCGCGCAGGCTTTTCCAGTCTCCTGCTCTGGACCGACTTGGCAGGTTTCCGTTCCCCAATCTCTGTTTTCAACGGCTGAATCTTCCTCTGCCACTGCATCACGACTGTTTCAGCTTGACTCTGATGATACCTAACACACAGCGCCGGTCCAGCAATAGCTCGCAATTTTGTCATCACAGCAGGGCTATCAGGAGGCAGATACGCAATCTCGTCTAGAGCCTTCGTAATAAGTGCTTGATTGTCTGCTCGGATCGGATTTCGACAGCGTCGTCTTTGTGAGGGGGCATCGCCGACGCATGTGAGGCGATCGTTATCGGGATTGATAATTCCTAGGATCTTGGATGGATTCCATAGCTTCACTTCTTCGGTGGATACTTTGCCGGGAGAAAATTGAGTATAGTTAACCATTGTTAATGATTCCTTTGATTTCGGTTTGGAACAGTCTGTAGATAGAGAAAGGCGAATTGGAGTGATAGATTGTCATGACCTATAGAGTATATGTAGGCGCTAGAGCAAAGTAGTAAAGAGGGGCATACAGTGATGCCACACAGCCATCAATGCGGGTGGTATAAGCCACAGCACTTCGCCAAGGAACGTATGGTGGATGCAGGGCCCAGGATGCAACGATTCGCTGTTCGAGAGGCTGTGTCCCCAATTCCAACATCACAGCCACGATAGATCGTGGGGATCAGGCGCTAACTTGCAGAAAAGCTGTCTGAAGCACCACGTAGGCGAGTTCATGCGGACCAGTCGACACTGAAGGAGAAACGAAGCAAGTCTCATCACTGGCAGATCCTGGGGCCGCCCAGACCAGACTCTCTGGTAGTCCTGCGTTTTGCGCACTACGCAAGTGACAAAGTTCAGCTAAATAAAGATCTCTGATTAGCTGCATCCGCTGAGTTACCTCAGCAAGTGCAGCTATTCGTAAATTTCGACCGATAGCTGCATCACATTATACGAATTCAACTATGCAATCAACTGAATCACAATTTAATTCCCGATTTAATTGATGGCACAATTGATTGCAATCGTGCCTCAGGCTCTAAGCAACCCCCCTTTGTGGGCTAACATTAACCGCGAGCCCAAATCGGACGCCAGTACAGGAGCCGAAGTCGGCCACCCAAAAAAATGAAGGGGACAGGAGCCCAAACTAGAACTCCACGTACTTTCAAACGTAGGGATCCGATTTTAGCGCCCATTTATATTGTTGATTATCGCTAGCAGATTATGGTAACTTGGAAAGGGATAAAAATAAACATTAGAGAACCTAGTCACGTAGTGCTACAATAGAAAGCATCAAAATCGGCTCTGGCGGATACCCTTAGTAAGTTTAACAGGAGAGCGAGAATTGATCCTATTATATCATCTTAGTAGATTTAAAGAGGTGGCTGCATTCTAGGCAATAAGCGTTACTAAATCTCAAATTATCTATAGATAATATAGAAACTATAACCGATTCATTAAGGAGCCTAAAGAGGATCTGTCAAGGATTTGGAGGCCTTGGAAACGACGGAACGAGTTGATTGATTCTAGTAATAGAGGTAGAGGAGAAGTCCTTATTATATACATGTAAAAGTGGGTTATATTTGCCACAGTGGGTATACTTCTAAAAACTATGTAAAAGCCCTGATATTTAGCAATGCCGAACCTCAATAGGATCCCCTGAGCATAATCTAGCCGAGTCATTAGCGTGCTTGGGCTCGTCTTAGGTTAGATCAGCAACTGCTTAGGTTCAAAGACGGAAGTGGAATTTGGTGAGGGGAAGATTCGGTATAGATTATATGGGCAAGTCGGCGGACGCAAGACTTTCGCACCCCTCAAGGAGCTGCGGGCTCCTAAAGCGCGAACTTAGGGTAATAAGCCAGTGCTACTATAAAATTAGATAGGAATAAAGTCTATGCAAAATACAAAAGAGCACTGTGAGGAATAAAACATGGTCATAAATGAGTATTATGCCAAGATGTCTCCATTCGCCCCTGCTACCAGCCTCAACCTCTCTAACTCCGCATAAAGCCTCAAAGTCTCTCGATCCATCTTCTTCAGAGTTTCTAGGGCGCACCGTATGTCTTTCAACAGAGTGTCGCATAAGCTCCGAGAGAAGTCGCAGCGGCAGACGATGCGCAACAATTTGACGTCTTGGACATGCGCGGCCATACTATAGGCAGGCACCAGCCAATTGCACTGGCGAAGCTGGTGGGCTAAACCGAATTCATCGAACTGATAACCCAGCTTCGGGTTAAGGCGAAAAGCGACCAAGGGTACTCCATTCACACCCGACTCGCTCATAATGATGAACCCCAGGCCTTTAAGACCATTCGCGAGGAAGGTAGCGGAGTTACTGATGTTCGTCATGATCTCACGATATCCGGCTCGACCGAGACGGATAAACTGGTCTGGCTAATTATCAGCAATTGCCCGCGCTGCAAGTCAGATGAAAGAGGGCAAAACTTGCAATATTGTCCGATAACATGCGTCGACCCCTTGGTAAAGTTGAGAGTGAATGATGCCTGGTTGGTGCCAAGATAAGACAGATTGAAGACGAGCTCCTCGGGCAAGAATCTTGCCGAACGCCAGATGGCCCATCCAATGCCGGGATATACCAAGCCATACTTATGCCCTGAGACGTTGATGGAGGCAACCTTCCTGATGTGTTAGCTTGCCATTAAGCTGCAAGAAACCTGAGCTTACCTTCTCAAGTCGAAAATCCCATTCGAGCTCTGGAGCCATGAACGGCGCCACAAATCCACCGCTGGCGGCATCAACATGTATCGGTATGTCCAGCCCCTTTTTGACCAAGAGATCGTTGATTGCTTTTACATCTTCATAATGGCCTGTGTAAGTGGTGCCCCTACAGTTGAGATGTGTGAGCATGGATAATGCTTTACGCTGGCATCACTTTACTTACAGTATACAACAAATTCCTACAGTGTTCTCGTCAACAAGACTAATGGCAGTATCTGGATCCAGGACGTAGCGGTCTTCTGTGCAGTATACATATCGAATTTCCACCTCAAAGTATCTGGCCGCCTTCTGCCAACACACTTGGACTGCGGAACTCATGATGATGTTTGGCCTTAAACAGTCCTTTCCGGCTAATCTTTGCCTCTTCATCCATCTGTTCTTCATTGCCAGTGTGGAAAGCATGATTGCTTCCGAACTTCCTAGAGTACTTGTCCCCACTGCTGGTTCACCAGTGTTCATTGGAGCATGATATAACTCGGCAACCATGTTCACACACTTCCGCTCGATATCTGCCGTTCGGGGATAGGCTTTCAGGTCAACGAAGTTTTTAGGCAGAGACTCAACCATGAGCTTTTCAGCCTCGTCTTCCATGTATGTTGTTGCGAAAGTGGCGAGGTTGAGACTCGGGTGGCCGTCAAGATTCATCTGGTCTCTAATTAGACGGTATGCTACCTCTTTTGGCCTGCTGCACTGTTAGTGGAGTTAATTTTATGGCCGAATAGTCACCCACATCTTGCCTTCGGGCATGGCAAAGTCTGGCAAACTTTCTCTAGCCCAACGGCTACTATAGGTTAGGTCGCTGGATCTCTCATGCTGCTTTGAAATATCTTCTGTGGTGGAAGTGGTCTTCGAACTAATAGGCGTGATACTTGTCTGACCGCCGCTTTCGTCACTGCTGGATTCTCCCTTGAAACAGAGCTCGTTCTCGAATGATGTATGTTCTTTCTCTAAAAGAAGAACTCGTGTAGGTATAGACATCGTTAATGAAAGATGAAATGGTGGTTGCTGAAGGCCCCAGAAAGCTCCAAGGGCATCTCAGGTCTTGTATAAAATTTTAAACCGCAGCTCTAGCCAACTAACTAGTGTAAAGGAGTGTAATGCACAGTCTAGGTGTACGGTAATAATCAAACGCGTCTAGCCTCAGGTGGGTAAAAGTATTTATGAATGAAAGAGCATGCCCACTACAGTCGTCTGGCGCAGCGCACTTCAAGTGCCCGGCCCGCAAAAACTATACTCCGGGGGAGCAGCTACTATACACATGATACACTACACGTTTCACCCCATCACACTAATTGATCAATCATTCCCGAGGTTATGCTAGTTGCACGCTCGTAGATTGATGGACGCATCTATCTTTCCTAACCCTTTCTGGCGATATTAGGGGACTAGTCGATCTCGCCATGGGTTGAAATGGCCCGTACGGGCCAGACACTATTAGTCTTGTCACACATGGTAATGGCAATTAATGTCAATATTAGTCTAAATCACAAAATTATCTTCTCCTAGCACAACCCTAGGCAAATTTCATTAGAAACAAGCAATGCAAAGTCGACTACTGTACTATTTGCAAGAGAGGCTTTCCGACTATCAGCTTGGACGCAGACGACAAGAAGTCTGAAAATTCTAGCACTACGATATAGTCAAACAGTAGAGCCATCTACGCACAATCAAGATTGCAGCAATTCATTTAATCAGACCGATCATCGTTATAACAAAGATTGATCAAGGAAGTTGGAGCTCATAAGTTCTATGTAGAAATATCGGACTTGGAGCCATCTATGTTCTATAAAATGATGAAAACGTCTTGCTATATTCGCTTCGGTCTATATTATCTGTTAGACTCACAAATATGCTTCGCTTGAAAGTATGTAGTTATTGGACATGAAATCTGCATCGTTTCCACCAAATAGGGAATCTTTGTCTAGGCTATCAGTGCATATATGCTCGGTGCTCCGAGGCTCCAGAGAAGGGGTTGTGGCTGCGAGCAATCCATTAATGGAAGCGGAGGTATCAGGTGCATCGCCAGATGCCGAATGACTTATGGAAGCCGAAGTTGAAAAATCGAAGTCTTGGTAGATAGCCGTGGCTATATTGATATCATTCATTGGTGTATATTCACTTGGAGAACTAAACAATGTCGGGCAGTGGACAATAAGAGCATTGCGGACGGGAGTACACGTCCTTGATATGGCATCGATGGTCCATCCGTAGGCAAGCATCCCATCTAGGATCATTCTTCCTGCAACAAGGTTGAGCTCGCGCGATCGCTTGTCAAGATGCGTCATCCTACATCAAGCTGTTACTAAATATCTACTGGCAAAGACGTGAGATTGGAAGTATGTACTTCTCCCTTCGAAAGTTGATGAAATGGGTAACATCATCCTTCGCCATGGCTTTCTCCCAGCTGGTTGAAGTCAACGTTTCAAATCTCTAATTGAGGCGGTTAAGACGACTCACTGCCAATTTACCCCAGACCCGAGTTCGAGCAAAGATCCAGGTCCACAGACCTCGAGCAACTTCACATAATTTCGACTCCGTCTCCATTCTTTTTTAATCTCTTCCGTAGAGACACCAAGGTGATGAGCAATAGCCAACACGGCAACATGCTGTCGACTCTGCCCCGGGCCAAGTTCCCAGTTCCATGACTTCATCGCTGCAACATCATGCGCCAAAAATAATAAAGATAGCCGGCTGGCACATTCGAATCTTCGCTGATGTCGATTAATTTTCCTGCGGCCACGGAAAAGACGAGAAAGTCTGGACTCTGCAGATGTCTCGGCACTAAAGATGTTGTCCTTGTTTGTAGACCATAGCTTTTCGTAAAAGATCGGCTCGTGCTGCACAGCCTTTACCGATCCAGAAACGACTCGGATGAGGGTTTGAATGCGGGGACGTGGCTTAACTCTTGCGGCAAAGAATTCCCACATTTCACTTGCTTCACAATCGTCATGATTACGACTCGACCCCGTGGCACTAAACAGTCGTTTGGAAGCAGAGGCCGAGGAAATAACTGGCCTCTCAGCGCGTGAAATCTGCGAGTTAAACGACGCTTGGGAGTGCTTCGGAGAATTTTGTGCATTACCAGGTTCACGATAGGCAGTTGTTGGCTGGATTGTCTTTTCTACCTCGGAATAGGCCTTGTCATTTAGCGGTACCGTGTCAGCTGTCGGAAGGCTGGGCAGCAGCTGGGAAAAGTCCTGGATCGATCCTCTGGAAAAAAAAGCTCGGAACGAACAAAGTAATTTCTAAGACGGGAGCCGTCGCAGTTAGCATAATGGCCACTTACCATTAGTGGCATATAGAAGACTACCTCTGAATGGATGATTTCGGCTGGTGTAGTTGCATTTAAAGCTTTGATCATAAGATCTTCATCGACCACTGGCATTTTGAGAGACTTTGGCATCAGATACAAAAAGGGCGTTATTTAGCACTCGCCAAACCACCAAGGATCGCTGATGCTTTCCGTCGATGCTGCTTCTGATTCAGATATATCCTTAGATTGACGATTCGCAAAATATATAAGGCGCTCAAAGCAACGAAGGTGACATCGAGCGCAAGAAACGGGAATACTGACCTATACATTAAATGCAACAAAGTCGGTATTCCGTCATGTCAATCATGCGCAATCAGACAACAAACAAGGTATCCGATATGGCATCAAATCCACGACGTTAATAGCCTGCACCTCTTCGTAAAAGGCTGTATACTAATTGATTGTCGCATCCACTGCATGGTTGACGATCCTCCTTCAAAAAAGGCGCTGTAATCAATCAGTACACACACCATTATTCTGCCTCGGTAGTCCAGTGTTGGCCTAGGGCTGATTTGGCGATCGTTCCAACAACGGCGAGACGCTGAATCAAGCGGCCTGTAGGTCCTTCGCCTTCTTTCACATCGGGTGTTCCTCCGATCTCTTTCCGGTTGACCGTTGAGTGATCCTTGAATCTGTATAATCAAAAGATATTGAAGTAACGAAGTAAGACATTGGTGGGTCCTTCCTTCGGCCTCTTTCAAATTGGGCTTTCTCCGCTCGCTTTCCGGATCGGTTGAGCGTTCCTCCGATCCAGATACTGATACTCATTTACAATTCAATGCCAAAACAGAATGCCAGATAAGATGGTGGCATACACCAAGAATCTATTTAGTCTACTTGACAATTCAACCGTTTTTTCTGCAAGTCTTTGAGATAGTATGAGACTCGATATTACCTCAAGTTTCAGTGTGTGATAGAATATTCACGTTCTCTCTTGCAGTCGCCCATCATGTCGCCCATCATGTCCCCCATCATGTCGACCATTATGCACCCAGAAATACAACTCCTCGCCTTCGCTGCTGGCGCTCTCTGCTACGTCGGATACTTTTTTCGTGGCGAGCATCACATGCATGGTATGGCTTACATCCAAGTTCACACTGTCCTGTTTGCAGCTTCGACCGCTCTGCTGTATCGATTGGGGTTCCCGCTGGTGGAGGCCTTAACGCAGACAGTCGTGTATGATGGTACCTTTTTGTTCGGTTTATTTGCCAGTCTTTTTGTGTATCGCGCTTTTTTGAACCCGCTCAACGCCTTTCCTGGACCATGGATTGCACGGATCGCCACCTTTTATGTTTCCTTTCGTATCAAAAGATTGCGAATGTTCAAGGCTTTCGAAGACCTGCACGAAAAACACGGCTACTTCGTGCGTGTTGGTAGCCAAGAAGTGTCGATTACGCACCCGAGTGCGGTTCAAGATATTTTTGGAGCCGATTCAGTGTGTGAAAAAAGTTCGTGGTACGACATCAGTCGGCCACAAGACTCCGTGCTTCTTCGTCGGACCTTTGCAAAGCATTCCGAACGGCGTTCAATCTGGAGTCAAGCCTTCTCTGTCAAGGCGGTCAGAGGCTACGAGACTCGATTTCACCCGTATAGGAGCAAAATGCTTGCCGGACTCGATGCTCACGGCGGTCAACCTGTGAACATCACCCACTGGCTGGGGTTGTATTCCTGGGACTCCATGAGCGACCTATCATTCGGCCATTCATTTGGCTTGCTGGATACCAAGGAGCTTCATTGGGCAATGAACGTTCTCGACAAAGGGATGAGTATAATTGGTCGTCATTTGCCAATGTGGTTTATTCGTCTTATGAGCTCAATCCCTGGCGGTAACAAGGACCTGAAGGCTATGTTCAAATATTGCGAAGAACAAATGCTTATAAGATGGAAGGTCTGTGCTCACCTATTCTTGCGTGTTATCAATTCCACATCTAACCAGCGTCAAACAGACTGAGCCAAAGGTGCCGGATGTGATGAGTGCCCTCTTTGTGCCATACAGAAAAGGGCAGAAGCCTTTTGATGCAACCGCGGTACAACTGCTGGCTGGAGAATCACACCTACTTGTCAACGCTGGAAGGTAAGGCGCAGAAGATATATAGTACAGAGCGATTCACTAAACACGTTATTAGCGATACTTCGAGAATCACGATGATTTGCACCTTGTTTGTACTTGCTCAACAACCTGAGCTCGCGAACAGGCTCCGTGAAGCATTGGAACCCCATGTCCCTCAATCGCCCGACGAAATGTTGCTGGACGACCAAATCATGAATATAGACCTTCTGAATGGTATTGTTCAGGAAGCACTTCGCCTGTATCCACCAAGTCCTAGCCATCCAACTCGGGTGACTCCTCCTGAGGGTACTAAGATCGCTGGTCGATTTATCCCGGGCAATACGCAAGTAATGGCCCCTCAGTACGTCATTGGACGAGGTAAGTGGTTCTTATTTGAAACTACTTGATATATCTTTTGACGCATCATCACAGACGAACGCATCTTTCCCCGAGCGACTGAATTCATCCCTGAACGTTGGTACAGTCTCCCGGAGCTGGTCAAAGACAATAATGCAATCGCGCCGTTTTCACTGGGGCCCATGAACTGCGTCGGAAAGCGGCTTGCGCTTGCCAATATTCGAGTGACTGTTGCAACGATCATCATGCGCTACAATCTCAGTTTCCCCCGAACTCAAGCTGATCCGGAAGCCGATTTCGAAAACGGCTTGTATGAGCATTTCAGTTTGCAATCCGGCCCCTTATTCCTGTGCTTAGAGAAGCGGAACCAGTAAGCGATTAGGAAGTCAACTCTTGAACCCGGGTCCAAATGGAAGCTAGATAAGTTTGGTAGCTCATAGCTTAGTTATGAATGAATGAATTCTATGCAAACAGTTACATACCCTGTCTCCTATTTGTCCGGGGCGATATAATGCAAACAAGTTCAGTATGTGCTCATTTCACTACAAGAGAGGTCGCGATTACAATGACCGCCAGCTTCGTTCTGGGAGAGATCAACTGCCTGAGACCGGAGGCGGCGCTCTTCATGCGTTTACTCACTCCAGAAGGGGGACGATGAGAAGTGGGAGGAACTTGTTCAAGGCTTCCTGCGAGCTTGCTGTCGCAAAACATATATGTGTCCTTGAAGTCGTGAGACTGTAGTCATCATTCTATTCAGACCATGGACTCCAAGACTTTTGAGACATCAATAGCACCTTGCTGCCCGCGAACTGATCGTGTATTACAAGTACCGCGAGTCGCAAAGATTATGCGCCAATCAACAGCCACTCTTCATTGCCTGGAGTCCTACGGGGTTTGAGGAGATATCACCTGAGTCATCTATCAAAGACTATCATGAAACTACAGGTATATCATATTCCAGGCTCAAACTCATTTAGCATTGACAAAGCGTGCCAGAAGTAGATGGACTTCCACCCGGAATAGAATGGACTAGTTTGGTTGGGGCCGACGGCGGTTAACGAAAGTTCCGAGGACCGCAATTAAGAGACTTGTCACCGATGCGGTCAGACGGCCCAGTGCCGATTGAGCGTTGAGTTAGGCAGCCCATTGCCTGTTTAGTTCACCCCGTCTTATTTTCAATTGTACCTCTGAATACAGACTCTCCCTGACGAGGCCTTGGCGGCACGGCCCCCAGTACCGGTGTTTTAATTTTTTTTTAATTTTGTTTGTGAAGCACCTTCATTTTTCACTTTTCATCCTAGAATGCTTCTATAGCTATTGCAATCGTTGTGGAAAACATGTGCGGATTTTCTGCTTGTATTCTGCTTTCAGGGGCAAACACCAATGGCCAGAGTAACAACACTCGTTGCAACGGGGAAGCAAACGGTGACCACCAAACCAACGGCGTAACAGGGGGATTCGCGGCAGATCTCAAAGCTTCAATTGATCTCATCGCCCACCGTGGTCCAGACGACTCGGGAATATGGATTAGTGAGAACGAGCAAGTCGGGCTAGCTCACTGCCGACTGTCCATCAACGATTTATCCTCTGCAGGACGACAACCCCTTCACAGCAGCGACAACCAAATTCATGCCGTGGTGAACGGCGAGATCTACGACTACGATCGTCTTCGACATGAATGCGAAACTGCTCACAACTACCCCTTTCAGAGCGACAGTGACAGCGAGCTTGTTTTGGCCCTCTATAAAATTTACGGCGCCCCTGAATTTCTCACGCATCTGCGAGGCGAATTCGCCTTTGTTCTCTATGATAACCGTGAAGGAGGTCAGCGCGTGATCTGCGGACGTGATCGTTATGGAATCAAGCCACTGGTGTATACTCGCGTTGGGTCGAAGCTGCTCGTCGCCTCCGAAGCCAAGGCATTCTTGCCCTTGGGCTGGAAGCCGCGCTGGGACGTGCGTGCGATTGCTGATGCTGGATGGATGTTTGATGACCGGACGCTGTTCCGCCAAGTTCGGAAGGTCTTGCCTGGGCACTATCTCGATATTACAGAACTTGGTGGTGTGCAGCAGGTCAGGTATTGGGATGCTGAGTACGAAGACAAGGTTGGTTCATTTTACTTCAAAGCGTGCCGCAACTAATTGCCTCTCCATAGAGTAAACCCGAAACTCGCACCATCGATGAAATGGTATCTGGCGTTCGCGAAAGGCTGGTCGAGTCTGTTCGTCTTCGCCTGCGTGCTGATGTCCCTGTCGGCATCTACTTGTCTGGAGGTATCGACTCTTCCGCCATTGCCGGTATAGTTACGGAACTTGCACGCAAGGAAAAGGTCAAAATAGGAAATGAAGAGGCGACTCGTGTTACCTGCTTCAGTGTAGCATTTCCTGAGACATCCGGCTACGATGAATCACGTAAGTCTTCACAGCTGCGCCCTGGCGTTTCTTACCAATTGTTAAGGTACCATGAAAACTAAGAGACACAAGATATTGCCGAACGCACGGCCGAATGGCTCGGAGTGAAGACTATCAAGAAGACCATCACGGAGGATACTCTGGCGGAAGACTTTGAAGACGCCGTATTCCACTGCGAGCATCATCACTTTGACCTCAACTTCGTGGCCAAGTTTGCACTCTCAACTCTCCCCCGTGAACACGGCGTCAAGGTCGTCCTGACCGGTGAAGGCGCCGACGAGCATTTCGCTGGTTATCCATACTTTCCTGGCGAATTCCTTCGCGAAGCTGATGAAGCTATGCCCGACTCCCAATTGTCTAAAAACAGTGACCTTCGAAACGAGATGTTCAAGTCGGTACAGAAGGAAATGAAAGCAATTTGGCAAAAAGCTGGTGCTACAGTGCACAAAGATAGACCAGCCCTTGCATCCATCGCAGGAGTGGGAGCAACGGACATGAGTGATAATCTGTTGGCGTGGCATCCTACGGCCACTCTCTTTGCTCCATGGCTACGCGCTCGACATAATAACCATGATTGCCGCAAAACGGTCCTGAACTCGCACCCGAGCGATGTTCAGGCCAAGATGCGGTCACGATGGCACCCTTTGCACACGGCCATGTACATGTGGAACAAGAACTCGTTGGCCAACGTTCTATTGTCATGTCTTGGCGATCGTACAGAGATGGCACACAGTGTTGAAGCACGCACACCATTCCTAGACCACCACCTTGCCGAGTACGTCAACCGTTTGCCGCCCAGCGTCAAACTGCGCTACTCGGCCGACACTGAAAGTGACACTGGTGAATTGGGCCCGATCTGGACTGAGTCCAGCGTAGCCTTGCAGTCACTTAATGAAAAATGGATATTGCGCCAGGCGGTGCGTCCATACATTACAGACGAGCTGTACAAACGGAAGAAGCATCCTTTCCTTGCGCCGACTCGGTGGGCGGTGGACGGGCCATTGCATCGCAAGTTCAAAACGTTACTGACGCAAGAAGCTGTGGAAGGGCTAGGCTTTATTGATTGGGAGACAATCCAGGAGGCCATGGACATTGCTTGGGGCGAGAATTCTGACGCGAAGGCCTTCAGACTCTTGATATATTGTGGTGCTTGGGTAACGCTTAGCGAACGCATGGGCGTGGCGCAAGCGGCCGAATCTGATTGGGAAGCCACTGTAACATAGCTGTCTGGTTTTACGAAGCTGGTGACGGCATTGACCAGAATGTATTAGAATGAAACGGACTTCCTAAAGTTGACGCCTTCACTGTCTGATTGACTGTAGCGTTGCTCGAGACATGCTTGATATTCGCAGCCCACGATGTTTGTAGATAACTGAGAGTACCAATTTCATAGTGTGCGATTCGTGTAGTAGATGAACTGATCGAAAGGTGGCTCTTTCCAGTTTGTCGCCGCAAAGGCCTAGATTATATTCAACCAGCTAATCGAGGACAAAGACGAGGTCAAGGATATGTCATATTTTCTATTTAATCCCCCTTTAGTCACTTTAATGAAGGCTGAGAAAGCGTGTTCAGATCAACACCACAATCTTGCCGTGTCCTAGGTCTCTAGAATGAGCAGATTCATACGCTTCCCGCACGTCCTTCAACAACACCGATTTCGATACGCGCCCTTTTATACTTCCCTTCGCAACGTGTTCCGTGATGCGCGCCATACTTTCCCTCGCAGGCTCGGCAATCATGTACAGTGCCCGAATGCCCTCTTTTCCATTGCTGATTCCTTTCTGTCTGTGTTCTTCTCTATACCCCCAGCTGCACGCATCAAAGGACAAGAGGGTACCGTCTGGCTTAAGAACACTCCAGCAGTCCGCGAGAACCTGGAACCCAACAGAATCAACAACCACGTCGACCTTGTTCAAAGTGCCGAATTCCTTATATTCAACCACTTCATGAGCGCCAATGGAGCGCAAGAATGACTCGTTTCGCTCGTTCGAGCTGGACGCCGCCACGACGTGATGTCCAGCTAGAACGGCAAACTGCACGAGAAACGTGCCAATGCCACCGCCGGCCCCGGTAATCATAACCCTCTTTTGTCCGTTCTGCGCTGCCGTCTCGAGTCCAACATGTCTGAACAAGGCCTGATCAGCCGTGAGAGCACTCCCGGGAATCGCTGCAGCCTCCTCCCACGACAGATTGTCCGGCTTCTTGACTGCTTCTTCCGTCATGACTATGGCGTATTCCGCCCATGTACCCCCCCGATTAGCGTGCGTCATACCGTACACATGGTCACCGACGCAAAAGTCTTGCTCGCTATCGTGTACGGCTACGACTATGCCAGAAAAGTCATTTCCCAAGGTAGCGTGGCTGGGGGGGTACAATTCGTTCCACTCGAGATTGTCCTTGTACACAGTAGAGGCTTTCACCTGAATCAGTAGTTCGCCAGGCTTTGATATCTGTGGTTTGGGGACGTCGTCGTGTATTTCAATGGCTGAAGAGGGAGCCACATTTCCAGGGAAACCATAAGGCGTTCCTTCGGGGGATGTAGGTCGAACTCGTGCAGCTCTCATGGTTCTAGTTCGGTTTTCAATCTGGGGATAGCGTTGGGAGAGAAGTGAACCAAAAGTAAAGTCATTTAGGAAAGATAAAGATATGGGTTGAATATAATTATAGGGTAGACCCAGAATCCCCTCAGTATCAGTATCGGCGATTTGCCAAATTGGGAGTGCCCGCCAATCTTGTACAAACTGGTCTGGACCTCAACCTGGTACGAGTAGGGGTAAGCGAATGAATAGCGGGGGTATATAAATAGTTCAATTTTACTGTTGGCTTATAAATTCCTCTTTACCTCCAGTGTCAGGGATATAATCCGACATGTGATAGGTAAAACTGCAAGCCCCCCAACCAGCCAGGGATATCAAGGTCAGAGCGGGTCCGCTTTGTTATACATAGGTGACAGCACGTCCAGTTACTCTACTACCGTAAGACCAAGAGAAAGCTTATTATTCCAAAAAAAAAATCAAATCTTGATTATAGATTTAAATTATCTTTCTTACACTATTTTTCTCACCATGGAGAATCAAGATGCTCAGCTATTTGAGAGTCTTGGGCTTCAACGTTCCTCTGCGCCAACAGCCTCCGGATCACATGTCAACTTCTATCATAGATTGCCGAAAACTCTTGATCTAAGCTATCCAATTCTTGTCTTGATTCATGGATATCCTCAATCGTACGTGCTGTCTTGCTTGCCCATCACTTGTTATGCTTGGCTCTGAATACTGACCATCTATTTCAGGAGCTACATGTAAGTTCTCAGACGCTTGACAAGCTTTATGAGAGTTCGATTCTTCATCATTGCATAGCAGATGCTGAAGTGAATCTACCCAGGTGGCGATATGTAAGGCCCCCTCGATATTAAGGAATAAACGTCAAGAAAATACAGAACATCTAATCATCCCAGGTTGTCCGTTCGCTCCCTGCCGACATCCCCCTATTCGTCCCCGACGTAAGCACAATCGCCCCAGACACCTATTCCACATCTAACCCAAAACCCCCAGATCCCCGGCTATGGCCTCAGCACCCCCTCCACCACCGGCCACGACAAGCGCACCACCGGCCACGCCATCCTCTCCGCCCTCTCCACGCACCTTCAGCTCTCCAACCCGCTCTCAGCACCAATCCCCATCATCCTCGGCGGCCACGACCGCGGCGCACGCATCTGCCAGCGCCTCGCGACCGACCTCTCCATCCCCGGCCCCCCCAGCGCGGCCCTCGCCGCCTGGGACGTTGTCGGCACCGTGATCCTAGATATCATGCCCGTGACGACGCAGTGGTCATCGCTGGCTAACCCGATATTCGCGCGGAGCACGTTCCACTGGCCATTCCTCGCCAACGCGGCGCTCGCGACGCCGATGATCGTAGCCTACGGTGGGGGGAAGTGGTGTCAAGACATAATCCTGCGATGGGCGAGCAAAGGAGCCGGGCTAGAGAGTTTGCGCGCCGATGACGCGCTGGCGGTGTATGCTGGGTATTTTGCGAAGGAGAGTGTGGTGCGGGCGAGCTGTGATGATTATGAGGCGGGGTCAAACGAGGATGCGGTGATGGAGACGGAGGATCAGGAAGCGGGGAGGGGGATTGGGACGGATACTTTGTTGATGTTTAGTAAGGATTATCTGGGTTCGAGGTATGATGTCCCGACGGGGTGGAAGTCGTTTGTGATGGAGACGGCGGATTTGAAGATTGGGGGGGTGGCGGGGGTGGGCCATTTCTTGCCGGAGGAGGCGCCGGAGGAGGTGTCGGAACAGGTGGCCTTGTTTTATCAGGAGGTTGTGCAGAAGATTAAGGCGAGAGGTTGATTTCTTTTGTTTGTTCCCGATTCTGGGGCACGACTCTGTGGGTTTGAGTTGGCTTCGTCGATTGGTTTCTACCATTGTATGTCCTACCTAAGATAGAGAACATCACATGCCTTCATGTAGCCAAATGTACGTGTACCTTAGCTTTGAATGGATAGATACAATATGAAAGAGAAGTTGATTGCTCGTTTTCCAAGAAATACTAGTATCTATAGAGAGGGGGTATATCAACCGATGAGTGTAAGCTTAGACTGGTGTGCAATCAATAAGCAGATGGGGGAAATATTCCAACATCTCACGCTCTCTAACTTATCGTACTCGGTACTGTACTATCTCGATCACCTAAACTACTTGCGCAGCCCAGCCCACTCTAGCCCTCCTCCCCGTTGCCCTCTCTACGAGTACTCGCTCCACCCTCCACGTACACCCTTCCGCATACTCGCATATCCACGTCTCCACGACCTCAACACCCCGAGCGGCGCGCTCGCCCCGCCACCACCCCATGCCATCACGCACATACATGTCCAACACGCCATCATCCATGGCAAACACATGGCTACCAATGACGTTCCCGTCGTCACGCGAGCGATACTCTGCTTTACGAAGTTGCCCGGCGCCATGGGGGATCGCGAGTATGAATTCCGTTTGCATGAACGACCAGAGCGTGGAGAGATATTTGTGCGCGGCAAGCTATTCAGGAGTTACTATCCTGATGCTGGCGGTATGAGTAGTTGGAATTGGACATCAAGGATGAAGGTAAGGCTTTAATGCCACTTTCTAGCTGCCTACAGTTGTTTTGATAGATTTGGACACATTACATTTATTTTCTATTGGATACACTGCCGTACCATTCTAGCACAACCTTGAAGTTTTAGGAAGGAATTTTGACTTTTCATTTCTCTAGCTCTATAATTGTACCCTGAATCTGTGTAGTTCTATGCCTGAGTTATAGCCCAGTCGATCTTTCGAAGTACAGCTTTGATCTCAGTCTGTTTCTTTGGTAGATCGTGCAACCCACTATGTAAAACCGTTTTTGACATAGACTCCTCGCATATGCTGTGGGCCACTTCGGCCATTTTGATCATATACTCGAAGTCGTTCTGACCCCACACATGGATAGTTGGGATTTCAATCTTTTGTGCTAGTAGTGATGGATACATCACGCGAGGAATAGTATCGCGCTCCCCGTATCGATATACGTCCATGTCGACCCACGGGAAATGCGAATCGTGGATAGCGGCGTCAACAATTGTCTGCTGTAGTACATCTACAAACTCTTGCTCTGCGATCGCCAGGTCTTTGCCGTTGCACTTTGCTCGATCCATGATGTCGTATTCCAGAGCTCGCAACTTGGATATTATTGTATCCCCCATGCCCACATCGGGGCTACACGGCATGGCCGTTGAGAAGAGACATGCAAACCTGACTCCTAGTGGGTTGGCGGCTGCCTGCTGCTGGTAGAGATATGACAGCGTCAACGCTGCGCCCTGGCTAAACCCAAAGATGCCGTCAAAGGGTCCTTCGTCTTCGAGGAGGTCCTGCAACAAATCGACCGCTTGTGCTATGTGAAGAGGAGAATAGCCTTGGGTATGAGAAAAAAACGGGCCGGCCCGGTATTTCGAGACGCCTGTATGCGAAGTGTTAGCTGTGTTAGCTGGAACACCAAAGCCACCACGATGCTAAGTACCAGGCCCTCGCTCGCACTCGAACGGTCCGTCTACAAAGACGAGCTCAAAGCTGGGATCCAGTTCGCGCCGTAAATTTGCCATCTGCGCTTCGAAAATGGCGCCTGAGCTGCCAACACCATGGAGACACAGGATCCTCATTTTGTGTGTAGGGTATAGAGTATAACAAGAAGTGATAGTTGGCAAGTTGTGAATTGGAGTCGTAGAACTTGCATAATGCTTTTTTCCCTTTCGCTACTACGTTCCCTACATTTACTACGTTAGTGCTGTCCTCCGCTGCGTCGTGTATATCGGAGGAATTCCCAATTTGCAACGGGCCGGCCGTGGTTTTCTGTCGTCGGCACTGACTGAGCTGAAACATTTAGCTCGTCTAATCCGGCACGTCACCGTCCTTCCGTTTTGGCGACCACGCCCACAACCAAATCGAGGTGTAAATGTGTCGACGCGGCGCAGCCTTATTGCCTATTGAGTATGGCAAGATGCTCAAAGCACGTTTGGCCGAACAAGCATGTAGGATATCCACGGTGGAATCCAACTCAAGCTCTACGAAAGTCCTAAGCACGTCCGCCATTATATTCCATTATTCCTTGCCCTTCGCAACAAAAGGCACTCTCCCCTCATTATGGGCTTGAATATTTCTTGTGAATTTGCGTTAAGTCCATACCATCCACCCGTCTCCAGCCCTGCACCATGGACGACTCGGACAAGCAGGAGCCCATCGCTATTGTTGGTGCAGCATGTCGCTTTGCTGGCGAGGCGTCATCACTGGACTCCCTATGGGATATGATTAGCAAGGTCAAGACTGGCCACTGTCCGGTTCCTGGTGATAGATGGGATAGCAATCATTGGTACCACCCTGATCCAGACCGAAAAGGCGGAATCAGTACACAGCATGGGTACTTCCTTCAGCAAGACATCAGCCGCTTTGACGCCCCTTTCTTCTCGATAACAGCCAAAGAGGCTGCCGCCATGGACCCGATGAAGAGGCTGTTGCTTGAAGTTAGTTACGAAAGTATCGAGAATGGTAATATGACCCTCCAAGTTGGTCAACGAGATTTAATTCTAATTATGTGGTTGTAGCCGGCATTCTGGTTGAGGATCTGATGAACAGCCGTACGGGTTGCTACGTCGGTTGCATGACAAACGACTATGAAATGACCTCCTCGCACGATATTTACGATATCGGACATACCGCAGCTTCAGCCTTGAGCGAATCAATGACCGCTAATCGCGTCTCATGGTTCTTTGGTCTCAAGGGCCCGAGTTTGACGCTTGACACCGCTTGCAGCTCCTCGCTATATGCTCTTCACCTGGCATGTCAGTCGCTTAGGCTGAAAGAAACGAACATGGTAGGTTGGGACACACGTTTGTGCGAATACTGATAGCTGACTTGATTCTGGTAGTCCGTCGTCGCCGGAATTAACCTCATGATTAATCCCCTCACGATGCACCAGCTCACGGCCATGCACATGCTCAGCCCTGAGGGGATCTCGCACACATTCGATGACCGTGCCAATGGCTATGGCCGTGGAGATGGCATTGGCGCTCTGATCGTCAAACGTCTGTCGGATGCCATTCGCGACGGCGATACCATTCGCGCTGTGATTCGTGGTACTGGTGTCAACGCAGACGGCAAAACACCCAGTATTACACAACCAAGTTCCGTATCACAAGCCGAACTGATCAACCAGACCTACGAGGATGCAGGGTTGGATCAGTCGGAGACGGGGTACTGCGAATGCCACGGTACGGGGACGCCAGTTGGCGACCCTCTTGAATTAACCGCCATTGCCCAGACCCTTGGCGCAGCGAGGCGTGCAGCTGGAAAGTCCCCTCTTCATATTGGCAGTATCAAGCCTACTGTGGGCCACACGGAGGGATGTGCTGGTCTCGCCGGCGTGTTCAAGTCCATCCTACTGCTTGAAAAAGGAATGCTGGTCCCCACGTACGGCGTGGAACGGGTGAACCCGAAACTAAAGTTGAGCGACTGGCACCTTAGTCTTCCCATGGATGTTCTCACATGGCCGGCGCCAGGACTGCGGCGAATTAGCGTCAACTCATTCGGGTTCGGCGGTGCCAATGCTCACGTTATCCTAGACGATGCTTACCACTACCTCCGAGCAAGGGGTCTGGCTGGTAAACACAATGTGGACATAGATACATCGGGTTCGGATTCAGGTATTTCGACTACACCATCAAGCGAGCTCGTCCAAGATGCATCCAACAAGTTGTTCCTCTTCAGCGGCAAAGACCAGACCGGAGCCAAGCGTGTGTCTGAAGGGTTCGCCACATGGCTGCAAAGCGGCGATTCAGAAGACAAGCACGACGTATCCATCTTGGACAATCTTGCATACACACTTGCGGTGCGCCGCTCACATCTAGAGCACAGGACTTTTGCCATTGCCAGTTCGATGTCAGACCTCTCAAAAAGACTATCACAAGGATTGCCGGCAGCCACTCGGTCACAGCGTCAAGGCGACAATGTTGTCATGGTATTCACCGGTCAAGGTGCTCAGTGGCCAGCTATGGGACGGGAACTATTCGAGCATCCTATCTTCCGCCAAAGCGTGGAAGCTTCGCAGTCTTACCTCGAGACTTTGGGCTGCAAGTGGAATGCAATTGAAGAGTTGGCCAAGACGCCCAACCCGAACATCAACCTTCCAGAGTACAGCCAGCCCCTCTGCACGGTAGTCCAGGTCGCACTGGTCGACGTTCTTCGCTTCTGGAAGATCTTACCAACAGCCACAATCGGACACTCGAGCGGTGAGATGGCCGCCGCATACGCCGCATCTCTTCTGACCCACCACGACGCCATAAAGCTGGCCTATGTCCGAGGTCTCAGTTCTGCCGCTGTCTCTAAACAAGGTGCAATGATGGCTGCTGGGCTTTCTCAGGATGATGCCCAGAAGTACCTCGAGAAAGTTCCACACGGATCTGCGGTCGTGGCCTGTATCAACAGTCCCTCCAGTGTGACACTCTCTGGTGATGTCGATGCCATAAACCAGCTGGAAACCCTGATATCTAGCGATGGTAAATTCGCCCGCAAACTGAAGATCACAACCGCGTATCACTCTCCTCACATGCGCGAGGTCTCGCCGAGATATCTCGAGATGATTGGCGAAGTGTCCCCGACGGAGACAGATGAGACGGACAGCAGCCCAGTCATGTACTCGTCCCTTACCGGGTCCATAGTCTCTTCTGCCAAAGAACTGAACGCTCAGTATTGGGCCAACAATATGCAGAATCCCGTGCAGTTCTCACAGGGTCTCTTGGCATTACTGAAGCATAAGAAAGTGGCCCCAGGCGGTACCCGCCCAGTAGCCGTACAATGGGGAGGTTTTCTCGAGATTGGCCCTCACGCGGCTCTCCAGGGACCGTTGCGACAGATCATTGACGTCAGCAACAACAAGTTCGCCAAGTCTGCGCCTTACGCCTCAATGCTTGTTCGTGGCCAAGACGCCACGGAGACATCCTTGAACGCCGCAGGGGTGCTCTGGGCTGCAGGGTGCAAGGTTGACATGGGTGCAGTTAACCAGCACTCACAGGTCAACAACACCCTTCAGATGCTTTGCAACTTACCGCCTTATCCCTGGAATCATACAAATAGCTTCTGGCACGAATCGTATTCGTCACGCTCTTATCGCTTCCCTGCCCACGTGCGCAATGACTTTCTGGGTATACCAGAAGATTCTCAGAGTAGCCACGAGCCACGGTGGAGAAACTACCTGCGCATCTCCGAAAACCCATGGATTGAAGACCATATAATCACGGGAACCGTGCTGTACCCAGGTGCAGGCATGCTTGTCATGGCCTTGGAAGGCGTACTGCGCACCGCTGACCCGTCCAAGACAGTTGAGGGATTTCGGATGACCGATGTCATATTCGAGCGCGGGCTCGTGATATCTTTGGATGACGGGTCGCCCGTGGAGACCCGTATAAGTTTCTATCCGCACAATACGAAACCCGACTCGTGGTCCTTTACAGTCTACTCGATGACCAAGGGCCCGCCGTGGGCGAAACACTGTGCTGGAACCATTGCTCTCGTATACGAGAAGGAAGCGAGCGAAGTTGAAGAGGGCAGTGCGGACGCCTTATGGCAGAGACAATTGGGTTCGCATAAGGCCCTGCTCTCCGAAGCTGACTCCGCGGTTGTCAACGTTGATGAATTCTACAAAAATCTAGACACCATTGGCATGCAGTATGGTCCAGCGTTCCGTAATGTGGTGTCCCTTACGGCAGTACCATCCAAGGACGCCTCCTACGGATGTGTGGCTGTTCCAGATACCAGGTCGACAATGCCCAAACATCACGAGTCTCCCAATATCATTCATCCGGCAACCATGGACTCTATCTTCCACCTGGTGATTGCTTCCCTCAATACCGGCCGGCCAGTGAAACAAGCTGCAGTGCCTTATAGCATCGAAGAGATCTACATCGCCCGTGATCAGCCAAAGGAACCCGGAGCACTCTACTCTGGCTATGGTCGTTTGCTGTCCCTGAGCGGCCATGAGATTACCGCTGAACTGGTTGTCTCTGATCAAGAGTGGGCAAAACCAAAGCTTACTGTCAAAAACTTTGCCCTTCGTCAGGTTACGTCTGGAAACGACTTGGAAACCTCTGGTACCGTATCGTCCGGGACCATCAAGAACTGCGCGGGGATTACCTGGATTCCTGATCTCGCTTTCTTGACCAGCAACGAGGATCTTACGAAGCTCGTATCATCCGGGAAGGCGGCCACACTTATCGACACCTGGCTGGACTCGGTGTTCCTAAAGGCGTCGGACAGCACCATACTTGTTGTCATGTTCGATGAGTCCGAATCTAGTATCGATATTCTCCTTCGCCTCAAGAGCCGAACGTATGGACCTAGAAAGATCACTGCCCTCGCCACATCTGAGTCGGGATCACAGTTGATGCGAGCGACGCTTGGCGAAGATTCTGAGAACACGACCATCACCTATAAATGGCTGCCGGAGAGCGAACTTCTTCAGACGCTGGCTCCAGAAGCCAACGATCTCGTCATCGGCTTGGGAGTTCCTGATATCTCGAAGAATGCTGCGACGCTTGCGACGCTGGCTCCACTGGCGTGCCTCACTCACGCTGGGCAGCCAGACAATGTCGACGTCGTTGAGCTAGGTAGCAAGTACGTCGGCCGTCTTGCGGAAGATGCGACCTATTTCCTGTTCGTATCAAGCACGAATTCGCCCTCGGTTGAGCTACCTGACTCTGTTGTGCTTCTCTTGCCTGCATCGCCATCCGATGCCCTTCGTACATTTGCTGCAACAATCCAGACCAAGCTTGAAGGCTCCGGTGCTTCAGTCGCACTAACAAATCTGACTTCGAGCGGCGTGGCTTCACTCGGCGGAAAGTCTGTCATTTCTCTCCTCGAGGTTGAAACCCCACTAGTGTATGCCTGGGATGAGGACCAATTCCGCGCATTCAGGACACTGGTCTCCACAGTTGGACATCTTTTCTGGATTACTCGCGGCAGCGTCCTTGAGAGTTGGTCGAATGGTGTTGAATTCGCAACAAGCCAGGGTTTGTTCCGAGTAATGCGTAACGAATACCCAATCGCAGTTTTGCCGTCTCTGGATCTGTCCGCGGTCGCCGATATTTCCAGTGTCCAGTACGCAGATCTGGTTCTCGACGTTTGGCGAACATCTCTAGCTGAGGATGCAGAAATGGAATACGCTGAAGGCAACGGCTTGATTTACATTCCTCGTGCCACGGAAGATGCTGGCTTCGACTACGAACTGCAATTGACAAGTAATACCGCGAAACCGATCTTGTCTACCCTTGGTGCTCTAGGAAAGCCACTCAAAGCGATCGAGTCTACAAACGTCCAAAGCTGCATCTGGATTCCGGATGAACAGGCCGAATCCCCGCTTGCAGTAGGCGAGATTGAAGTCAAAGTTGAGTATGCTGGACTCGGAACTGGCCAAACATTGAACTCTGTTCATCATGCTGTTGGCCTCGTTACTCGTCGAGCCGACTCGGCCCAAACATTTGAGCTTGGTCAACGTGTCATTGTTTTCTCCCACGCTGCTGCAAGGACTCACATCCGCCAAAACCAGGCCCTGGTTGCACCACTGCCCAAGGGCCTTGAGCCGCAGCAGGCTGTTGCGCTCGTTGAGCCGTTGATAACTGCGCAGTATGCGCTTGTCGAGACGGCTCATTTGAGTCACAGCCAGACATTGCTACTGGACAACGCAGCAAGTGCGGTCGGACAAGCCCTGATACAAGTTGCCAAAGCGGTTGGGGCCGACATCTTTGCTCTAGTCCACAACAAAGCAGAGCGAGACATAATCGCTGACCGATTTGGGATCTCTTCGGACCACATCTTCGATTCGGCCTTGAGCAATTTCGTTCCACTCATTCAAAGTGCCACGCAGAACCGCGGCGTTGATGTCGTTGTCAGCCAACAGTCGGGCGCACATGTCGCTAGAGCCATGTCGATTCTGTGCGACTTTGGTCAATTTGTTGACATCAACGGCGAGAGCTCCAGAGCTCTTCTTGCGGCCTCGAAAACCAACGTGACTCTCGCTCGCATCGACATGGCCGCAGTGATCCAAGGTAGACCAAGTGTTGTCAGTAAGCTCTTCCAGCAGGCCTTTAAAGAGTACACCCTCCAAGGACCTTCCCCGCTGGCGGTGCTGCCGGTTACCAATATTTCAGCTTCGGTAAACAACACCCAGACCGAGCAAGTTGTCGTGTCATTGAGCGATGAAAGTCCTGTGCTCATGCCTGCACCCCCGTCTCAGGAATTGAAGCTTGACAGTGAAGCAACATACGTACTGGCTGGTGGCCTGGGCGCTCTTGGCTTGGACATTGCCAACTGGATGGTCGAATGTGGTGCCAAGAATCTGGTTTTCCTATCTCGATCGGGCGGGTCAAAGAATCAACAAGATCTGCAGAAATTTGCTGAGTGTTCTGTGCGAGCCGAAGCGTTAAAGTGCAATGTCAATGACAGTACCAGCGTTGCCAAAGTATTCGACACCATCAAAGCCAGTGGTAGGAGGATTGCCGGAGTGATCCAATTAGCCATGGTTCTAGAAGACAGCATTTTCGATAACATGTCTTTCAATCAGTGGCGTCATGCGATCGAACCCAAGACCAAAGGCTCACGGAACCTCCTGGCCAACATCTGGCCTGGTGACAAGCCCTTCTTCATTCTGCTGTCGTCCATCACCGGTGTTATCGGCAACACGGCGCAAGCAAACTATGCCTCGGGAAATACTTTTGAGGACGCGTTGGCACATCACGCTCGCACCCATCTCGGCATCAGCGCTACCAGCATCGATGTCGGCTTGGTCTCCGATTCCTCGCACTTTACGGCAGCTGGCGAGTTTGGTGACCTCGCCAGCTACCTGGGCAGGTACCAGCACGGTTGGCGAGGCCTGCAGACGAACCTCAAAGAGCTCGGCGTCGTGATGCGAGCTATCATGCGAGGCTCCACCACAAATGGACAGCGCGTACCCGCCCAGGTAGTGCTGGGTCTGGGTGACCGCATCGAGCACAACGAAAGCACCGGAGGCTTCTCGAAGGACAAGAAATTCGAGCTCCGCGTCAAAGTCGGAAACCAAGCCCGGGACGGCAAGGCGAAGCAAGACGTGGGCACCCTCTTATCCAACGCGACGAGTATGGCAGAGGCTGCGGCGGTCGTGGAAGATAATATCAAGGACCTGGTCGCTGCGGCCATGGGTGTCTCATTGGAAGAGGTCGATACTCAAAAACCTTTGTATGACTATGGTGGTAAGTTATATGTTTCCCCTTCTCTATAGGAAAATATCGTGGCTAACATGGTTTCTACTGCAGTTGACTCACTACAGGCCGTCGAGATTCGGAATCGCGCCCTGAAGAACATGCGAAGTGATATTTCGGTCTTTGATATCCTAAGTGCTATGCCGCTAAGTGATGTAGCGGCCAAGATTGCAGCCAAGAGTCAATTGGTCAAGGTCGCTGCGGATGAAGATTGAGAGTTTGTCGTATCCGACGCTGTATTAGACAGTCACCTACTGTGACGCACAAGGCACTGTAGAGGCGTATCAGAGATTGAATAGTATATAGATTAAAGTTGGATAGCATATAGATTTTGCGCAATAAAATATTCTAAAACTAAAGTCAAGAAGAGAATAAACTAGGAGCATACAGGAGCCTATTTACTGATTGTGTCTGTACTGTTGTACTGCAGCTCTGAGGTGCGGGCCACGCTCTTGAGTGGGGTTACTGTGATATTTGTAGTACGGTACACGTAATAGTACGAAAGCGAGAAAAGTGCTGTACGCAATACGATACCGTGGTGGTAAGATATTTTCAATTATGACGCACTGCACTACTTGATCCCCTTCACCTGCCATGTAATATTTGATGGTTAAAAGTTACGTAGACCGGGCCTTGCTAAACTCTTCTTGTCCTACCGATTGGTGAAAGGTAGAAATGGTATTAACCTCTTTACGGTAGTTCAAGTTCTGTCTCGCATGGTTGCTAGACACAAGCGGATTGTGTTTACTCGAGGATGAGAGGCAAGAGGCAAGAAACGTAAGCACAAGCGCAGATAGAATTCCGTTCAGACTGTCGGCTTGGTATTACATTTTCTATCTCTAATAATACCATCGCCAAACCAAAGTAGTTAGTTGACGAGCGCACGACGGTGTGGTGGTCGAAGCAGTTCAAAAGCAGATCATAAGCTCCGCGAGAGCTGCCGTTTCACTCCCGATATCCCCTTTACTCCAGGTGATTCTAATTCCGTTGTCCCCCGGTGTGCGCTTCAGATCATTTTCAACTTCTCCCACGGCATCAAAACCCCTGCCAGGAGCACTGCCGCAGCTCCCACGGCTGATAAGGTATAGACTTTGGCGAGGGTGCTTGCGATGGCATTTACCGCAATGGCACGCACCTCAGGAGGGCTATCGCTGATGATGGGCGAGTATCCGCCGCCAAGGGCTTCATGAATTTCAGCGGAGGAATACCCCCTCCCGCTGAGGGCGCTTTGCATGGTATTGAAACCAACATTGTGAAACAATGCCCCTGCTATTGCCAATGATATAGCTGCACCACCCAATTGTGCCACGTTGATGAAGCTAAGAACCGATGTTGCCTTTTTCCCCGGAGACTTGATAAGAGCGATCGCGTAAGCAGCTTGGAAGGTCAGACCACACCCAGCCCCTACCAGGATTTCATATCCATAGATATCTCTCGCAGGTGTTGAAGCGGAGATTCGCATCAAGAGCGCACTCCCGACTAAGGCAATTATGCCGGAAGCGAAGTACCAAGCGGTGTAAACGTTGAATTTCGGCAAAAGCGTTCCAGAGACAAGGCTACTAAAGATTATGAGACATACGAAGGGCAGAATGCGAACCGAGACCTCGATAGGGCCAACTCCGTTTGTGAATTGGAAATAGAGAGGCAGGTAGTAGATGTTGACGTTCATGACGGCACTGGTGCCGGCGGTCCCAATATACAATAGGACTAGTGTCCGACTTTTGAGGCACCACACTGGAAAGATTTGATCTTCTTCCGTCGTCAAGAATGCAGTCCACTGTTGAAGTGCAAAAAGAATGGTGATAACAGCAGTCATGACCCAGAGGGTGATGATTGAGCCCGAGTTCCATGGCCGCGGAGAGCCGCTAAGCGTACACGAAGTAACGAAGAGGGAGAACATTGCGGCATTAAGCAAGGCGCCAAGCCAGTCAATGTTCTTGATCCGCGGAAGTATCTTCTCGTGGCGATGTGCGCCGTAGCGCGGAAACCAGAAGATGTAAATTGGGGCAGTAACTGCTCCGAAAAAGAGATTTATATAGAAGGCCCTTCGGAAGATTATTAGTTGATGGAGCTCGAAGCGATTCTTGTTGTCTGCACTCACCAACGCCAGGTTGCTTTACTCTGAGCAAACGCCCCGCCGATGACGGGTCCAAGGATGGCGCCGAGACCCCAGAATCTAGTCACGGGTATCAATTTCAAATTTTCCACCTTCAAAGGCTAGTCAATGGGAGACGTACGTTCCGATTAGAGCAGTGTAGAATGACCGTTTGGCTGGGGTCACAAACATGGAGATGTAGTTTATACCTCTTGCTCGATGGTCAGCGTTGACTTGCTGCAGTATGTTCATGCACTCACCCAAGATAGATACCAGCGCCACCTATTCCTGCCACGACTCGACCGACAGCTATGGCACTCATGTTGGGAGCTGCACCACAAATTGCACTGCCGACCTCAAAGGTGAGGATACTACCTAGATACAGCCATTTGACCTCTATCTTTCTGTACAACGAGCCGAACAGCGAGATGGTGGCCACGGAGCCGAGCATAAATCCAGTACCGATCCACGGTAGCAGGTTCAGGTCACCAAGAGACTCCAGCACAGGGCCTTGCACAGAAGCAGAGATCGTCGAGTCCAGTCCATACAGGAAGGCGGTCGAGTACAGCCCAACGCATACGCCGAACCACCGAAGATTGCTCATTTGTACGAGCGTATCTCCTCCCGCCTCTTGTTCTGAGGTAGCTAAGCAATCCCCTTCGAAGGCGAAAGACTCGGTGGGCGAGTGGCCCGCGGCTGGCAGCATTTTAACGACATCTCGTGTGTGAAAATCACTGGTGGAATCAATATCTGGGCCCATGACGGCGCAAGCAACGACACTGCACTGAATCCACTGATGATGGTGCAAGGCTGAGGCGAAGGACGAGGTGAAAATAAAAGTAAAAGGATGGAGGTAAACGAAACTTGTAAGCCAACGCCGGGCTTGTTAGATTTCTGCACCAAACCAGTCTGCTGTGATCCTGCACAACATAACAATGGCCGCCAACTTCCAACAAACAGTGGTGGCCAACTCTTCTGCTTCCAGCCCGGCCGAGATTGCACGTGGCAACGGGGCATCTGCGCAGCCAAGGCACGGTTGACGGGATCCACAGATCCATATCGCACCTATCTCTCCAAATGGCTGGCGGGCCGTCCCCCTTTACGGATACAGACGTCTCCATGGGGTAATGTCACTTGTGTCACTGAGGTGGAAAGAATACTCGTACAGTATTATGAATCGCTTTGCTTACTGTTACACTGTATCTCGCCCCCCACATTTAAGGTGTCTTAGCATATTTCTGGCGCTGCCAGTGGTGGTTTACGAGGCATCCTGATCCTTCGTATCGCAAGACGCTGAAGAGGCGTTTCATCATCGTGGGTCTACACTATCTACACCCCTGCACCGAAGCGACTAAACCCCTGCGCAGAAGCATCTTCATCTACGCTAATCTACACAATTACACTTTCCGTTGGAGCGGTGACCAAGCCTTTGGGGTTACTCCGGAAGCCCGCGGCGCGGGCCGGACAGACTAATCGGCCTCAAGGACCAATCTGGTGCGAGGAATAATGACTAATGCAATACGCCACGCCAGTACATGTGTAAGCCACATTTTCACCACCACCGCTACGTGCCAATGGAGAACATCTAAGCCGGGGAGAAAAGGAGGTCATCTCGGGGAATGATCCTGTGTTTATATCTAGCGTGGCCCTAGTTCAAGACGCGATGTCACGTAAGGTAAATCTGATATCCCAATCGATAGGACTCCAGGACGAGATAACTCCATGTCCGTTACGCCAATATCTACATTCATAGCATTGCATCGCGTCGCCATGAGACTTATGCCACTAGCACGTGCGCGGAAGCCTAGAATTCCGGGGCGTATCAGCCGCGCACATCATTGTGCAGGATCTGCGTATATTAAATCTCTAGAGAGTTAGTTGTTCGGAAGGAGCGGAGGATATGAAGTAGTCTCGAAACTTACTTATATACTTCGCTCTCTTAGAGTAGTACCATAGATATAATTATAAAGTAGTTATTAATACCTATGTAATAATAAGTAAAGTACTAATTAGGCAATTAATTCAGCTTATAAGAGGATAAGAAAAGTAGGAAACTTTATAAGATACTTGTCGCTTTGTAATAAGTAAAGTGGTAAAGGGGCGTAGTAGGAGCCTAAGGCAACGAGCTGTAGGTAGGATTTGCCAGGCTGCCCTACTTATAAATTCGATATTTTGAGGTCGTAAGCGGTTGTAAGCACTGACATGTGATTAACTAACTTAATAGTTTAACTAACTTAAATCCACCAACCACGGATGTGGTGGCTGGGGGGGCAGGAGTGGTGTCTCGCCAACGGGTAACGTGCGTTGTATATAAGCCATATAAAGCTGTATATAAGTCGCATAGATTAGATATATTCGTTGTGTCAGCCCTGCGTTTTATTTGCCAAGGTTTTACTGAGGTTTTGATCCTACCATACCTATATCACTCCATTGACCTTTCGGGCCACATAGATCCGGAGTGTCTTTAACTTCTTGTGGAGTCATTATTATTACCGCGTTGCACTCTATCTATTTCGACAACGTCTATCATTATTGTGGACTCCTTTGCACTCCGAAGACGACTTGACGGTTCCTATCATGTTTGGCACCCTGGCCCAGATTGACTTTGATCGAGGGACCTTGGAGTTCATTGAGAATCCGGACCCTGCTACTGCAATTAGCCGCAATCTCCAGGACAAGATACGCATTGCTTGCGATTTTTGCCGCTCCAGAAAGGTATGCCTGTTCGATATTTTGCTGTATCTGAAGCTATGGGTTTGAATAACTGCATTCCTATTCAGTTTACTACTGCGGTGGGTGTTTAATAATATAGAAATTATAGGCGCGCTGCTCTGGAGGATGGAAAACATGCCAAAGATGCGAAGCCATGTCACTCGAATGCGTGTATTCAGAAGATCAAGGGCGGAGTAAACGACAGGAAAACAACCAAAGTCGCCGAGCCGTAAGTAACGAACGATGTCAGGGTAGCAGGACCCAGTCGCTAACGGCTTCCATTCCAACAGACGACTCGGCGTACCAGGAATGCCTCGATCTCGACCCGGACTGTGCGCGATGAACCAAAGCCTTGCGCCAGGAATAGCCAGGTGAAGGACAGCGAAGAATCGACATTGGGGGACGGTTTGCACTGCAACATGTTCGACGACAGCTGCCTCGACAAGTCGCTGTCTAGCCCTTGGAATATGGATACTCCAGTGCAGCACAGTTTAGACAGCGAATCTAGCAGTGGTGGCAATCCAACTCGTAAGTACTTGGTTCTACAGATGTCCTGGGCTCACTTGAGTGACACCACCGATAGCCGGCGTTGGCCTCACAGCAAGCGAATCGTTTACTTCACCAAGCACTGGCAATTCCACAGCGGTGTCGTCAGGCCAACTTTCGGAACCATTGATGCCAGACACACCCTCGACGTCGCTACTCATCCCGTTGGGTGATATGGACACTTGGAAGGAACCTCAGATAGTACATGGCGACACGGCTTGGGCGATGAACGCCGATGGGCACGACTGGGTGGGCTCGACATCGGAATCACCATGTCTCAAGCCTTGGGGAAAAGCACGTGTAGAATCCGACAGTTGCGGCTGTTTGCTGAGCTCGATATCTTTTCTCGAGAGGCTGACCTCCAGATCTGCTTCGCGCGAGAACCGTATTGACCGATTACTCGCCGACGTTCGCAATTCCATGGAAACCTTGGCGATATTCATGGCGTGTGAGCTATGTGCGGTTCGACTAGAGCAGAACATGTTGCTCGCCATGGCGGCCCGGCAACTGAGCGTCATTTGCAGGAAGACGGCCAACTGTTATATGGGCCTGCGTCTGTGTGGCCTCGGCGACACAAACTCGTCCAGGCAAAAACCCGAGCTCGATGTCTCTGCTGGCCCCATCGACATTTCCGTATCGACATATCGAGTCAGCCAACGCGAGGGGCTACACTTGCTTGAAAGCCTAGTGACTCTTCAGATTGTAGAGTTACAGCAGCATATCAATACAATCAAGTCCCGATATCGCAATCAGCCAAATCAAGGCCAAGTGGAGGCCGTGATTGAGGCAGAGAACAATATGAAGTTAGCGCAAGTGGCCATCAGCAGTCATTATTGAAAGTCACTGGGGGAGCTTTTTGACGATATCTTTTTTTGTTGTCTGTATTGTATATATATCATTAAGAAGTCTCTGCTGCGTGGGAGACTGCCCGTTTGTAGCTACACAGAGCAATGCAGTAATGCCAATTATGCAGATGCATAAGAGTCATGCTGATCTGCAGCAACAATTCATGACAGCTTTGAACATCTATGATAGATGAACATATGACGACATTTAGATAGTCAGGTGATCCGTTCTTCTTTTTTTCGTTTTTCTCGGTATCGTAGCTGGCAAGCTGAATACGTCGTTTTGGTAATCGAGAGTCGACAAGAAGAGCTTGTATAGATAGCTGAATCCCACGCAGCTTACTGACGAAGCGATTGCTATGCCCGCCCAAAATGCATGTCCAGTGCCCTGATCCGAAATAGTTCCGAATTGGAGTTGGGAGGTATTCAGTGTCCGCGAAATGTAATCAACAAAACTGTCCCTTTGCTGGCAAGACAGAGCCAGAGCCACAAAGAGAGGAGTGGCGGATATAGTGACTGCCAGCTTCGTCCAGGAGGGGAATCTCAACTGCTTGAGGCGGGATGTGGCGCTCCTTATGCGCTTACTCTCCACGTGAAGGGGATTGGGAGAAATGGAAGAAGCCTGTGCAAGGCTCCCGGCAAGCCTGCCGACGCGGTATAGCTGCATTTTTGCCATATTCGACTCGCTGTGGCCTGCATATTCGTACGGCTCTGTTCCATCGGTCCCGGCACAGCTCTCGAGTGCCTCGATACCACCTGGGTGGTCCGAGCTGAAGGTCGTGAGATCGTACACTGGGAAGCTGGTTAGTTCTACTTCCCGAGTGTCATCATTTGCGGCAGTATTAGCCTACCATGTGCATGAACCGCTATCCACAGGGACTCCAGAGTATTGTGGGCGGCCAGTTGCTCAAGTGTGATGGTTTCGCTGAGCTGGGACATTGTTGACGCAATTGCCGTTCAGCTATGGCTATGGCGCGAAAGAAAAGACGAGATTCATGGACAGGCAGCTTCGTAGTGGCTAAGATATGTCCATCGCTTGAATGGCAACGGTCGTCAGGGGGATTTAAGCTGCGGCGTCTTATGCGTCGTGGGTAAGCCACTTCAAGTTGGCCGAAGCTGCAGGTCGACGGCATTTCCAAAAGCGACGTTTCGCCGAATTTCCAAAAGAGGACGAACTAATAATAATCATACCACAGCGTCAATTGCACAAAATGAGTCGTTATTATCAAGGAGACATCTTGCTCGCTGTCCTTGCGGCAATCGACGCACCCTCATAATTACAAATCAAGTGAAAAAATGCAAATGCACAAGGAATTTTACATCGGACGCAAGAACGGTGAAAACTCTCACAGTCTGGACGTGTCACCATTCACCAGCCTCGAGCAACTCACGGGAACTCTAGCCGAGGTCTTTGCATTTGCTGATACGAAATGTGTGTCTCTACTCTTATGTTCTCTAGAACTCTAGGCTAACTCGAGAAAGCATTGTGGCTCGTCGACGAACAACGCAACCATCTTTCGACTCTGAAAGATGTGCAGGAGACCAAAGACGTTATAGAATTACGAGCAACACGCCATGAATCCATTCGCGAGCCCCCTGGACCTCGCTCGCTGCCCTTCGTTGGCAACCGATACGAGTTATATCCAGATGTTCTCGGAAATTATGACCGATTGTTCTCGCTCTATGGCCCCATGACGAAGACTGTCAACATGGGAACAACCATCTATCACACCAATGACCCCGAGATCTCCCGCCATTTGTTGCGCGAAGACAAGCTCTTCACCAAAACCACGTCCGACCCATCACACCCACTGCACTACATGGGTGGACAAGAAATGCTTTTTACTTGCGACAGCGCATCTCCTGCCTTTGCGCCGAGCCACAAATTTGTGCCTCCAACAATGTCGCCACGCGCTGTAGCTCACTTTATGCCGCTGATCCAAGATGCCACACAATCCATCTTTACCGTATTCGATGAGTTGGCCGAGTCTGATCTGGCGATCAATGTCTACCAATATATGTTTAAACTTGCATCACAGATTATCTGGCGCGTCGTTCTAAATCAGGACCTGAAGCACTTCGAGACGCCGAAGACGCCGCCATCGCTGCCTATCCGACTGTTTGGCGAGTATCTCTCGTTGATGAAAAAATTATCACTGAAGCCGCGATGGTTCAAGTATCTCCCTTTTGGAGACGCTGCAAGACTGAAGATCGTGCAACAACAGTTATTTGACATTTGCGAGGAAGCCATGAGCGCCACCATCGACAAGGATGGCCCACCTCTGTCTCTGTCCGATCCAACAGCCTTGCAGAGCGCCAATTGCATAGCCGATTTCCTGTACCGTGCCCGTGACAAAGATGGAGAAGGACTACCGGACGACCTAGTACTTGGCAACGTAGTGGTGAGTACTGGTGCGGGATTCACCACCAGTTCGTCTCTACTCACCTGGGCCCTTTATGCCCTTGTCCGGTACCCTGGAAATCAGGAACGTCTCTTTGAGGAGATAGTCAGCCACCGTGGTGATACTGATAAACGCTGGACTTATGACGAGATCCACAGTATGAAATTTCTCGATTGCTTTATCAAAGAAGTTCTTCGTCTCCACAGCCCCAGCTTCCAGACCGCACGTAACGCCAAACAAGACGCAATTCTGCCAGGAGGGTACTTGATTCCAAAGGGCTCCATTGTCATTGCGTGCTTTCCAAGTATACAAAAGAACCCAGCCCACTGGGAGAATCCTCTGCGATTTGATCCCGAGCGCTGGATGAAAGAAGGCTTCGCGGCGCAGATGGCCCGCCAGGGGTCGTACACGCCGTTTGCAGCAGGAGGTCGGGGCTGTGTGGGGTTCAATTTGGCGCTCACACAGGTCAAGCTAGTTATGGCAGAGTTGGTGTATCGATACGAATTCGAAGACTCGTCGCCGGAGGCGGTCGTGTATGATCCTGAGTTCTTGGTGGTGCGGCCATTAAACTTCTACGCCGGGATTACGAGGCGGAAAGAGCGGCGGCCCTTGTCGCATTGAGTTGGATAAAAATTATGACTTCTTAGTTTTTAGTCCCATCTCTACTGGGTCAGTTTAAGCCTGCGTCTTTGTAGTTGGAGAGTCGGTCATTCTGACAAGCCGGCCGGCAGGGCGCGATTGTAGAGGCTCACCATTTAATGCCATGCAGCGAAGGCGGACAATACACAGATGTGGATAAGAGCCACTTTAAGACTCACAAGGACCACTTCTACTGTAAACAATGAGACGGCGAGTTGGCTGCTATTTTTAGGGGCTTTGGTCGTCATTTCTGGCAGCCAACTCTTGTTGATAATTGGGACCCAAATTAGTACATGTAATACAGATACTTGATTAGTCAGAATAGGTCATAGAATGAGATAATTATATTGATTAAGGGCCTCGTATATATACCTAAGTGATAAGATTATAAACTACGAATAAGCTCAAAGGATAACTAATAAGAGGATATAGTTAATATAAGTAGTAACTCAAGTATATATTAAGACAACTGATCTAATTATAGGAGTATAAGGTCAGGAGACTAGATATATAATGCAACGGAGTGGAAGAGGTTGACTGCGAATCAAGGTGTTGGAGTTGTAACTGCCTAAAGAGAGAATAAGAATACACGGGCGCCGGAGCCCCCTTTATACCCCTATTGCCGTGGCTTACGCGAATGAGCCACGTGACTCCTACACGTGACGCCTGCCTGCAGTTCTACCCCATTACTATATAGTACCTAGATCTATTCCCAGTTATTTATATACCGGAGAACTCCTATTTGTTGAACCCTTGTATTATATTCTACTCTTAGAATATAACAAAAAATAGACCGCTATCGGAAACTGAAGGTTTTGAGTCGTCCTTGATTCTACAGGCAACAAAAACCTTACGGTGTCGCAAGTGGAAACTACTATGAAGGAGAGTAAGGAAAAAGAGGAAACTAGAGGGGATTTGGATCATACTGCGGAGCTCAGAGATTTGAGCACGAGTCAGGACAACGATGGAACTATCACTCTTGAGACGAAGTGAATTATATAGACAATAGAATATGAGAGCATCTCGGGACCCTTTCCTGTTGAAAGCCACCTATACAATGATATTATTGTGGCAAAAGCGTAAATATTCCAGTCTCCAGTCTTATACCAGCTCTCAGCAATCATGCAACATGAGTCACCTCATCATCCCTAGAAGTCTTTTTACTCCTCCCAGCTACTCTTGCTTTTTGGTTCTTATCTCCACGTCGTCTTCGGGCCGTCTACATTCTCTGCAACTTCTCCTTGCGCACAAGGATGTTGCTCGAACTGTCGGTTTGGCCCTGACTATTCTGGTACAGGGTGTCAAGGAACTTGCAATGCTGTAGCGGAGTGCGGGCAGTATGCTAAAGAACGAAAGAAGGGCAAAATCATATCTAGGGGACATTTTTAAATTGTACCAACTATGTTGCTCCACTACTTGCTACTAGCTGACCCCCTTAGTCACTAATACCCAAGTCGATTACCTTGAGGCCAGATGGCTCGATCAACTTCGGATTTCTATATTTTGACTTTTAAATGCCATCCCGAAGTCCACACTCTAGCAGCCACGAGGGATCCTGCGCCCAAGAACAGGGCGGATCCAGCCCAGATCTGGGGTGCCAGATAGCCACCACCTGTTCCCGCGATGAGGGCACCTGCTACCGATGGCCCCGTCAAAGGACCGACACTCATCAGCGTCAAAATCATGCCCACACGTGTCCCAATCTTGCTCATATCCTTTGTCAACGAAGGGACCGTGCCAGCGAAGAGTCCCATTGCGGCGGCTGAAGCGACGCCATAGAAGATGGCAAAGGCATAAAGACCGGCAGTATTATGCACCGCAGCCCAGCAGAACATGAGGACGCCGCAAAGGGCAACCCAGGGTATCAGAACATTGAGGGGGCCGAGGTAACGGTCTGCTAGATAGCCACAGGGAATGCGAGCAGGTATACCGGCACCGTTGATGATGATGAGTAAGTTCACGCTGGTTGTCTCGTCAAAGCCAAGCTTTTCTGTGGCGTATACTTGGATCTAAGAGGAAGTATCAGCCTTGGCCTGGAACGTGGTTGCGAAGGCTTGGTGGGGAGCTTACATAAAAGAAAGCGAAGTAAAGAGTCCAGTAAAGGAGGAAGACGCCGAACGTAAAAAGAACGTAAGGAGGCTCTTTGAAAGCACCCCATTCCACAAGAGGTCCTGACTTGCGAGGTGGTAGACGCGTTCGTAGGAGGAGGTTGATTATGATAAGCATGAAAAATACCACGAAGGCCATGCACCGGACCGCCCATGGAAAACCTTGAAATTTTAACACAAAAATTTCCTGGAACACTGGAAAGTTGGGGGAAGCACACCAATCTTTGGTGTGAGATATTGAATCATCGCTGGAAATATCATTCCTCCCGTGCTTGTACCAGTAGCTGCAGTCGTAAGAGCAAGGACTCTCTTCCGGACAAAATAGTGTGAGATCAGCGTAATGCTTGGTAACCATATCAACCCTAGGCCGATTCCAACACAAAGGCCCTGCGCGAGGAAGATTTGCCAGTATTCTGTTGCTAAGCTCGTGGTAAAAGTGCCGATAAGTATAATGACTGAACCAAGGAACACAATAGGGCGAGCGAGTCCGGCATCTGTCGCTCTGCCGGAGACCGCGGATATAAACAGGATAGCGAAGACCTGCACTCCTCCGATCCAGGATATATCAGAGGGCGAATACGGCAGGGCATGTTCATAGTAAGTCTGGAAGACGCCAAAGCTTGAGGGGTAGCCCCAGGCAATCGCGACGATGAGATGTCCAGCGAAGACCTGGCTCCATGCACGAACTCCGCCGTCAGGAGGAGGATCTGTGTCATTTGTATTTTCTCGAATGTCGTCCTCAGGTAGTGCGGAATCCGAATCCATTGCTCCATATTTGGGTTCAGCCCTTTCCACCTGACTAGATTGTGTATCCATCGATGCGGTATAGATGATAATTAAGGGTCCGTCTCTCGTCAGCTGCCTGTGTGCGACAGGAATGTGAATTGCGAAGCAAGAGGGAGAAGCGTGGACGCTGTAAATTCATAACGAGATGGAAGAAAGACTTCTTTGGTAGTTATAAGTGATAGTTCGAGTAGTGACATTGATCTGCAGGCAAAGGGTCCGCACGGGCAAAACAACCAACAAAATGGCGTGGTGGGGGCATTCCGCAACTAGGCTAATACGACCTGCCATTGTGCTGGTCGGCCATTATGTAGCTTAGTGCATCGGTCTATTCTCGAATTGCAGTTCCACCGCTTGCCTCAGCACACCATAGATACCAACGTAGTCGCCTTTCACACCGCTAGAGGCTTTGACCTCTGCGAAATGGCCACCGACGACTTCTAAAGCCTCCATCTTGAACCCAACAGATTGTGCCAAACTCGTCGCATGTCGAGTATCTTTCCTTGCTAGTGAGGCAAGAAAAAGCGGCTGAGATTTTATTAGGTCTCGAAGCAATTTGTCCAAGTTCCGATCATCTCGTCACGGTTCCAATAGTCACCGCTCATCATGCGGTTGGAGTATGAAGTGTATGGGCCAGGAAAGAACGCTTAGATATACTCATGAAGCTTTGCACTGCCTAGTCCTATCTTTTCAGTAAGAACGTGACCTTCTGCAATGGTTTCGACGATGTTGAAGATGAACGAATTGGCGATGACCTTCAGCGTCCTTCAACGTGGTCGCTGTCCCAGGCGGCAAGTCACTGAGATTGATTTCTGCTCGACTCATTACACCTCTGCAGTACGATCCGACTGTTTTGATTGCCCAATTTGGACTAGCAAGCAAGCAGACAAGCTCGCCGTTGTCAGCCTTTTCCGGAGCGCAGAAAACTGACTCGCATAAGTAAACCTAGTTAGATCTTTCCCAGGAGGTCTCAGACGACATTTCTTCACATTCGCTTCCAACGCGGTTGGTCAGCGTCGCTGCTCTACTCAGGCGCTACTCACCCTCGCCTCACGCAACATCAGCTGAGATAAGCACTATGAAGCACGACCTTGGCGTGTCAGAATCGACATTATACTGTGCAAGTCGCCCTTCCTAGAACATCGACCGTCCCACCTCAGTCGTTCTTCAACATGGGCCTACTACTATTCTTGCCGTCGGCCGTGGCAGCAATTTTCATAATCTACTATGTAGTTGCACACGTGAGACAGGCAGCGAAGGCGAAATCTTTCGGTTGCCACCCAGCACCACTCTTTCGACCTTGGGATATATTTGGCGTGCAGAATTTCAAGATTGAGATGAATGGAATGAAGACAAACCGCTTATCTTATGCCTTCTCAGATCGCAAGAATGAAATGAGCGCAAGGATGGGGCGAGACTGCAAAACATTTCGAATAAAATATCCACCGGGAGAGACGTGGTTCTACACCTTCGACCCGAAGAATCTGCAGGCTGTGCTAGCGTCCCAATTTCAAGATTTTCAGCAGCCAGCGGCCAGAGTGGGAGCGTTCGAGGCGCTTCTGGGTCTCGGTATTGTACGTTTGCGACTTAAACATACGCAGAGCTAATTCCAACAGTTCTCAGCGAACGGACCTAAATGGGAACACTCTCGAGCTCTTCTAAGACCACAATTCATGCGTGAACAGATCGCTGATCTGGGGCTCTTCGAAACACATGTCAAAGATCTCTTTAATGCCCTCCTAGGTGCCGTGGAGCCTGGTGACTGGACCCCGACTTTCGATGTGCAACCGCTATTGGAGCGTTTTACAATGGATACTGCCACAGAGTTTCTCTTTGGCGAAAGCGTGCACAGCCAGAAAGATGATAGTACAGATACGAGTACTTTATTCTCTAAGAAGGAGATGATGCAATTCGTAGAGGCCTTCTTCGGAGCAGAGAAGACAACGGCGAAATCTCTGATATACGGCGACCTGTTCTGGCTAACGCACGATCGCAAATTCAAGGAACAGTGTAAAGCTGTTCATAACTTCGTCGATACGTATGTCCAGCGCCATTTGAGGGACGGTGGCTCGGATAAAAAACCAAGGACGGGAAAGTACGTCGTTCTGGATGCTATTGTCGCTGACGTGAAAGATCCGCAGGAGCTCCGCTCCCAGCTGTTGAACATCCTTCTGGCAGGCAGCGACACCATCTCGGGAACTCTTGGCTTCCTTTTGGCCTCATTGGCACAGTATCCTCATATTTTCAAGAAGCTTCGCAACATCATCATAGATGACTTTGGATCCTTCGATCGACCGAAGCATATCACGCTCAGCGGGCTCAAGAACTGTTCATACCTTCAATGGTGCTTAAACGAAGTTCTTCGAGTCTACCCTGCGGTTCCTGTCAACTTCCGTGAGGCCGTCAGAGATACAACACTGCCCGTGGGTGGTGGCTTCGATGGGACTTCACCAGTATTTATACCTAAAGGCCACCTTGTTGCTTGGGAGGTACGTCTTTGCATCCTGTCATTACTATTGTGCCTTTGGGCATCTCCTCAGTGCTGACATCTCTTCCGTGTAGCTTTGGACAATGCACTCAGACCCAGAACTTTGGGGCCCTGATGCTGACCGCTTCAATCCAGAACGATGGGAGGGGCGCAAATTTGGATTCAACTACCTCCCATTCAACGCTGGCCCTCGAATATGTATCGGGCAACAATTCGCCCTTGCTGAGATTGCCTATGTCACAGTCAGGCTCCTGCAAAAGTTCGACTCAATTGATGGATCAGCCTTGCCCAAAGGACGACTGCCCTGTGATTGGAAATTGGTAGATAAAGTGGCCGGGGGCGTGAACATAAAGCTTCATAGCGCAAACAACCAAGTGCTGCACAAGAAGCAGGTGAGGCAGGGCCAGAGCCAGAAGTAGCGCGAATAATCGAGGCGTTAAAGCCATGGAAGGCACTAGTAGCACGGATAATTTAAGCGTAGGTAAAGACATTTGTATAGTATTATCTAGTATATAACCTAGAAATTAAACTAAAAGAATTAGCTATTCTTAATTATATTATCTTCCTAACTAATACAATCCCGAGCTATGTTATTGCCCTAGTTGTTATCGTCGTCGTCTTGCTCTTACTCTTCCTCTTTGTCACGAGTACTCAAGTTTAGGTCTGGAAGTCAAGAATAGAATGGCCTCATAAATAACGACTCAAAGCTAAGGAGGGAAGGAGGAAACTCCCTAAGGGAGTCTCCAGGATATATATTCATAAACGCAGACCTGCAAGGGGGCTGCTTCGCTTGGAGGAAAGTGGCAGTTGCTTTTCTATGTACACGTGACGAATCATGTTGATTACGGCCTGCGTAGCAGGACTGTCGCACTTTAAGCCAAAGCAGTCCGAATTGCAGTACTATAATTCGGACTGCTTTAGGTTAAAGTATAAAAATATATATATATACGCTATATTATAGTATATTAAAGCATTATACTTTAAACGCAATCACTTCGAAGTATAGTCTTCTAAGCCGATGATGTACTTGCGATTATAGTACTCTGAATGCCAAAAATAGAACTAGGGGGTCAAATAATGCCCCTCCCTAAAATAGAACGCCCAGTGTCACTGTAAAGTATGCGCCAGCGGTAAGGAGCCGATTTCTGCTCCCTCTCATAACATGAAAAAATGGCTGATTAGTAGGGGACGGGAAGAGGTCCCCCTAAGCAAAATCCAGCTGACTCACTAGTGTGCTCAGGACTCAGGCAGGTTAGAGCAGCAACGGCTCAGGTCCAAAGACGGAAGCGGACTTTAGTAGGCTGAGTTGTCGTCTGAGACTTTAAAGGAATGATATTTCGACCTACCGGGACATGCTAGGAAAGTCCGCCATCAAAATTGACAAACTCGGTAAATTCATTCCTCTTGTGAGGATGAATTGTAGTGCACTCAACTCATATTGCACAGTATGATGAAAGCTAATTGAGGATTCATTTTTGCTTGCGATATGGAAATATCGTATAAATCCTGTCCCTGCATTGAAGTCGGTTCTCGCAGCTCTCTTTGAAATTTAAGAGTGTTGATTCTGGCGTTGCGTCAAGGTATATTTTCATAGAGAATCTGGAGACGTTGGGGGTGTGTCAAAGCAGCCTGGGTTGGGTTTTCTCCGTGATGTGACTACAGCATTCAAGTCAATGATGATAGCATGCAATTAATGTGGTGGCGGATCAGTAGATCCGGACTTTATTGCCCATGAGCGAGGAGATGTTTCTGAGCGGGTTCATTTTCATGAAATCTTAAGGATTCGTCTCAGAATGACTCAACGTTGTACCTTAGCAAGGGCTAGTAAGTCGTTAGTATCGTTGGCCACCCAAGCAGCTGGACATTCACAATGCCTTTTAACGAGTGACTAACCACAGGGTTTCATAATCAGACGTTCCAAAAGGCAAAAATCTTTTATTTCAAGCTTGTTTGTCTCATGCTCAAACTAAAATTCAGTATAATAGAAGACTACAAAAGCTGTGTAAAACAAAACGACCCAGGTTCACTCTGTCCCTCCGGCAGTGACAAGTGGATCAGCCGTTGGTGGTGTATTATCGACTTGGATACCGCCCCTCTTCGGAAAAGTGCTGTCGTGGAAAGGAAGGCACCAGCCACCTTCATGCTCAGGCGTACCAATCCAAGTACGCAAAAGGCACCGCGGTGGCTTGGGTGCAGGCGGGTCAGTGAAGCCAGTGCGAGAATGAAATGTCTGGCAGCAAGAAACGAACTGTATGTCTCCAAGCTCACAATCGTATACCAGGCCATTCTTCTGGCAGCAAGCCTCAAGGACTTCCATTGCCTCTTTCTGCTCATTTGACAATGGAGGGATCAATCCTTTATCGCTGAAGCGAGACAGGGATTTGACAAAGTATGGGTCCCATCTTCGATTTGGTCAGCTTATGTACTTTCCAGCTAACTTATGAAGTGGACACTTACTTGACATAGACACGTTTCTTTCCACCAGGTTCAACGAAGAAAATCGGGTTTTTGAACCAAGGCTCCTGGCCGTCGGTGATCTCGCCTTTGCGGTCAACATACCAAATTGGAGAAGACAAGGTCTTCGCAACGTCTGGCCGCTCCTTTACAAGCTCATTCCATACAGTATGAGCTGACGCGCAACCTGAAGCGCCTCCGGTCTCACCTGGGGCACAGAACAAGAGGCCGACGATATCAGTCTCGTCCGTGTGGTAGAATTGCCTATCGCTGTCTTTTAGCCACGTGTTAATGAAAGATGGGTGGTTTAAACGTACGGGGCGTTGCTAGCAGAAATTTTGATTTTGTCTAGATTGTTTTTGTAATCAACGCCCTGGTTGGTTACGTGACCCAGGATCAATCCTAACTTGTTCTGAGATAGTAGGTAGCCAAAGTGGACTGAAATGCCCATGGTCGCGACCGCGGCTCTGTATCTGCCCCACGTATCGATCGGCAAACCACGAAATAATATAAAGCCACGGCCGTTCAGGATGTCGTCCCTTGCTGTATCGAGCACCGGAGTAAGTCCTGGTAGAGGGAAATTTGTCTTTGTCGCGAATCAGTCTACTCTCAGAGGAGCAAGGGTAAACAAGGCTTACTTTGCTTATATTGACTAGGTGTTCACCTGAAGACGTGAACGCATCAACTGCACGCTCCAATTCGGCCAGCTCAGATGGCGTCCACTTGTGGATCCATTTGTCTGGGTTATCGGCCATCTCATCAGGGGTCCAGACAGTACGGCCAGTGATTCTCTTGGGAAATTGATCAAAGGAGCTAAGTTGGCTATCAATTGGAGGATGCTGTCCGCTAGTTCTGAGGCCATCGGCAAAGAATCTGCGATCGACAGGGGCAAGCCGGGGAAGACCAGCTGGCAACCCGCGAAGGCCAGGTGAGACTCCCGTAGCAACTGACATGACGGATACTTGCATCCGAATCGGTCTGTCGTAGGTTAAAGTTTGGAACAAGTTACCGACTGGAGATATCTAAGATGACCTTATCGAGGTTGGGATGGGAAATAAGGGGAGATACTGGAGTTTTTATATTCTCTGCGAATGTTGTAAAGGGAGCCATCTCTTTCCCACAGCTATACCGCTTCGGAATGCAAAGAACAGATACTGGTCCCAAAACATTTTCCCTTCATGGAATTAGAGGATTCGAGTTTCAGCCGTACGGACAAGAAAACCCCGGCACATTTGTTAGTTCCCGCATCTGCTCTTCCGTTTTCCGATAGCAAGGAAGAATGACTGAAGAGGGGGCTTAACGCTGCCGATCTGATTGGTACCGGGGAGTATCCGAAGCGGCCTCATGTGAAAGTTCTGGCAGTCAACATACCTAGGCCCTCAGCTACAAGCCTCGATGCGGGATGGCAATTGTTCACATAAGCTGACAACAAGGCAACGGTCATTGCTCGACTTGAAAAACTGGGTCGCTAGATGGGGGACAGAAGAGGATGTAATTAGGTCGGACAACAAGGGTCATGCTGCAGGGGCATGAGACGAACTCCTCGGTTGGCCATTTTGCGATTGATTTCTTCGTGGCCAGCCCGGCGTTCTCTACTTGATCTAGAATTACAATGAAGTTACAATGAATAGTACGCATTCAAATTTTTCATTTTCGTTTGATCAAAACCTTTGGCAAGGTACGTATAGTTGAGTTACAAAAACAGTCGATCACTCAGTAAAGATTGACGGGTAGACTCGTATGATTATAAGCAAGAGTTTGACGCCACTATGTACATCGTCTCTTGACAATAAATAGTGCACGAGACATTTACAATGTGAAGATTCACAAATCTGATTAATTCTTACGAGTTTCTATTTATCAAAAAGTATGTTCAGGTTAGATTGGAGTTCGAAACGTGCTGAGAATATAATTCGGGGTTTATAAAAGCTTTAAAGCTTCGCCAATCTTATTTTAGCCCTAGTAAGAAAGCCTGAGGGAATCGGAGAGAGTAAAAATTGGTGAAGTTAATTTAAGAGCGACAGTATATCAAATATAATAGTACTATATTGAAAATACGCCTGGAATGGATCACTAGGACCACACGCCTCAAACGCCTAAAACTGGATTTGACTATAACAACACCACTAAGTAGCGAAAATGAGTCCGTCCATATTCGTAATCAACGACCTCACTTTAGTCGATCTGGAAATTTTCGGAATTTTCTAAGCACTTTGAAAACCCTCATATTTTTTGGTCGGGCGTTCGAGAGGTGTGGCTGTTCGGCCAGTGAATCCTTCTCGAATCATAGAGCTGCACCACTGCCCACCGTCTCGAGAAGCAGATACGCTACCAGGGGCGTTTAGCCGCTCAAAAATATCTAAAACCTTCTTTGGGAGTAGTAGAAAGATCTAGAGAAAATCGCGTTAGAGATTAGGAAGGAGTATTTAAGACTGCCTCGTGTAGGTAATTGGTTACCGATTTGAGCTTGCTGTCTCCGATTGCGCTCCCGGTCTCGTGCTGACTGCTGCTGTCGCCGTCGATGTTCCTCGCTACCTCTGAGTAACTGCACTTTGTCGACGTCGGAATTCTACCTAGTTAGGTGTTAGAATATTCTTTCCTATCTGGTCCTCTTTATATTCTATCTAATAGTCGATATACTAAAGGTATAATAGCTCTATTTTGTTAGCTAAAAGTTTACTAAAAGACTCTACTTTAAAGTTAATATTCTTAAAAGTAAACTTAGTTAACTTTTAATATTTCTTAAAAAGAGTTTCTAAATTAGAATTAATATACTATTAAATATATTAGTCTTTTTTTTAAAACTGTTAATATAATTATCTTAAGTTAAAGTTCCTAATCTCTAAACTTATTTAAACTTGTAAAAAGTTTAAATATAATTAAAGTTTAATACTTTATTAATATATTAATATTAAGCCTTTTAATTAATATAACTATTTTATTCTATAACTTATTCTAACGAATTCATTACTTATATTATCTATACTAATTTAGGTCCTAATTATCAACAACTCTATTAAGACAAGCAGGCTTGGCAGGGTCACATGATGGGCAGCAATTTTAGGCAGCAATGTGTTTCGTGTAACCGTTAGCCTTTACCGCTGCCATCTGCCTTTGTTATGGAGCCGAGCGTAGTTCAAGGCCGTTAAACTTAACCATTCTAAACAGTGACTCCTAGTTGATAGACCTTGAGCTCACAATGCGGAAGCGTTTATTAAGGTCGGTCGACTTTTTAAGCAATTCCCGGCGCGACCAAAGTCAACACTCACAGCCCAGAACTAATTTGTCGCCGGGTGAGAGCAACATTCCCCATTCAACTTCAACAGTCCTCCAAGACGCAGAGTCCAGTACGCCGGCTGTTACAAGCCAAGTCTTACTACCACAAAACATTGAAGACAATGTCTCAATCACCGAGCTCTGGACACAGGCATACGAGAAGCTCCGAATTGAGGATAAAGGTCTTGTCGAAAAATATGAGAAAAACCTGAACGAGAGCTTAAGATCTGAACAAAATTCGGCAATAGAACCCGGTGCAAGTATCAGAGAGAAGACGGAGATTGTTCTCAAGGACAGGATGGACGAGGTCAACCGGAATCAGTGGAAGATCAGATTCGGAACCTCAGAGATTCCAGTTAAGGAAGTAGTACAGAACGTCGTTTCGGTAATCAACTGGACGGATGCCTTTGTCAAAAGCGCTATAGGTGAAAACCTACCCGCATCTATAGCGTGGGCAGGAGTCAGCTTGTTGCTAGTGGTTAGTTTCGTCCATGAATGAAGGAAACTGAGACTTAGCTAACCTTCAGCTTAGCCTATCTCAAATTCATCAGAGCAACTGGCCAAGTTGGCAGCAGGACTAGAGGAGATTTCATCTCTCATAACGCAGAGTAAATTAAGAGAGAAGCTTTACAGGAAGCGATACGAGCTCACAGTAGACGCCACACGGGACTTGCAAGGTCATGCTGAATATAAGGGTACTTTGGAGGCGCTCTATGTGCAGATCCTGAAATTTCAAGCAACAAGCTACAATTACTACATCAAACACTCTAGACCTCGTGTTCTTTCAGACATGGTTGCCTGGAACGACTGGGAAACAATGCTACAGGACGTTCAGCAGAAGAATAATGAGTTCGAGGAAGTTAATAAGATTTGGAAGGATGAAAACCACTACGAAGAGTGGGTGGAAATAAGAAGATATCATGAACAATCACTAACCCAATGGAGCGGTATGGCACATGAGTTATCTGGCCTGCGCGAGGCAATCACATGTAATGAGAAGGATAAAGAACGCAAGGACATCTTGAAGTGGCTATGCGATATCGACCCTTCCTCCATGTACAATACCAACTGCAACGCCCATGTGAAAGGCACAAACAACTGGTTACTCGAGGATAGTCCAGAGTTCAAGAAGTTGGCTACAACTCCACGCTCTTTCCTGTGGCTTCATGGCAAAGGTACGGCCCACCATTCTCTTTCATCTCTTTCTGTATTAACACTTCTTACTAGCTGGCTCGGGGAAATCTGTATTGAGTTCATCCGTCATCAGTCACCTTAAAGATAAAGTCAAAAGAAACTCTACAATGGCACTGGCGTACTTCTACTTTAGCTTCAGCGACCAGAAGAAGCAGACAGTGGCAGGGATGCTTTCATCACTTATTAAGCAGTTTTGCGCATGTCGACCTAATATTCCTCGTGATCTCGGCGAGTACAAAGTGAAAGACGAGCGCCCGAGCTTGCAACTACTCCAGGAAATGCTCGCACAGTCGATGAGTGGCTTTTCGGCAGCTTTTATCGTTATTGATGGCCTCGACGAATGTCCCGAGCAAAATGAAAATCAAGTTGAGGAACGGGATTTGCTTCTTGTCGCTTTAGGTAACATGGCTGCCGCCGACAATGTTCATATATTCTGTACTAGTCGGAAGGAGCATGATATCAGCGTCGCCATGAAGGAGATATTGGCTGATTCATCCCATACTAACGAGATTGATCTCGCCGATCAGCAACATCAAAAACATATTGATCAAGACATTGGCTTATTTATTGATACCAAACTTAAGTCGAAGGGTGCGAATTTCTGGCCGGTGGAAATAAGAAAAAAAGCGAAGACGAAGCTTCTTCAGAAGGCAGACGGCATGTAAGTTACATCTTGGGCTCAGCATTAACGGAGAAAACCGCTAACGTGGAGGCACCCTAGGATACAGTACGTGTCGTACCAATTCCAAGCCCTGAGCAAGTGTGCCACCATTCAGGAAGTAGATAATGCTCTCGAGGATCTCCCAGACGGACTTGACAAGATATACGAGAGGATTCTTGAAAGCATAGACGAAAAGTCTCAAGAGAAGGTCTTGAGAGTACTCAAATGGCTGGTATGTTCAGGACGTAGGCTCACTACTAATGAAGTCGCCGAGATTTTTGTTTTTTGTCCCGAAAACACACATCTCTTGAGTGACACAGAGCGACTTTTCGACGACAACCTGGTCCTGAAGCAGTTGTCTAGTTTAGTTATCAGCGAAAAACATATTTCCTTCTCTGGCACTTACACTTACGTTCGTTTGGCACATTTTTCCGTTAAGGAGTATCTGACTTCCGATCGTATTTCCAAAGGTCGATCTGCGCGGTTTGGGTTTAATGAAATGGATGCCATGGTTGATGTAATGCGCGGTTGTCTCGTCTACCTTCTCCAATGCACCGGAGACGAAAATGAAGAAATATACAGCGGCAACGATGGCTTCAATCTACGTCGCATATTCAGACTGTACGAGTATGCCAGTCAGTTCTGGCCTGTTCATTTCGAAAACACGCCTCGCGAGTGCTGGCAGCCTGAACTCTCAAAATTCGCACTGCGAGCGTTCACAATGCGGAGCAGAAGTCTAGCTTCCACACTCAATTGCTACCACCTTTCCGGCATTAAAAAGTTAACGGATCAAGACTTTATGCTTCGGCCGTATCTCTACACTGCCGTCCGTGGCTTCATACGACTCACCGAAATGCTATTCTCAGCACACCAATACTTGACGAAGGAGGATTTAGACGTTGCCCTCCAGTGTGCTGCATCTAGTGAAAGCCCATCCCTAGTAGAGTTAATACTGGAGAAGGGCGCCGACGTCAACGCAAAAAGCGCAGAGTTGGGAGATGCGTTACAGCAAGCAGCAACGAGAAGAGGAATATATGTCGTTACTCTTTTACTTGATCGTGGTGCGGATGCGAGCGCAAATGTTTGGACTGATTTGGAAGCTGTGGGTTACGGTTATTTCCCTTATAGGGACGGTGTGTGCGGATCGGCATTACAAGCGGCTATGGCCAATGGGCATATGGCAACTGTGAGGCTCCTTCTTAACAGAGGAGCACGTATTGACTTGAATTCCAAAGACACTAGCCTCGTCATTGCATCAGCTGTAACCCCAAATTCAGTTGAGTGTCTGCAATTTGTTCTGGAAATGGGTGTGGAAATGGGCGTGGAAATAAACAATAAGGGCGGCAGAGCTCTGCACAGAGCAGCCAGGATGGGGAATATTGCAGCAGTGCGCATGCTCCTAGAAAAAGGAGTCGATGTTAATGCACAAGGAGGCTGGTTTGGGAACGCTCTACAGGCTGCGTGCGTTCAGTACGATGGCGAGGAGCTGGTAAGATTTCTCGTCAAGGCTGGTGCCAACGTCAACAGCACCGGGGGTTACTATGGAACAGCACTGCAAGCCAGTGCGCACCGTAGCCACGGCAAAATAACCCGGTTTCTGGTCGAAAACGGTGCAGATGTCACCATTGTGCGCGGCAAGTATGGAAATGCTCTGCAGGCGGCTCTGGGCACCACCAATAGCTTTTACGATGACCCCCCTGGAATTGAACTTTTTTCCGGGCAACGCATGTGTAGTGTGGTTGCTGAGGGTAGTGTATATGGCACTGCACTACAGGCCGCAGGCATTAGGCTACTTCAACCACATTTGATGAAGCAATTGCTAAGCAACGGAGCCAATGTGAATGCTCAAGGTGGATTTTTTGGAACAGCTCTGCAGGCCGCTTGCAGAGTCGGGTCACTTGAGGCGGCACGTATGCTGCTTGACCATGGCGCCCAGGTCAATCTTGTAGGTGGAGTGTACGGGACAGCGCTCCAGGCGGCTTGCAGTAAGTGGGAGTGGAAGGGGGCCCCGAACCTTCAGATTGTGAGGCTTCTGCTCAACAACCATGCGGATGTTCAGATACAGGGTGGTTACTATGGTAGTGCATGGCACGCAGCAGCGGCAAATTGCGCGCCTGATGTGTTGGAGGTATTCCTCCAATGCGGAATCGATGTCAATGATGCACGTGGAGAACGGCACCCAACTGCTCTGCAAGCTGCCCTTCAAGTCGCAACTTGCTACCGCAATCACACTGCCAAAATCCAATTTCTGCTAAACCACGGTGCTGATCCTACCCTTGCTGCTGGCAAATACGGCTTGCCACTCCAATGGGCGTGCACAGCTGAAAGCCAGAAAAATCCCCTCCCTGACGCTGTTTATCTCGGGTCCTTGGGCGAAGCTTACAGACCGGACTGGGGATATGAAAGAGTGAAGTTCCTCCTTGACACCTGTTCAACTATTGATGTCAATGCCAAAAGCGGGCTGTTCAATACAGCGTTGCAAGCAGCAGCATACATGGGCTCCGCCAAGTTGGTTCAGCTGCTGCTAGATAGAGGAGCCCAGTGCGATGTATATGGGGCCAAGTATGGCAATGCATTGAATGCCGCGGTTATCAAAGGCCACTGGGATAGTGTGGATGTGCTGCTTAAAGCTGGCGCCGTGCCTGACTGTCATCGAGTGGACAGAGTCGATGAGGAGTGGCTTCTGGAGGTTGAGAAGGATGATGGCCAGGGTGCTGTTCAGAGATATAGGAAGTTTTGGGAGGTGCAGTCGGACTTTGATAAAAGTCATCAACGGTCGGTGACATGAACTTATCAAATCAATGCCTCAAACCTCCGCTTTTGGATGTGGCCGTGGAAGAATACAGAGTGCACGTGTATTCTAATAATTGTCTACATAACAGGAACAAGAGTTGGGAACATTGAAATATGTTTAAATGTACAATGCATAATCTAATTCGACTCTAGTATATCCCTTCCGAATCAGCGAAAGTTCTAGTTCATCGCCGCGGCCCTCTGTATAGAAAAATAGCGGAACCGTTATGCCGTCAACAACTTTAATGACCATTTGCAGACGGAGCAGTCTGTCGAAGTCGACAATCTCGGCTAAGAACAGCCAATGCCGTCGTGGTTGGTAAGTAAACCCGTTAACGCTTGCATAGAACCCGGGATCAATGTGATTCTCGTGCGGCAAATCGTTGAAACCCCGAAATGCCGCCTAGTTGCGAAAGTCTGCCGGCTGTCCGGGTTGTTTTGGCTTCTCCCTCCTCCACAGCCAATCTTCGAAAGTCTTTCGAGTTGAGACCTGAGGAATATCATATATAGCAGTCTTCCACTTCATTGAGATTCCGTATTGCTCGTACTTCGAGGGGTCTTGTGCTAGAGCTCTATGCTTGATAGCTTCCGTGCTGTCACTGCCAAGAGTCGTATTCCAAACAGATGCCGCCGTCTCCGCGAATATGCGTCCTCTTGCCAAGTCGTTATTGGCGATGGCGAGCTGAGCAGCATTGACAAACGCCTGCGCGAAACCAACGTCCTCTCGTCCTTGCTCATTATAGCGCTCCAAGTGTGGTCACAATGTCACTGCGGACATGACAAAACTTCTTTTCTTTCGTAAAAGGATTTTCATTTAAGTGTCAGCACCACAATACAGATTAGCATTCCAAGGTTAATAGAGGCACCTGCTATAGTTGAGGATCTGACCCTACTGCATTCGATGCTCGCCATGACACCTGCGTCCTTTAGAAAGTGCGGTATTAAATATGACCTTTTTAGTAATTTCTATATTGGGAAATTCTCGGACCTCACACCACTCGTTGTTTTCCCATGGCCCTCAATTAGGCACATGCCGCACAGCCACTCACCTCGGCCGAAGCAAGCAAGGCAGCGGCACTTGCGACATGTCATAGTCACGTCAAAGTCTGGGTCCCGCCTCACAGATCATGCTCTTTTCGATTTTGTTTTTTAACATACAAGAAGTTACTCATTCCTCGCTTTACATTGATTATTATAGATCGTCCTCAAAAGCCTGCCACGAAAGGGATATCACCAAGGTTAAGATGAACGACAGTACTACCACCGAGGTGCCCAACCCCCATAACAAAACGCAAGCTGAGCTTTTGGATCTTGTCAACGCCTATGCTAAGAAGCATGGTCCCCCCGCCGAGTCTTACGATGGTGCGAAGAATACGCTCTTCGGCTGGACGGACGACGGCAATGGTGTCTGGGTTTTACCTGCCAACCAAGCCAATTTTAAGCGCTTCGAGGATATCGCTGGATCGCGGCCTCGTCTAAGTCAGTGTGAAATTATGGAGTTGGCTGGCGCAGAGTTCTTCGCGGATTGGAAAGACTCTGACCGAGCGAGAGCAGTGAAGGAGGCTAGGCCACAGGCAACGGACGAGGACAATGGAGCACGAGACCCGATCATGTAGAAAGGTCTTGACTTTGGCAAGTACGTGTTCACTAAGACAATGTACAATCACATATGAACTCGCAGTATTGGGTGAGGAAGCAGTCCGATATGAAAGTAAGAAGAGGAGAAATTACTACTCTATTCTTCAGTTCGAATTATCAAGATTATGAACTACGAATAAACCCAAAGGATGACTAATCCGTGGACATAGTCAAGGTAAGTAGTAATCCAAAGTATAGATTAGGACGATTAATCTTAACTGTAGAGTAATAGAGAGTAGAGAAAGGTTCTCCTTGCAGGGAGCTTGGATCTACGGAATACCGAGGTTTACTAATCTTGCTTCTTCTTTCTAAGTCTATACTAACTAGAATATAGCTTTAATACAGTTATAACTATCGCGGAATAGTATAGTTTTCTTATACTTATATCGGAAAATACTATAGCCCTTTATTCAGGTTATATTGATTTATACTATCTCTAAGGTAGGAACCTTTTCGGCTAGCTAATAAGCGAAGAGCTAGTCCTCAAAGGATTTCTATTTGAAGTGTCTAATGAAAAAGGATATCGAAAGGACTTGAGATTTGCTAGCGAGATATATCTTGACTATTATTCCTTGGGACCTTTTGAGGAAAATATCTACTTTCTTCCTCTAGCGGAGCTTTTACTACAATCCCAAAATCAAGGGTAAACGGGTATGCGGTCGTTTACTAGAATCTTCCAAGTAATAAAGGACGCCCAGAATCTAGGGAAACGGATATTCAATCGAATAGGAGATTGATATATTATATATAGTAGTAGCGATGGTTTCGTTCTAGATATCCCTTCATGGAAGAGACTGCTTAATCTTCATTCGCCTCCAGAGTTTGGGGAGGAGCTGGTCATTGTATAATAGTAATTCGTATAACGTCATGGGGACAGTGGCTTGAAGGTTGTACGGGATAATGTGACGAAATAGTATTGTTTATAAGAGTAGGACTTTAATCTTCTGGCAGAAGCTTGTTAATATCCATGGGCCGAAACTGCACCCTCCGGCGTAGCTGCTGATAAAGCTGCTAGACCGAGTGCCTATAGTTTGGCACTTTTAGGCATCCCGGTTTACCGAGCCGGGCTGGAACTTTCACAGTGAGTTTGAGTGAAGCCGATTTTGCTAGTGACTGTACTGCCATAAACTAAAATGGAGTCCAAAGGATACTCTTTCAAGGCGAAGACGCACCCAAGGTTGGCGTAACAGTTATTGTCAATGTCAACACGGGTACCCACTTTCCAACCTATCCGCACCATTTCGAGTTCTTCTAAATATTCTATAATTACTATATACAACTTTCGTTGTGAAAACTTGTTTTATAACCTAGAAATTACAACTAAATAATACTTCTACTTTCATATAACTTCTATTTATCTCTTAACTGCGACTTACTAATATAACGAAGTAGAATGTATAATCAAATGTATAGTAAACAATCAAGTAAGTCGAGTTTCAAGTAAATAAAAATACATATAAATGAAAAAGTATATTAATCTACTATTGTCTAATATAATATATTTCGAATATCTAGTTCTAGAAAAACTAAACTCTGATATAATACACGTGATATACAGTCTTACTTTACTATAGTAGAGATTTCAAAGAATTTCAATTGTCGGAATATATAGAACTCTGTTTAGTCTACTAGTAAATCTACTTCCTGAAAACACTATATAGCACGGTTTATAGAGTATATAGCTTATAGTTCCAGCGCATTATTTTCTGCCCAAGTATAATATATAGTAGTTTGCAGTAAAAACTCGGTATAGACTCTAGTAGGAGACTCTTCTGTATTATTCTAACAACTGTTAGATCTCGAGAACTGGAATAGCGACAAAGAGAGTATATCGAAGCTCAATACTCAGAAAGGCTTCGCCGATTTCTGAGGGCATGTCGATCAATATGCAGTAGTATATGTACTCGGAAGTGTTCAAGAAGCAGTCGAATTAGTGGAGATATATATATTGCCACAGCAATTACTGTATCAGCTAGAGCAATCGCCTCATCTATGTTTACGGCTATAGGGAGCGCAGCACTTCAAACTGGTCTGAAGAAGAAGATTCCAGCCTATGTTGCCGCCGCCGCATTGAAAGCTGGTCTCTCGCCATTTTCTGTTCCCGCTTTTGTCGGAGCTCTTGTCTCCGGTGACAAAGCAGCGCTATTGAGCATCCTAAATATGAATCCTGCAATCATTGGATCTGGAGTCGCCGCTCTGAAACAAGCATTCATGGATTCAATCAGAGTAGTATTTATTATTGGCGCTTCCTTCGGTGTAGTAGTATGTGTGGCCTGTCTGTTCATTGGAGATCTGAAAAGCACCATGAATTATCATGTGGATGCTCCTGTTGAAAATCTATCGGCGAAGGACAAGTATCATGGAGATGATCCCGTAAGCCGCAACAAGCCTTAGAGCTGGAGCTGGAGCGTAATAGTTACGATCATTTTCAAATCTGTCCTCTAAGTTGTAAGGCTCACCATATTCATAATCATTCAAAAGTATCATAAATACTAAAGGAGCTATGCACAATAAATCGCTAAAATTGACCCTAACCGATAATGATCATGATGGTGGTGTTCTTTTACGCCCAAGCTAGAGCGCGAAGCCAATAGGCAGCTATCGAAGATCCGCTAAGCCTACTCTAGTAAAACTTGCCCGGCTAAGCCCTACACAGCAAAGCCCACAGTAACCCACTGTCTGTTCTTTATAGCGTTCTCTATCCCTAACTCTCCATCCGTTCCTTACTCTAGCATACCACACCCTAATTCCATGCTTATTACGTCTGTATGATCTCCAATCACTTCCGAACATCCTATCCCTTTGATAATACCTTCGAATTAATATAATTATAAAGTATTAATGCTGTCCACCCTGCGCCTCCTCAAACGCAGCAAGGCTTCCAGCTGCTCTAGGCACGTGCTCAATCCTAGCAGCAGCCTTCGCTTCCCCCTTTGCTCCCGTAGCTAACGTGCTGCTCCTAGGAACTCCCCATCCGCCACCACCTGGCGTGTGTATCACACAACGATCACCAGCCTGCATCTGCACCATATTCTTAGGTCCTATATTAACCCAGCGCTCACTACCATCCGGATTCCTCTTGACCCAATAATTTACTCCTCGCTCGCCTTCGAGGCCACCGCTTCGGAGAATATCAGCATCATAAAGCGAGAGAAACTTCGTAGGAATCAACAAATGGGGGGCCTTACTCAAGACCATACGGAGCAATAACCCTCCTCTCTGTAATAACACTAAACTTCAACGGCGTCCGACACTCAATATCCCTCACAACACCATCACCACCGTCATGCACACCCCTCCCACCACTGCCTTCGCGGATACAGAATTCCCTCAAGATAACCGGATATCTCTTTTCGAGGCTCTCGGGATCCGTAATTCGCGTATTCGTCATATGAATAGCAACTCCGCTTGCACCATGCTGCTTCGACGTAGCTCCACTGCCTCCAGCAATTGTCTCTCCGAACGCGAACGCAGAGCCCGGGAGTGGGTTCCCATCTGCGTCGACGCCGCCGGAGCCGAAGAAGCCTAGGCAGTTCATGCAGCCCTGCGATGCGGCGGCTGCGCGGAACGCTTTTAATATGACGTCCACCACACGCTGGGAGGTTTGCGTGTTCCCTGCGCAAACGGCGGGTCCGGCAGAGGGGTTCAGGAAAGTGCCTGAGGGGAGTTTGACGGTGATGGGAGCGAGACAACCTTGGTTCATGGGGATGTCGGCGCCAATTAGTAGGCGGAGGGTGTAGATGATCGCCGAATATGTGATGGCTGGTGGTGCGTTGAGATTGCTGAGCATCTCGCAGCCGGTGCCGGCGAAGTCGAACACGGCAGTGCCGTTTTCGGAGATGGTGATGTTGAGGCGTATGGGCGAACCGTTGTCCATGAAGTCGATGGCTTGGAGTTTAGGGCCGAGGGTCTGGAGGGCGTGCTGGAGGTAGCCGCGCACCGCGAGTTCGGCGTTGTTTTGGATGGCTCGCATGTAGAGCTGGACAACCTCTTGCGTATACTCACCCATGAGCGCTCGGATAAGAGTGGCTCCCTTGTTGTTTGCTGCGACCTGCGCTTTAAGATCCGAAATGTTATCCGGTAGCCGTCTGCTTCCATTGCAGCCAGGGTATTTTCCAGGCTCGAGGAGAACCTTGATGATACCCTCCTCGTCGAAATGATCATTCTCGATCAGCTTGAACGAGCGCATTTGCGCCCCTTCTTGCCACAGTTCTATAGAGTCCGGAGGCATCGAGGTTCCGTTATACCCACCGATGTCAGTGTGATGCCCCCGGGCAGCAACGTAGAATGCGACGTTTTGATCCTGTCCAAACACCGGGGTGATGACGGTAATATCAGGAAGATGGGTACCTCCGCTCTCCGGGTGATTCGAGCACAAAACATCGCCTGGCTTCAACAAGTCTCCGTACAGCTCGTGCTGATACTGAACGGCATAGCTCATGGAGCCGAGATGGACGGGAATATGCGGTGCATTAGCAACAAGCCCAGCATCAGGCCCGAATATGGCACAAGAGAAATCAAGGCGCTCCTTGATGTTCAGAGAAACTGCGGTCTTTTGAAGTGTCCTGCCCATCTGCTCTGCGATACTCATGAAGCGATGTCCAAACACGGATAGCTGGATGGGATCGACGATTAGACCGGCATCCACGCATAGGCTGGCACCTGTACCCTTCTCCTTTGTGGCATTGATATCAATTACAACATGTGACGTGAGAATTCGAGCTTCAGCATCTGGTATAATAACCAGCGTTTGCGTATTATCGATGATCATCGCGGGACCCATGATCGATGTGCCAGCGGAGAGGCGCTCCAGCCTATAAACAGGGGTCGTCTGCTCGCCTCCAGATTTGAAGTAGGCCCTCGTCTTCAGATGTGTTAGAACGATGTAAGGATTCGGGGATATAAATTTACCTCTCTCTCAACCTGTTGTTCAAGTACAGGGAAAAATTTCATATTTTGCAACTCGTAACCCAAACGTTTTCCATCACCGTCATTCGTTCCACTCCTTCCCACACCTCTCACTCGCGCATCGTCGACCATGATTGGTTTGCCGGTAGGGAACACGAAACTAAATTCTCTTAGATGAGTTCGGAGAAATTCCGCCTCGTAATCGCCATCATCTGGCCTCAGGACCATCACCGGTGTCTCGGTGCCTTGGTATCTCATATTGAGATAGCACTCATGATAGATCTCCTCCCGTTGGATGCCTTGCTTAAGAAGATGCGCAGATGTGTTCGCCCTCAGCCTCTCGATACGTTGATCGAGGCGGCTCTTTGACTCCTTGCCGTACACTTCGTTGGTTGGCTCTTGTTCTTCATGAACAACATCTGCCAACGCCATACCATAAGCGGAGAGAATACTGGAGTACTTGTGGATGACGACTGTTTGAATTCCAAGTTTCACAGCAATCTCACAAGCATGTTGACCACCAGCACCTCCGAAGACGCCGAGACGATGCTTGCCGATTTCATAACCTTTGCCCTCGGTGAGGGACCGGATAGGTCGACACATGGCCTCGTTGGCCACATCAAGATAACCGAAAGCAATCTCCTCTGGACTCATAGATTTCCGAGTCGCTACATTGATCGAAGCTGTTAACAGTTTGAATTTCTCTGAAACGATTGTCGAATCCAGAGCCTCTTTCTCGCTCTTCCCGAAGATTTTGGGAAAGAGGTCGGGAATCAAGCGACCGAGAAATAGATTGGCATCGGTTACAGTTAATGGGCCGCCTTTCCGATAGCATGCCGGCCCTGGATGTGACGATGCACTTTCTGGACCGACTGTGAAGAGGCCATTTCGCCACGTTAAGATAGACCCTCCCCCAGCAGCGACAGTGTTGATATCTAGCTGGGGGCTCTGAATTGTTACTCCTGCTGTGGTACTCTCGAATACGTGTTCGAAGACACCACCAAATCTCGAAACGTCGGTAGAAGTCCCGCCCATGTCGAAAGCGACGATGGGTGTTTTGCTAATATCCTCGTAACAAGTTCTCGCACATCCAACAACGCCACCCGTTATGAGGATTAGCAATTGACAGTCTAACGGTCAGAATAGGCTTACCAGCAGGTCCACTCAAGATCCCTTTTAGACCGCTAAAACCCTTATGATTAACAAGTCCACCGTCGGACTGCATAAAATCACACTTGACATCATCTAAGTGTCCCCCTGAAAAACCCTTGACAAAACCTCGGAGATAATCCTTAATCTCAGGAGTGAGATAAGCATCTGCAGATGCAGAGCTTCCTCGCGGAATCATTTTAATCATTTTCGCAGCAACAGCAGAAGAGAGGGACACATGATTGAATCCCGCTTCCTGAGCAAGCTTACCAACACGCCGCTCGTGTTCACCGAAAATATGTGAGTGGGTAAAACAGACTGCGACAGTGTCAATACCGCCCTGTCGTAGTTCCTGAAGTGTGGTACGGATGGATATTTCGTCGAGAGGCTTCAAGATCCGCATCAGATCGCCACTTGAGCCGCGAACCAAGACTCCAGGGATTTCATTAACGTCGGTCCTAACGGTTCCGTCTATGTCCTCATCAAAACCTTCGATGGTCACTCGCTCATCAATCTCCCGGACTTCTGAGAAGAGAACTTCTGGTTTGGAGATGTTAAGGTCGAACAGCTTGGGACGCGATTGGTACCCGATTCTTAAAAGATCTCGGAAGCCTTTGGTAACAAGGAGCGCGTGGCGCCTGCCTTTTCGTTCCAAGAGAGCATTTGTTGCTACAGTCGTACCCATTCGTACGATGGCCAAATTCTCCTTGGGGAGTGGTATGCCCCTAGGAATCTCGGCGTCTCCGTACATTGATAGAACTCGTCTGATGCCTAGGAAGGAGAGTCAGTTAAGAATAATTTTACGAAGTGGGGGGGGACCAATGGCCCCATGAAAATGTGCACTCTACTAATCAAGCCGGGCAAGGTAGGTTACCTTCAGTAGGAGCATCTTGGTAATTCCCAGGATCGACTGAGAGCAGCTTCATAACTACATCTGGTTTGTTTGGGGAGCTTGCCCACACATCAGTAAAGGTTCCTCCCCGGTCTATGCCAAAGTATTAGCTGATTGTACACATAACCAGGGGGAAGGAGCAATACCAATAGCAATCTTTATTTGCCCGTTCGGGAGGTTTGGGGTGACTGAACCCATCTTGAATAATAAATTGGTCACCAAAAAGGAGAGGGGTTGTAGCGATTCACGAAGAAAATAGTTATGCTAAATGAAAGAAACAGAACTCAGAGCGGGAAAGGAGGCATATAAAGGACTCCCTTACGGTATAGAAGGGTTTTCTCTCAACCGGAGTAACACTTAAGGATGCGCGGATCGGAGACGTGGGAAATATCTATCAGCCATTACCATTCATTGGCCGCTGATAGCATGGTTCCACGAGGAAGGTCTATACGGCTAACTTCCCCACGCGGGATATCCTCACCCACACGATCATAGCGTTGAGATGGCGACTGTTGAGTCCTAATCAGCTAGCTTATCGGCAGCGGAGCGGAGTGGACATTTGCCCAGCCACATTTCCCGACACGGTGGGCCTGGTTAGAAGGTCGACACGAAGGGCCAAGGGATCGAAGGTGGGGCTTCTAGCTCTCTCTCCTTTGAAACTACTTATACCATGACTCAATTGGCCACTCCCGCCAAGTCTCATCCACTCGTCGTGTTGACCTTCTAACCCTTAACCACCCCACGAAAATCTCCTCAGGGCTAGGGAGAAATATACACTATTCGACTATGTCCCGACTCCATGGTCGCCGTCACGACCTTCCATGTTTCCCGGGATTGGAGAAAGTGTGGGGAAGTTCCCGGTCGTCGTTATCGAAAAAGATATGCGGTTTGATAGCCCCATTCGCTATCTCCTCCCTAAACTCTATGCAGACCTCCTGTATCTATTAAGTCTTTCGGGATTGAAGATATATAATCGGTCTAATCCTCTCTCCTTCGCCATTATTCATCTTCATTCACAACTCCTCGAATGAAATTTGCCACCACGATGTCTCAGCCGATTACTGACGACAAGGCTACTATGTCCGATGTAGAAGCAGCTAGCCAAAATGAAAAGAAGAATGTTGCATCCGGCGCCCCAGCTGACGTCGACAAAGCGGCGGGCTTTCTGTTGAACACCGAGGGATACGATAATCTTACACCAGAGGCAGAGAAGAAACTGAAGCAGAAGATCGATTGGATCATGATCCCAATGGCACGTATAGTTTTCTCCGAGCTACAACGAAGGTGTCTAATTCCGCGTAGCTTTTTCTGGTTGCAACTCTTGGTGCAGTTGACAAAGTTGCCTTGGGCACCTCGGCGCTTTATGGTCTCAAAGAGACCAACCACCTCGTGGGTCAACAGTACAGCTGGCTCGGTTCTATTCTATCCTTGGGTGCTATCGTTGGAATGCCTCTCTCGTCGTACCTCATCCAACGGTTGCCTAGTGCAAAATACCTATGCGCCTGCTCTATTGGATGGTCGGCCATGTCTTTACTAATGCCTGCTTGCTCAAACTTCGCGGGTCTTGCAGCTCTTAGATTTCTCATGGGTAGGTTTGCACCTGGCCACAGAAATTATGTGACTAACAATGTGTAGGGATGTTTGAAGCAATTATCGTTCCTGGAATCAGTCTTATCATCGCAGGCTTCTACAGAAAGGACGAACAGCCACCTAGAAACGCGCTTGTGTTTGCAGCGGCGAGTTCAATCGTCAACGGCTTTCTCTCATGGGCTATCGGCCATGTGCCCGCATCTGCCCCTCTACATATTTGGCAGTACCTCTTCCTTCTTACTGGTATGTTATCCAATTTCCAACCAGCCTATAGTTGATCTAACCTTCCACAGGATCAATCTCCATGCTTTGGTCTATATTCGCATTTATCTATCTCCCAGATGATCCGATGAATGCCAAGTTTCTCAACAAAGAGCAGAAGTACCACGCTGTTCGACGTCTAGCAGCCAACAAGACCGGTATCGTCAACAAAAAGTTCAAGATAGAGCAGGCAAGGGAAGCATTCCTTGACCCAAAAACTTGGATCTTATTCTTTTTTAACATTGCCATCAATATTCCAAACGGAGGTAAGCACATCAACATTCTAATAAGTCATGATGGTGCTCATGTTAATTATGGATAGGTCTTACGACATTCGGTGGATTGATTATTGCCGGTCTTGGTTTCTCTGGCATTAATGCTTCTCTTCTTAGCATGCCAACAGGAGTGATGTCTACCCTCGCTGCCTTCACCTTCTCCCTTGCCGCTGCTAAATGGAATAATCGCCGCTGTCTTGTTACTATCATCGCATGTGTAATTCCAATTGTTGGAGCTGCCATAGTCTATGCAGTCCCCCGCACGAATTTGGGGGGCCAGATGGTCGGCTTATATTTGATGTATACTTACTTCGGCCCATACGTCGTCGGTATGTATTCTATCAAATTTTCAAGCATATGGACTCTGACAAATGATAGGAATCTCTCTCGCGCAAGCAAATACTGCTGGTCATACTAAAAAGACTGTTGTCTTCGCCATACTGTATATAGGGTACGCTGTGGGTAACTTAATAGGCCCTCAAACCTTCCGGGAATCACAAGCACCAGCTTACACTGGAGGGTTTATTGCCATGATTGCCTGCTACTGTGTCTGTATTGGTCTCATGGCCTTGTATTGGGCCCTGGCTGTTATGCAGAACAGGAAGATTGATGCGCAGGAAAGCACCGGAGCTGACTTGCTGGATGGATTCACGGATTTGACAGATCAGCAGCAGGAAGGCTTCCGCTACACCACGTAATGCGGACTTATTTGCACGATGAGAGGTTGTGGCGTGTGGAAAGTATTGATTAGAGGCGGAGGAGTATGTGGTGATAGGTTAGAACTTGCAATACATCGCTTCTTAATTATATATAACGTTTTAAGTTTATCTTAAGAATTTTGCTCAACTTAAAAAAATAACTAATCATCAATGGGTACAGTAAAATGCCTATCTATCGTACACAAATTTGCTAAAATATTGGAGCATCTGCTTCTAAAAATATTTATGCCGTTTATTAGTTGTGGAGACTACAATGGGGGCAGAACTTCTTCCGAATATATCTCTAAATGTCAACTTCGTCCTTGATATAATAACCCTAGGTTTAGTAATGTCTCTAATGGGGATCTTTTATTAAATTTAACAATATCTATATCAAACAAGTTGGTTTCCTTCTACAATAATATCCATATCTCATCATTAAATCCCGCAATACCCCGCTCTTTATTATCGCATGTTAATTGTTAGTGATAGCAGGAGGCTTGGCTTGAAGTTCCTTTTATCACCTCGGTGGTTGAGTAATTGGTTAGCGTCGTCGTCGCGACGACCTTCCACCCAGGTCAACATCTCCACCCCGCCTTCATTTATCGTCCCATCTTCAAATATAATCTCGTCCCGCAAACTTTCGCGATGACATCTTTTCAACCTCTCTCCTTACTCCTACCTCCATCAAGATGCCTTCCCACGGAGCTCCAACCGCCAAAAACGCCAGCATCTTAATTGTCGGTGGAGGGGTTTTTGGCCTCTCCTCAGCCCTCCAGCTGTCGAAGAATGGCTACACAAACATCACAGTTATTGACCGGGAAGCTGTACCAAGTCCTTACTCCGCTGGGAATGACCTAAACAAAATCGTGCGCGCAGAGTATGAGGATCCATTCTACGCGAAGCTCGCCCTGGTATGCTCCCTGCCTTTCTAACAATTCGCGGCTCTCGTTCAGTATGTTTTTACTTAATAACTTAATAACGTCGAATTATGTTACTAGAATGCAATAAAGCAATGGCAGACGCCCTTCTGGGCGCCTTATTACAAACCCACCGGTTACCTCGTTGCGATATCCCCGGATGCACCCCAGAAAGCGCGCGACTCCCTCCAGAAGTCACTCGCCTCAATAAAGAACGATCCCGCATTCAAACATGGTTCCTTCACCGCCATTGGTAGCGCAAAGGATGCAAAGGGCTGTGCTCCAATGTTAAATGGTAATATGGAAGGTTGGTCAGGGTATTTCAATCGACATGCGGGGTATGCGAGAGCTGCGAAAGCGCTCGAGCACGCAGCCAAAACATGCAATGAGATGGGGGTGAAATTTGTTACTGGAGATAATGGCTACGCCGTCGAGCTTCAATTTAGAGACGAATTACAAGGGCGGAGGATATGTACAGGTGTGAAAACCACCAATGGTACTATCTACCAAGCCGCGCAGACAATCCTCTGCTTGGGAGCACACATTGGGACTCTCCTCCCGGAGATCTCCTACCAAGTCATGGCAAAAGCATGGTCCGTCGCACACATCCAGTTGAGTGCTGAAGAGGTGGAGGAGATGAAAGACTGCCCAGTTGTGAATTGCAGGGATCTCGGGTTCTTCTTCGAGCCAGATGAAGATACCGGACTTCTCAAGTTGAGTGCCAACGGTGCTGGGTATACAAATTATGTTACCTCGCCTGGTTTCCAGGAGCAGATTTCTATCCCGACCCCATCAGTTAAAGGTATACCCAAAGAGGACGAAGAGCTGATTAAGCGCCTGATCAGTAACACCATGCCGAAGTTCTCTGGGAGGCAATTGGTGAATAAGTTCATTTGCTGGTGTGGTGACACCGCAGAATCTGACTTTATCATCGATTTTCTCCCCGGCGTGGAGGGCTTGATGGTCGCTGGTGGAGATAGTGGACATGCGTTCAAGATGTTACCGGTCGTCGGAGAATGGGTGGCGAACGTTATAATGGAGGGCGAGCAAAGTATCACTAGATGGAAATGGAAAGATGGTAAGGCGAGCAGTGATGATATATCATGGCGAGTGGGGACCGTCAGAGATATCAAGGAAGCCATGAGCCTAAACACAAGGAGCCAAATCTAGGACTGAGCTCCCCGTAACTTGATGCATGGAAAGGGATGTGTTGCTGTTTTCGAGTTGCCGAATGCAAGAAATGACGTTTAAAGTCGCCTTGAAATTCCCCCTGACTAAGTAGTTTCCTTCTTTCTTACAGGCTCGCTCGGATTAACCGTGTTCTTTATTGTTTTTTAAGGCTACTGAAGCATCAGCAATGTGCTGGCAATGCATTCCCCTGTCTCCGACCTTCGCCATTTGCTTCGTTGACGTTCGCCAGAGGCTTGAAACAGGATCTAAGCGATTCCTAGCCAGTGGCATGTAAACTCTTGAAAACTAACACTCGCCCTGTTAAGGCGACTAACTATTTGCCAAGCATGAGGTTAACCTGGCTCGCCGAGATAGTTTGGACTGCTATCCAACGTGACTAGAATTACGTTGGGGATATAAGTAACCCCTTCAGGACGGCAGCAGAACATATCTTATGTAGACATATCTATATTTTCGACATGTTCAGCCATCGTACGATCATGACTCAAAACCATAGCTTCAGGTCGTATTGAATTGACGTAATATTCCGCATCCCCCTTACTTCGTAAAACGTTTGGAAAAGAGGCACGTGACCTTATGATAACCGAGTTGCTCCGCTTTTTGGGCAGATATCGGATAACAGAAAGTCTCGACCCTTTCACTCCAGACCCTCCCAGCTTGCAGAGCACACACACCATTATAGTGCTGAAGCATTTCGAGGATGGTTTTGATGTAGCCATGGTCCACTTCGAAGCAGCTGTACATCATGCAACGACGGATGAATGAAGGCCGACGACGGACTGGATGCTGGACTTGCAAATGTAAGTTGCTATCGCCAGATTCGCCCCTGTCCTTCCCCTCGGTACGAAGTAGTACACCAGGTGCCAAAATTGACCATGACTCAGCAAAGCATGTGCAATGTACCGAAGAAAGACCGTCGTGTTCTCGCTGCTTGAGATTACATCTTGATTGCCAGTACGGGCTCCGGCTGCTCTGGAAAGAGGACGCCCTCCAAAGAAACATCAGTCTTGGCCGTGAAGGTTCTTAGTCAAATCCTTCCCCGTATTCTCTAGAGAAGTAACTAATGTCATTACATAGGAAAATGGTCCAAGACACACAAAAAGTGTCAGAACGTAAGGTCTGACCCCGGAAAACTATTTAAGCCCATCAATTTGAGTGCTTATACTGGCGAATGGATATTTTTAAACGCTACTAAAAATGACTTCACTATATGTTCTATTATGAACTACGATCCTTCAGACTATCCTTCCAACGATTTAGAGCCCGAGCTGGAAACAGAAACTCTGGATCTGATCCCACCCGAGCTTGATCAAGTTGAGGCAGATCCAGGTCAGGAAATGGCCATCTATCAACCAGGTGGCTCTCTCTGCATGTGGTCGTATTCGACCGTTGAAGGAAACCTATTCAATTACTTCATCGTTTCAATATGTCCTAGCTGCTCTTTAAGCGAATCCGATAACCCTTACCTTACCTACCTCGTACCTATGTCCTTTAATTTTCCGACATTGCAAAATGCCTTGCTGGCTGTTTCAGCAAACCAACTTCGGCTCTTGAACGACAAGCGGTTCGAAATGGAGGCCTGGTATCATAAATCCAAAGCTATCCAAGGCGTTCAGAGAGCGATTGATGCAGGTCGTGTTGATGTTGGCATCGTGGCGACAGTTTTGATGCTTTGCTTCTATGACGTATGAGAACATCCTAGCATGTTTCCTAGGCATAAAATCGTTACTAAGACTAACGGGGAAGTAGATTTCAGATGGCTGCAATCGAGCCTGGGTCACCCATCTTCGTGGTGGCCTGACCTTGCTTGATCAACTCTCGCAGTCTGCAGGTCCTAGAGAAGATAGTAATCTGCACGCCTTCCTTCGGATGTATTTTGTTGCCCACGACATCATGAGCCGCACTGCGTGTGACGAGATAGACGTCGACCACAGTCGCGAATGGGTAGAAGACGAGACGATCGACGAGATTGATGTGCTAATGGGGTGCTCGAGAAGCCTGATGAATCTTGTGCGGAGAATTTCAACTCTAGCATCCCACGCGAAAATGGCAAGTATCCCTCGACAAATAAATTTAGAACTCACTAATTTACAATCAAAGATATCCCAGAGAATCGGTGGACAGACGTCAGAAATCGAAGCACTCATAGTCTCACGTGACTTAATCGAGCGATCAATCCAGTCCCTTAAACAAATTCTTCCAAGCGGCGTACGCGAATCATCAACGCTTCCGAGAATAGCAGAAATAAAACGTCTAACAGCACTACTTTACCTCCACGAACGACTCATTATGCTCCCTTCTTCACATACCCAAGGTAACTCACCTACAGTCTGCCGCTTCCAACTTATCGCCACAATAATATCCCTTATAAGCACACTCCCCGACTCCCCGACCTTGCTCTGGCCTTTGTTCATCCTTGGAAACACAGCTTTAGGTCTCGACGAGGAGCAGAGACGGTTTGTCCATCAGAGACTTACCACTTTGCGGAAAGTGAGGAATCTAGGGAGTGTAAGAAGAGCAAGGCTAGTTGTTGAGGATACGTGGAAGAAAATTGATCTAGAAGTCAAGGAACCTACACATGGGGCGTGGTTAACGAGAAGAACTCGGAATATTATTAGTTTAGCTTAAGAAATTCAATTACGACAAGACATATTATCATACCTAGAGAGAAGTTTTATGGAACTGTTTCACGGGGTCTAGCTAAAAGACTCATTATATAAATTATATAACTAACTAAAGAAAGTAGTTAACGATAATATACAGAGTAGTGAACGTCGCTATGGGAAGAGTAATACGCTTATAGTTGCCAGCTGTGAAGTTAGCGTTATCCACGTTAGATATTGTACTAAGTAAAGTTATATTATCGATTAAGCAAGTAAGAAGCTGATTAAGTACTTCTTATATTTAGGAAATCTTTCGTTGTATTACAAGCCGAATACAAATAGAACAATGTAAAAGTTAACTGTATTACAAGGAGAATTAACTAAAGAGAGAACTAAGAGAGTTCTTGTACAAAAAGTATAAATAGAAGTAGCGCTTATACAAATAGTCACGTGACCTAGCTAGTGACGTAAATGTGACAATGTTGGACGTTTAATATGTACGCCTTCCTGCTAACTGACTACGTACAGCGTTATGTGATTATATCACGTGATTTACTGAAAAAGATATATACTTCTAGAAAAGTTGTATTCCTTCTTCTTCTTTTTTTAGTTTAATATCTTCGTATTTATAGTTATAGTCGAATAGAGAAATAGTTTTTTAATTACAAAGTATTGCTATTTATATCTGTAATATTATATTAAACTCATTTATCTCTATTCTGAGAAAGATTCGAAATATATTTTATACTTTATTAAATCATACATCAGCTAAGGGGAAGCGAGGGTTCAGACCTCCGTATTAATAAAATAGCTTACAAATTACTTTCATTCTACGAGATTACTGGAGTTTATTCCATTAAATACAGCCGCCTACCCAAACCCAGATTAAATTCTAAGTCCACCGAATTGACGCTCCAAGTCGGTCGCAGGTCTGACACCACCAACGACCTCATGATCATGACCGCCGACCGGAGAACCACATTGTGGGCATTGAGAGGTTTCCATTGGCATACCACACTCTCCAATCGTAAATGGGTGGCCATTCTCACAGTAATACCAATGCCCAGTCCCTCTAAAGTCATTTGCCATGGCTGCATACACAGCAGCCTTCTCCTCATTGCTCACTGGCATATAAAATGTCGAATCGCGCAGCATCTTCTCCACTTCCTCAACTTCGTTTCTCATGCCTGCTGTTTGGCCAGGATGTTTATCACATATTTTGTGTGCGAGTTGAAGATGTCCCCAAGCCTTGTCCAAGAGCTACGTAAGCTCTGATTCAGGCTCTGCGAGGCTCCTCTCAAGAGCGAGAAACCGTGCCCAGTATAAGTGACCCTCAACTATATTTCCTGGTTGATTTCTTGAGTGGGATTCTGCTATCAAATTTTCGCAATCCTTTCTGTTGAGGCTCAAATCGACCTGGACGCTGGGAGAATTTGTGCTGCTCTCGCCTTTTCTATCATTGAGGAAAGTCAGGAGGATGGTGTAGTCGCATCTAATGAGCAGCACTGTGGTTAGAAGTCGGTTGCGTACTTGAAGAATGTCGACTTTGGAGTGCAAATCGATATTGATTCCACGATGTCTGCGGGCGTCTTGAACGAGGTCGTAAATGCGGCCAAAGGGTTGTTCTTTCTCATTGACCTGTTGCAGAAACTTCTTCGTCTCCCTCCGAAGCCCGATTATCGTTTTATATCGTTTCTCTTTCCGCGTAAGTGTTCCGATCTGGGAGATTTGGTGGTCACGACTCCCTTTCAATTGCAGCGGCCCTGACAAAGGAGTTTCTGGCGATGCCTCATCGGAAGGCATTTGGCCGCCTCCAGTAGACTCACGGAGCCCTGCTTCAATTGCTTGCATCTTAGTGACTAAAGGGACGAATTTCATGTTAGCCCAGACGATGAATTTCTTTGTCGCCTCATCGATCAATGCTCGACGAACGATACGACTATAGCGGTTGACGTTTCGTAAAGAGCCGCGGCAAGTTGGGCAGCTTTTCATCCCGGAAGCAGAGAATGGCTCGGCGCTATTCTTCAGGTCCACGATTGACCCTTCGCCATTCATAGTATAGAAATCTGACATGCTCATGTGTCCATCCATGCTCTCCATGGTAAGGATGTGTCCACATGATGGCACGATGCAAGGATCCTCATCAAGATTGACCTCTTCGAAAGTGGATGACAAAATGAAGTCAACCACCAGTCCCTTGATTGTTGGGTGCGCACAAATCTGACAATACGCAACGCCTGGACATACCTCCCCACAAATAGACGGACATCGATGCCCGCAAGCCAGTATATTTGCACAGCGGTCTGAGCATGGTAGCAGATCACAAGGTACCGCACATGGTAATGGACATCGTCCACGATGTGGACAAGACCAGGAACAATCCTCAGCACAAGGTGTGCAAGGCTCATGACATAGCTTGCTGCATTTGGAATGATTACAGCTGACTCCACAGGGTTCTGCGCATAGAGGACAGGGCATGTCGCCATGGCATGGAGCTTTGCAGCTATGACTACAGGTCGTGTATGGTCTTCCACACTGGGTATTACAAACGCCGTGTATCTTCTCAACAATGATACCGCCTATCCTGGTATTGCAATCTTTGCAATTACGTGTACAATCGTGTCCACAAGTGAGCGCTGCTCCGCAGATTGCTGAACAGGGATAATCGACATCCAAAGGGAGTTCGTGACAACGGGCTTGGATTTTATGTTTGCAATGATCCATGACTTGTTCTATCCGGACCTGACAGCAAACTTCCTTTGGTATCTGCGCCTCATAACATCTCAGCTGCCTAGCGATGTGTCCACATGGTAAAGGGATGTCGAATAATACAACTTGGCATTTTGGCTCGCATAGATCCCCGCAAGGTCTTGGGCATTCATGCTCGCAACCTTTCCTTGTTCTTGGACAGCGTTCAAGGCAACGAACTGCATTGTGCAGAGATGTAGAATGGCACATGTTAGGACAGGAATGCCCACAGAGTAGTCTCGACGAGCATCTCTTAGCACAACCGCCTTCAGGGGCGAGCCTAGCGAAATCGTCCGGCACTGAGACTTCGATGGGTGTTTCTTCATGTCGAGGACAGCACAGCGCAAGGCTTGGTCCGATCTTGTTTGAGCGCTCTAGAATAGAGAGTACTTGAGCCCACATGGGAACTGGCCTCGAGGTATCGGAGTTGCCGATGATGTACATCCCATGTCGTGCACGACTCAGTAACACATTAATGCGATTGGAAGTCTTCAAGAATCCACATTTCCGCTCATCGTTGCTCCGAACCAAGGAGACGACAATGACTGTTGACTCCTCGCCTTGGAAGTTGTCAACCGTAGAAATTTTTAAAGAATTGAGTAGTGTTGTTTTCTGGACTTGGACTTGGCCATCTGCAGAACTTTCCAGTTCGTCTTGAAATCCCTTAGCTTCCAACTCTTCTTGATCGCGATCCCCAACAACGATCTCGAAGGAATTTGCTAGTCGCTTCTTGATTTTCTGCAATTGACCCAGATATGGAGTAATAACTGCAATATCCTCACTCCTATATGTCCCTTGCCTTACAAGATGTGAGACAAGAGCACCAATCATATCCACTTCGAAAGTATTGGTTTTGGATAAGGAGACAGCTTGGGCAGGTGGCGGGTCTTCTTTTTCCTGGTGGTCAAACCAATATAGGCGATCTCGCATCCCATCGACTTCTGGATATTCTAATACTGAGGGATGATCTTGCAAGTCCGGATAGAGTGGGACTTTGATTAGCTCTGAGATAGACGGGTGCATTCGTCGCTGGGTCTTCAATGTACTCAATGGTAGCTGGAGATTCCCCATCTGCGGCCTGACAAGACGCTCAAAAAGCGAGATGTCGAGGGAATATCTCTTTCCTCGGGGATTGTCATGTTGAAGCTCGTAGTTGTTTATCTGGGGTCGAAGTTGTTCATGATCACCGATCAAGACTGCATGTTCAACTCCCGGTAGGAATGCAGTGAGGGTGTGTGCCTCGAGAACTTCTCCAGCTTCTTCGCAAAGCATGACTTTGGCTCGCACGCGCTGGAGCAACTCAATGTTCCTTGCCAGCCCGGACGTTGTCACGCCGATGATGTGAGCTTCTCGAAGACATCGAAGATCTAGTTCATTGTGACATTTATCCAGCGCGGATTTGGAACCATGGTAGGAATCTAGTGCATGGATGAGATCATTGGTGAGTTGCGCACTCCTTTGCTCTATCCAGTGCTTGTGAAGAGTGCCGCGTTCCGACGCCGACATCTCTCTTAGAGAAATTCCTGAGAGTTGAGAAAGAGGACGATTCGAAGTGAGTTTCTTCGGCGCTCCTCTAAGCCAACTCTCTACAACCCTAAACTTCCTTCCCTTCACTTCCTGAAACCCCTCCTCATCTACGCCCTTCCCAAATAGTTCCTTGAAATGTCGGTTATGCGTGCTCATAAGATGGGCTTGGATGTTTGTCCAAGAATTTGGATTATTTAGCCCAGACAATATATCTTCAATTTCTCGCAGCGTTTCCCCAATATCCTTATTGTGTTCCCACCTATCACCTTTTTCCGTCCTCGTGGGCACGGCTTTTTCCGCTACATGGCGGAGAGTGAGATTTTGAAGCAAATCGGATTTGGATCGTGAGCCTAGGCGGATGACTTGCCTCACGCCATCCCTCACTAAATGCTCTAACAACTGATCGAGAGCATGGTTCGTGTAGCATACACAGATAATGGGACCTAGGTCTGCTGCATTTCGGTTGTGGAGTAAAACCTTGATGATTGCAACACCGGTATAGCTCTTTCCTGTACCAGGCGGGCCTTGAATGAGAGCTAGTTCTGTACTGAGAGCTTGGATGACGGCGAATTGCTGAGCTTTATCGAGCGTAGATCCACTGTCCAGCTTGGCGTAATCGAAATATTGCCCCGGTTTGAGAGTCAGTGGTACGCCGGCGAGAACGTCGAGGTTGAAACTGAATCCTCTTTTGGTAGCGTATGCTGGAGGTTTGATGACGGCAGTAGAAGTCTGCGAGTCGGGTGCTACGATCTCCGCGAATGGAAGGTTCAGTTTCCGGCTCATTTTCTGCAACGCTTGTAGAGTTGGCTGAAAAGAAGGTAGGAGCACCCCCGGGAACTCAACGAGCGATTGTCGAGTTTTGGAAGGTGCAATGTGAGTACTGATCCAAATGGCATCTTCCGTTTTATATTCAGCCAGGCCCAGTAGCACAGATGCACGATTCGCTTGTCTGAAAAGGCTGGGAATGTCATTTGATCTTCTCTTGTCTTCTGGATTGGAGTCCTTTCTTCCGTGGAATGGCAAGATTGGATCGCAGACAGAGAGGAAGATGGTTTTACCATTTGCAGAGACGAAGCAGACCAGCGAATCGACTTGCAAAAGCTTGCTTCCTTTCCACCAGTCTTCTCGCTGCTTCATGGATTTATTGTTTATTTGGGGAGGTTGGTCGAATTCTGCTACGACTTGTAGACCTTTTCTGCGATCTATACACAAACGGGAAAAGCGGATGTTGTGATAGATGAGCTTCCGAACGCCTTGTTGACCTTGGTGTGTTGGTACATGCCGGTTTGGGTGTTTTAGTCTTGTAACATCTTCGCGCACTGCATCTCGTAGTTGTCCCACTGTGTCTTCGCGGAGGAGTCGGAAGTGTCTGTCCAGGAGTCCGGCAAGGCCTGACAGATGGTGCTATGTTGAGTCGATCAATGGGAGGTATTCTTGCCGTGAAGAAGCGATCTCTTGCGCTGTGGGGAGGATATGAATATCGGCAACACTCGCATAGTCGTTATCGTGTCGAGCGCCATTGTTGGAAAGATTTCCAGGTAAGTCTTGACTTAACTCGAAGGCTGCAGATAGGAGATTTTGAGGAGTTGATTGGGTTAATGCGAGGGGCAACGAAGAGCCGATATTAAGGCGACGTCTAATTCGAGTGAGGCTTTGTTGTACATTCGGTATTATGATGTTCTCCGGAATGCAAGCAGAGATTGTCTCTACAATGGCGGTGAAGCCTTCAATGATTTGGGCACTCTGGTTGATCTCGACTAGGCGGTCTAGAACTGCGAGACTTGATGATATAGCAATGGTAGAGGCATCCTCATCGCTTGAAGGATGTCCAAAAATCATTTCACTTAGAGCAGTTGCTGTAGAGCGGAAAACACGGAGACCACGCCGACCGCTGGGACCGAAGAGAAAGGTGTAGATGGTATCAACAGAAGTCTCCAGTATTAGCGAGGATAGCACATCTGGGTGAGAGATGATCCTGTAGAAAGGTAGAGTCCTATCTCTAAATATTGAGAGAGTGGTTTTGTCCCTTTGGCTAGCATCTATGATGTCTGTTAGGGTCTTGATGATTGCAAGACCCGTCTCTGCACCGAGTTTGGTGATGACGTACTGGCGTGTTCCTGCGTCTTCGCTCTCAAGGAGATTCTAGCCCATCTGGAAGAACTTTTTTGTGTCCACAGCAGCTTCGGATCGTGAGGAAGTCGTGTTGGGTCTGGGAATCATGTATGTCCATTTCCGGCAGATTGCTTCGGTTTCAGTCTCCTCGCGAGGCTGTGGGTTTGTGGTCCTTGATGAGCTTGCGGTGCTCGTTACTGTGCCATGGCTGAATCGGCAGTGGATGCCGCGGCGGCAACGGCCGCGCTTGAAGTCGAAGCAGGGCCCTGGTCTATTGTGTCTTGATGTCAGTGGTTGTTCTCATAGAAACGGCAAGTCTTAGAGTATCGAGTACTCACGGCATTCTGGAAGATATTTTCCGGATCTTCTAGACTTATGGATGATTGGCTAAAGATTGTAAGCAAATGGGCAGCGAGAGGTTGTAGCGTGAGAAGGCTATGATTGAAGGAGGTAGAGCATAGAAAACGTTAGAAACACTTAATCTGAGCAGGAAATTCTTTGAGAAGCCTCATTAGGCAATGAAGCCTCCCACTTCACCTTAGGGTGGTTTTGAGGCTCTCAACGACTGGTTGGTGAAGAGCATGTATGATATGGAATTTTGAATCATTGTGTCGAATAGGGCGTCGTTGGTAAACGCACGATGCGTTGTTGAGCATCAATAGCTAATCAGATGAAGTAGGCCTCCCAGCCCCAACACGGCCACGGCCGTCCAATTGGAGACGATTGCTTCTAGATGATGAGAAATAATACAGTCGGGAGGTGTGATAATAGGAACAGTCACAAATCCCTCAATGCAAATTCTTCCTTGCGTCGAGTTAATCGTCAGATCGGCTTCACAATAACCTTCATAAATGATCTTCCGAATGCTATGGGCTAGTTCACATTGTATCGCATCTCGTAGACTTCATCCAAGTACACGAACCACGCAAGCAACTCAACTTACGGTTCTGCCCTGCGAAGGCGCAACAGCGGAGTTCGAGCCGCCCCTCTTGTGAGATACTCGATTATCCTAAGTCGCAGATTTCCGAGGAGGTCCTCTAATTCGACGCCTAAATTGCAAGCTTTGGCAAATAACTTTCGAGCGCGAACACACAGTGGCTGGAGCCGAGTGAGAATGGTATATCGAAATGCCTGCAACCGGAAGTAGTCCATCCTCTGGACCAGTAGGCATGAGGCAATAGGCAAGATACCTTTAGTGTGCATGCGGTAGAGCTGCACTTTCATCTTATACAACCACACTCCTCTACCTGAGGGCGATATGTCATTTTTGTGCGGAGGATGGAGGCCACTCTCCTCCAACCGCCCTTCGCGGATGGAGAGATGGCCAAGTGACCAAAGCTGCCGCACCAGCAGACAACGGTTACACAACATGAGCTGAGCAGCAGTTATGCCCAAATCCTCAAAATGAGGCTACCAATCAATCCGCTGCTCAGTTCAAAGATCTCGTCTGTTCATATGCTTTTATCACTAGGTCTGTGTTTCCTTGACTGCCTTGCTTTCACGGTATTAGTCACTGTGCCTCGCTCCTTTTCTACCTCATCTCCACTGTCCGCGGCCTTGACGCATCTTCAATCAAGTCTAACCTAGCCATCAACATTCAAAATGGTCTTGAAACCGTTCCATACAGATGCCCTGAACGGCTTATGTTCTAAGGATCAGCTAGATCTACTGGACGCCGTTGACTGTCTCCGTTCGCAAGGCATCAGTCATTATGTCTCATTGCCACAGATCATCGTATGTGGGGACCAGTCATCTGGGAAGAGCTCCGTGCTAGAAGCAATTTCGGGTGTATCATTTCCGATTAAGAGCAACTTGTGCACTCGATTTCCGATAGAATTAGTCCTCCGCAAGACTTCGCACATTGGCGTAACCGTGTCAATCGTCCCGCATCACTCGCGAAGCGAATCCGAGCAGCTCTCCCTCAGTAGCTTTCACGAGAAGCTAGATGGCTTCGATGGGCTTTCAACTCTGATTGAGGCCGCAAAAGAAGTTATGGCAATCTCAACGCATGGCAAAACTTTCTCGAAGGACCTCCTTCGTGTTGAGGTCTCAGGTCCCGATCGGCCTCACTTGACCATTGTGGACCTACCCGGACTCATCCACTCCGAAACGAAGCAGCAATCTGCTTCTGATGTCGAGCTGGTACAAGACGTTGTTCAGGCCTATATGAAGGAACCCAGAAGCGTCATTCTCGCGGTGGTCTCGGCGAAGAACGACTACGCGAACCAGATTGTCTTAAAGCTCGCACGCTCTGCTGATAAAGGGGGCAATCGAACGCTGGGCGTCATCACAAAGCCGGATACTCTGATCCCTGGATCCGGGAGTGAAGCCATGTATGTCTCCCTTGCAAGAAACCAGGACGTCGAGTTCCGTCTTGGATGGCATGTTTTGAAAAACATGGACTCCGAAACGGGAGTATGGACGTTGACTGATCGCGACATTAAGGAGGAAGAATTCTTCTCTCAAGGGATATGGGGTGATCTGTCTCGCTCACTCCTGGGTGTTGACAAGTTGCGGAAAAGGCTTAGCACTGTCCTTCTCGGACAGATTGCTGCTGAACTACCTAGCTTGATAGATGAAATCGAAATCAAATCCAAAGCCTGCCGGAGTCGGCTAGATAAGTTGGGGGAACCTCGAGCGACCTTGGGCGAACAACGACTCTATCTACTCCATATTAGTCAATCATTCCACTCTCTAATCAAAGCGTCCGTGGATGGTACGTACAACGATCCGTTCTTTGAGGACGCGGAGTCTGAAGCCGGCTATAAAAAGCGCATTCGGGCCGTGGTACAGAACCTCAACCTAGACTTTGCAGAACGGATCGCTAGACAAGGTCACCGCCGTCAGATTGTCGACTCTCTAAACAAGGCTACTGTTCCTAAAAGTGTGACTGCGACTACGAGAGAAGAGTTCATGGATCACATACAGCACCTGATGCGGAGGACTAAGGGTCGAGAGTTGCCGGGAACCTTCAATCCCATGATAGTGGCAGATTTGTTCCTAGAACAGTCATCTCCCTGGGAAGCGATCACCCGGAGGCACATCGAAAAAGTCTGGAAGGCCGCTAAAGAATTCCTTAATCTCACAACTACCTACATCGCTGATATTGCAACCTCCAAAGCACTCTTCCAAAAAATCTTTGAGCCTGCTCTAGACCAGTTACTAGAAACTCTGAACGCAAAGAGCACTGAGCTGCTAATACCGCATCAGAAAAGCCATCCAATCACATATAACCATTATTTCACAGAAGCGCTCCAGAAGGTCCGGAACGAACGAAGAAAGGATGAATACACAAGGATCGTAAAAGATTTCTTCGGCGTCTCCTCCATTGATTCCCCGTACCCCTCCCAATACAAAGATCTCCGGCTGCTCGTGGCAGCTCTCGTGCAACGTACGGAACCCGATATGAACCGCTTTGCATGTTCCGAAGCCCTGGATTGTATGGAGGCTTACTACAAGGTTGCCTACTTCCCTTCTTTTACTTCTTGCCCCTTCCTCTATAGGCCCCCTAGCTAACCGACCTGTTTGTTGAACAGGTTGCTCTGAAACGTTTCGTCGACGATATCGCTATCGAAGTCATCGAATCTAAGCTCATCTCTCCACTTTACGATATCTTTTCTCCTATAGCTGTCACTTCTATGCCCACAGACCTCGTGACTCGCATCGCTGGTGAATCCGAGGAGAATCGCGCCCAGCGCGAACAACTAACCAGACAATTGGATGTTCTCATGAAAGGCTCCGAAACCTGCAAAAGCTTCATCGGCGTCAGAGTTCTTGGTGAGAGACCAAGCTACTGTCCCATTCTGAGCCATTACTTATGTGCTGAATAGGTGCAGATGATAGCAAGATTCAAAGAGGCATCTGGTTCAAATCTGCAAACTATAATCCTGGCGACGACGATGAAGGTTCTGATGAGGGGTCTGAGGTAGATGTCAGATCTCTGTCTGATATTTCTTGCGACCCCAGATGCTCAGCCTTTGAGGAATCCGAGCCCTTGAGCAGAGAGATCGCAGACAGTAAAATGGTGCCCGATGCCTCAGAAGCCGAACCCGAGCCACCCGCGGAGGGAAAGAATTCGCTCTTTTCGAGGAAGAAAGACAAGAAGAAGTCCAAACTTGCTGCGAAACGGGCTATATATGAAGAAATATAATCTTAGTTCAAGGGTTTGGTCAGTCTTATCCTACGTTGTTGGGAACCACTTACAAATTCTAACTCAAAATCTTTATAGACATGAATTATGAGGCATCTCTTATGGGATTACTAGTCGTTGTGGGTAGGTACCTAGTTAATTCTTGAGCCTTTATTTTTAACGCTGTAGCGTAGAAATGTAGCGTCGCGGTTCAACCCCATCATTTCAACCTTGTATGAATATTCCCACCAACAGAGCTTCTTCCGTGACTATTCATAGCAGCTTGTACAACCTGCTACAGCCGCTCGTTCGAAGCCTCTCCTCCCACCTATGTCCCGAGAGCTCGACGCATTCAGTTGATATTGCAACCGATATTTCAGGCTATTGTATCTATTTCAAGGAGCAATAATAGGCCGTGCCGAGACTATTCCCTAAATCCAACCTATTTTGGTTAGTGCAACACGCCGGGAGCAACTTTGGATCAAGTTTAGATCAGCTTCACAACAGTCTTCATAAACGATCGCCCGAGGGCCAGGAACTAATTCACATCAGAATTGCACACTCTATATCTCGCAGAGTCCTTCCGCCATTCCGCACTCGAACGACCAATCCCTTAACAGATCCTTCGAAAAGAAGAACCGAATATGAGTTACATATTGAGCACCGCTAAAACGCAACTTCACTGGCAATATCACTATCGCTAGGACCTATCCCTCCTCCTGCCTCGAGCTAAATACCAAGGCGATGAAAGAGGCTGTTATTTGGACTCGGCGCGAAGTCTTGCTAGATCTCGAACTCTGGGTCCTGCAGTACTTTTCAAATCTTCTCCTGCATCATCCAGACCTCGATATCTCTTCCGAGGTGGATTGTAGCCACCGTAGAAGAATTCCCCGTGGTCAGCGAGATACTTTGAGTTTCTAAGAAGTATTTGTACTTCTCGAGCTCTACCACCGTCATAATGTCGTTTACGAAACAATAAACGACCTCATCACGCAATTCCTCAAATTTCTTGACTAGGTCTTCCATAAGAGTATAGTCAACGCCTGTTTAGCGGCCTGTTTTAAAACTTTTGAAGCATACTTTATACTTCGTATATTTCATAACATCTAATCCCGTTTACACAATTTTCTCTTCAACCTGTGAGAGACTGGCATTGACAAATGCTTCCCGCTGTAGGAGTTCCACAAGATCTTGGCTGCTTGAGGCTGTTGCTCCGGCTAGCGCAGCTTGAATCTCCTTCTCAGCCTCGAGTTTCTCTTTTTCTGTCTCCAGTTGTATCATGCGGTCCATCCCAAATAGCTCTGCCTTTAATAGCCTTATGCGCTCGTCTTCATTATCGATCTCAAGCCTTAGGCTTGCTAACTCTCTTTCCCCTCCTTGATAGATTGCCGCGCTACTTCTAGGTCATTTTCTAGGCTGGTCGTTTGGCTTTTCGAGGTCTCTAGCCTCTTGTAAACTTCGGCTTCTGCTAATTTTAGATTCTTGATATAGATGCTTGATACCTGCCTCAAGTTTTCCAAGTCTTGTCTCGTCTTCTCCAGCTCCGCTTGCATGCTCTAATACTGTTCTGAAATTATTAGATTCTGTCTCCAGGCTACGAACTAGGGTGCAGCATGGGGCCTATAGGGCGGGTTTTGAGATTTTAACCCAGATCTTCAAACGAGACAAGAGAAAGAGACAAGTAGCAAAGGATGTCTAATAGTGGGAAGACTGTTCTCTTATAGAAGAAAAATATTCATGTCGTGAACGAGAGAATTTCTGGCACGGCCATCAACAGCGCCATGGATCCTATATACGAATAACATCTCGTTGGTGAGTGAATTGACGCGGATGGCAGAGTTGGGCTATTTCAAGGACCAGCTCAGGTGACCAACACTGCATATTCTACCGAAGTCTCTAGCTGAGATGAGAAAGGTGTTGGGCATTGCTCAATTACCCCTACTGCTGATACTACAATGACGTTGAGGTGTTTGAGATGTCACCAATTTCCTACCTATAGTTTGAAGGCGATTAGAGTCATGTGCAATAGGCAGCACCGCTTCCTCAGCTCTTGACCGCTGCCGAAGATCTCTGGTCGCGACCTTCCTGCTGCGCAGCACCGTAAGAAACCGCGCCCACTCATGCGCCTTTCGTCTCTTCCCCCACAGCATATCGCAATTCTCGTATTGTATCGCACCAGCCAAGTGGCGAATACATCATCGCAATTCAAGGGTCAACCAGCATTAATGAAGAGGGCTGCCAGGTGGAGAGGGAGCTCGATCACGGCGATGAGGTACATGTACTGTACATGTATGCTTTCTCATGCGGCGTCAAATCAGCAGGCAAGTGGCGACATGCTGCAAGGGTCGACGCATATGTTCGGGAACAGAACGCCTGACAAACGTAACAAACCCGCCTGGATGCCTGTAATTCAATCGTTCTTGCAAGGCCAGACAGGAAACACAGCCACATTCTCGAAAGTCCCCCTGGCGCTATCTGACCGTGAGGCGCCGGGGATGCTCGGTGAGGCTTCCCCGCAGGCGGTCTGACCCGGGCGCTTGATTTTAATTGTCTGTTTTCACTTTCATTGGATACCGATATGATGGTCTCGTCGAGGAGCTGTTGGCTGCCTAGACGCTGATTTGACTTCTCTCCGAAGCCAGTGGAAGATAAAAATGGCTGGCCCCGCATTTCGTTCAACAGCGTTTCCAACATTTCATAGTCACAACCAACGAGGCTGCTATGCTTCTATTTATAGTATCAACCAAGTGAACGCTTGCTCGTGAGGGCAATCCGCACTCAATGCCGCAGGGCCAAAGGGGTGATGCCGCTGTTTACATGAGCGATCCGCCGGCGAGTGCACCCGCACTTATGTGAGTCCGTTCTCTGCGCCGTTGGACCCTTGCTCGAAAGAAATGTCCATCTAATGAGAACTTAGCAACTTGACGCCGCCGTTGGAAATTGAGGGCCAAATCTGCCGAGAGGGGACTATCTCGAGTAATACAGTGGCCTGTTCTTCAACGTCGTTGCAACCATCACTGAGTCTCGAAGCAAACTCAAGATCGCCTCCAGAGCTTACGGAGGACGAAGACTTGGAAAGCGATAGCGCCACGTCCAGAGCATCCCTGGAGCACGGCAGATCAGAAGCTCAACCTTTGCTTCCAGCCGGGGCTTTCCACGTTCGCTTTGCGTCCAAGACTTTTCTCTCACCATGGTTCCCTCAAGTCGATCCCGACAACCCTCGGGCGAAAACATTGCGCACATGGCGCTCCCGCCGGGAGGTCCTGCTTGCAACCTGCTGCACCATCTCAGGGACAGTCCTGGTTCTGAATGTTGCTGCAACTATTGCGTTCGGAACTGGGTGGAAAGCGGAGCAGGACTTGGGTCGTCTATACAAGGGAGACTGCAACGTCAGCCAGCGCCTGAGTCTCTCGCTTCATCTTGTGATCAATATACTCAGTACACTATTGTTCTGTTCTTCGAACCTTTGCATGCAGCTACTAGTCTCTCCCACTAGAAAAGAGATTGACAAAGCCCACAAGGAGTGGCGATGGCTAGATATTGGTGTTCCCAGTATTCGGAATTTGCGCAGCATAACTATTGACAGACGAATCGCTTGGGTGATATTGGGCCTCTCTTCGGTACCTTTGCACTTTTTGCAAGTCGATCATGATGAAACCTTTGAGAGTGTTTTCAACTGACGTTTGAAGATTCAACTCTGCGATTATTCCTACCCTCGGGACGAACAATTACTCCCATATCACGGTCGATCCAACATTTCTTAACGGAAGCTCGTGGAGCTCGTCTGCTACACTGCAGTCCATTACAGCAGCAAAGACGGAGGCCGTTCCTTGGAACGGTACATTGGCAATGCTGGACTCATGGCAAACTTCGTCAATGAACCTTGACCAAACTATTCAATCCATGCAACAAAATGCGCACAACACGTCTTTATTCGCAATGGTACAGCCTCTAGATTGTATTCTACAATATACGGATTTGTTTGGGGACAGATCGAACCTCATATTGGTAACCTCAACGCTGTCAACAACGAACAATTCCCTCTTTGCGTATGGTATGTCCGGGAGCGAGGACCCATGGAAGACTGGCTGGTACTTTGGCCTGGGAAACCATTTCGACAGCACCAAATTGGACCTTGCGAACTTTCCAGGTGGAGCGGCGGAAAGGGCGGAAAAGATATCCAATTGGAGTATTGCTGGCCAAAAAATTGCTTACTGTCTGAGCAGCCAGGTCTCGACGCAAAACTTGTGCACAGTCGAGTACTCTCAATCTATTATGATAAGTACGTCGGTTGCTCTTCCCATCCTCTGGCTATGGACTAGCTTTTAATGCAAGTCAGTTGTGTGCATCTTCAACTTCATCAAGTTTTGTTGCATAATATATACGACGATGCGGTACAGGCGGCACAGAGACCCTCCGCTTTCTATTCTCGGCGATGCGCTATGCTCCTTCCTTCAGTTTCCAGACCCTACAACTAGCAAGGCCGGCATACTTTCTCGGGATATGATTCGCTCAGATATCACACTCTGGAAAAAGCCGCAGCCAAAGAAATGGGAAATCCGTCGCTCTCGCTGGTTTCTTGCCGCAAGTTGGAAGAGGTGGACTTTTTGTCTCGTCCTGTGTGTTGTTCCCGATTTCTTGTCTTAGTCTCGTTTCTGACATGCTTTAGGTCTTCCGCCCTTCTAATTGGTGCTGCTGTTGAGTTCCATAACGGCGTCCAGTTTTTCAAGACTTCCATCGGTAGTGTACCTTCAATGAAATATATTCTCAGCATGGGTTTTGGAGCAGTCAACCCCAGGTCGATCTCAGTTTTCATCCACGCTGGTGTAAGCATGCTCTAATTGGATTCTCATTCCCACGTACTGACTCTCTTACAGTCCAGCATCACCACGATATATAAGAATGTGCTCTTTGATAACAGCTGGCAATTCTTCATCTCATGCACATATATTGTATACAATGGCCTCGTCTCCACCTTTCTCGTAGCCGATGAATTGGTTGGCTTTTCGAAGACGAGAAAACCACTGAGGGTTTCCGCGCCAGTTGGTATTCAACGGTCCAGCTACTTCGTTTCACTGCCAGCCAGATATGGAGTCCCTATGATTGTCACAATTGGGCTTCTCCACTGGACTGTATCTCAAAGTCTCTTCGTCATCTGTATTGATCGCTACTACTCGAACGGACTAGAAGATGCCTCTCAGCGATATGTCACATCAGGATATAGTTGTGTTGCGATCTTGACTTGTAAGTCCTCTCCCTCGTCGTATTTTGTACGTCGGAAGTAACAGGTTTGGTAGCTATAATTATTGGGATTGTTCTTCTTCTTGCCTTGATAGCTCTCGGTATGCGACGATACAGTGGTGACATGCCACTTGCATCGACTTGTAGCGCTGCAATTAGTGCTCTGTGCCATCGGCCCAAAGAAGACGGCGAAGCCTCTCTTTTTCCGGTGATGTGGGGTGAGGTCAGCCAAGATGAGAAAGGTGTTGGGCATTGTTCATTTACCACTGCTGCTGATGTTAAAAAGCCTGATACGGATCGTCTCTATAATTAGAATTTTAGACCATGTTAATGCTATTTATTCTGGGTATTCTTGAGAGCTGGGTACTCCATGATGAGGAGTAGTCCCCTCTCATGTAGCGTATTCTATACGTGTTCTCTTTTCAAAGCTTTAACAAAACCCCTAAATATGTTTTTACTGAAACCTTTCCCTTCGCTATGTTTCAGTCACAGTATTTGATTTTCAATTCGGTATGGTCGCTCAGATTACACAACGCCCAGCTAGCTGAGCATCTAACCGCCTCCTTGTCAGGCGATCATCGGATGGGCCCGCAAAGCCCCGCCTATTAAATATTCCAAAAAGCTTCTGGATTTTCTTCAATTATTTTATTCTTCCTAGTGTAATGACCCAATATATATCAGCAGGATGAGATGGATACCTTTTTGTCGCATGGATTTTCACCCTCGTGGGGATAATCATGTCACTGGTGACGTTACTCTCTGGCAATATAGAGCATAGTGGAACAGCAGCTGCAATCGTAACTGCAGGCTAGATTTCATTCTTTGCTTGATTGAAAGGTCGGAAACAGGAGCTGACATCAGGAAGTTTAATGTCTCTTCCCTCGGTTTGGCTGAGTACCGTGATCCAAATTCCGAGCTAGGAAAGAACATCAGTATCTTAGTCCCTCCTAGCCTCACTAGTCCATTATCCATTACAACATATCCGTGTTTGAGAGATTGGTATTCGATTCATTATCTTTCCATCTACTCCGAATTTTTTGTTACGTGCTCCCAGGAATAGAATGCTCATCTTACTGCAGATTAAAATCTCACCTCTACGGCCCAAGCTTTAGCTCTTCAGGAGGGAACTCAGGTGACCATATCTCATCTGGAATTCGCAATTGGGGCTGGCGAGGACGTTGAGCGTGATGTCAATGGTGCGGGGCCGACGGAGGCGTTGAACGGTTATTTCTAGCAGAGCCTCGGAGGTCTAGATCTATAGCCCTCGGTATGAAAATTCGCAATACGAAGTCTTCGGATTCTAGGGACTTCGAAGAAGGTTCATCTCCCAAGGCAGGAGGTTATCCATTTTATGATAGATTCCCAAAACCAGGACACAGAAGTCTCCGGCGAGGCCCTTGAGCTATGACTGGCAGGTCGAGGGGACCCTAGAAGCGGCGAAAATATATCATCGGCCGACGTTGAGGAGTCTTCTCTAGTACCGTGACAGCTCACGTAGAGTTCGAGTGCCTCAACTCTATCGGGGAATGCCCTCCTAAGGAGCTCGCTGACGATTTGCGTAGCTGTATAATTGTGGTCACAGATTGCATTAGGATCCGCACCGTGGTGAATAAAGAGTGTCATCAACTCGAGCCATACTGCAAGCTTAGGACCTTCTCCGTAATAGGCCCAATATAACGCAGTCTGCCATGGACTCCAGTTCTCGTGGCCGTTATACCCAAAAACCAATGGATAACTTTCATTTGGATCCGCACCATGCTCCAAGAGAAGTTTAACTATTCTCGTCCTAGTCTTATACTCGATTCCAAACGGGAAGGGGCATACGGCGTAATGAAGAAGTGGCCTTCCAGATATATTGCTGATGATCTTCGGGTCCCTTAGAATCTTGCAGCGAGCATAAGAGTACAAGCCAAATTCAATTGCAATTGAAATTATCGAGTTCTCTCCCCTCTCAAGTTCACCCGGTATTGTGGGATGAATGAATGGGAGGTCCTTACCCCAGTGAACATCCGGATTGGAAGTGCTCCAATTTCGAAGCGTGATAGTTTGATCGAGTTGATCGAGTGCCGTTGAGTGTGAGTTTCTAGCCAGAACATCTTCCAAATAAGCTTGCAGCATAGTATGTAATATGATAGCCCACCTGTCGCTTGACATGAATTTCTGCTGCTGCCACTCCGGCAACTCCAGCTGCGGTAGTTCGGTTAGGAGCTTGGCCCAAACTACAGACGAGCTGAGCAACCTCGATCCTGCGGAAAAGTCCATGCTCGATGTCTGGCCCAAGATCATTCGCCAAATGTCCTCTCGTTCCAAGAAGTCTCTAACTGTCCTATGCATGTATGTAACGCTTTTCATTGGAAATGTACCCCAAGAACCGAAGCCTTTCATGGAGGGCTCCTTGACCGGCTCACCGAGCTCTAGAAGCCCCGCACATCTGGTCTTTAGGCGATCTGCCATACTCTGTGATCTGCGTACTAGTTGTTGGGGTTCTATCATGAGACCATCCCATTTTGTACAATCTTGAATGCTCTCTTCGTAGGCAAGTGAAAGTTGTAGCACTGTCAGAGGCTTGGGTCGGAACTCTTCGTTGACCTTCGAAAGTGTTTCCAGCTCCCGGGCCATTCGGACCAGTTGAAATATCTTCGAAGCTTGTTCGAGGTAAAACGGAGGGTCGATGCGGGATAGCATATGGTTATATAATCGCTCGAGGTCGGCTGGGAGCAGGCGCAACCTCTTTTGTAAATCCGAAATATCGTCATGGTTCGTCATTCCATCAGTCAGAGATCGAACAACAAGTCTAACCCATAGGAAGACGCCATTAGCTTTCGACATAATTTCTTCCACAAGGCCTCCGGCCTGTACAGGGGTTTCTTTGGTCAGTTGAACCCATTTTGGGTGTGACTCCAAGGTGTCGCTGATAAATTGCTTCATATCATCGTATGTTAGGTCTTGGAGTCGAAGACCGGGCGATACCCTAAAAGCGTCTTCAAATATAATCCACGGTCGACTTGATATACAGATCTTTGCGTTTGGCAAATTCGCAACCTCGTTGAATAGTCTGATCATCTCTGCACAATCTCCATCATACTCGTCGAGGCCGTCAATGAAAATACATATTTTTGTCGAAGATGAAAGGTCCATCAGTGACTTGAAAAGTTTGGACAACTTGGATAGGCTCCAACTCTCATTTGCCAATAAATTGCCACCCCGACGAAAACATCCTGGAGAAGTGGCGTATCGGGCGGGCTCCAAGTAGACCTTCTTCCATAAGTCTGGAAAAAGAATGGGTATAAGTTTTCGCTGTTGGCCGAGTAACTGATATAACAGAGACCGCAGAAGACCTTTGTGAGATCTCTGCTCAGTCGTACCACTGTTCCAGAAGAAAAACCCAGCCAAGGTCACTTCATTATGATTTGACCACTCTTGTAAGCACTTTTTGGTTCGCGCATCATCGAAAACATATCTCATTAGGCATGATTTTCCCGATGCAGCTTTGCCGTTGATCCAGTAGATACCATTTTGAGACTGCAGCCACTTAGAAAAATCCGACCAGGGCTTTTCACCATCCGGATTCCGAAATATCCACTCGAATGTTTTCCGATGCGCCTCAGTGATCTCCTCGTATCGTTCCATCATCGTAGGATACCGTAGGCTGCCGAGAATGCAATCCTCTGCATCTGCTATCTGGATCCTAAAGAACCTAGAGACCTCTTCTTGAACAGCTCTTTCTAGGGCCTTGAAATCATTCGCTTGCTTCAAGGAGGTGATACTCTGATGTTCTCTAATTAGAGCCAGGCGGGCATGGGTTAGCCACTACTGTTGGCTGTTTCAGCGTGGGAGAACGTCGGGCTTACTTGAGAGATACCAGCAAATGCAGTTCCATTTGAGCTCGATACGCAGAAAGGCGACTCGCAATACGTTCCACATCCTTCTTTGTCCAGGAAGTTTCGAGCGCCTGGCGAAAGCTCTTCCACTTTCCGCGATGCCCAGGTCCATTTAGATTTTTGAGGTGGGTAATCAAGTCATCACTAATTTCAATACAATGGTCATACGCTTTGTTGAGTGCTTGCTCGTTTACTGTTTGGCTCGCCGTATAACCTCGTGGCGGAAGTTTCAACTTTAGCGTCAAGGTGCGTAGATCCTTCGTGAGGTCTTCAAGGTCGATATTTGCAGCCACCGAACCATTCACGTAGATCTCCTTGGCATTGCCAACTATTTGCATACCCAGCTGAATAAATTGAATCAGATTCCCAGCGAGGGAGACAGCCGAAAGAGGATCCATCAATATTTGAGTACTCCGCCGTGGGTTGTAATGCGAATAGGGAACCAGAAGGAGTGACAATGTGGTCTATCCACCCTCGACAGCGTGTGTAATCCAAGACTTCTAAACAGTGAACGGGTGACGTGGCAGAGCTCTAGCCTTGCAACAATGAAGCAGCCAAAACAACCACGGTTGGGACTCTCATCCAGAATATACTCTAATGTCTGTAGGTATACCGTGAGGCTGACTTGAGTTGTCGGTTTTCGTGGTTCGCGTGCGAGGACTTTTAGGCGCTGAAATATGCAACCCTTCCTCATCTTTGTGAAACTCATCCAATCATCTCGTTCCTTTTCGTATGCACATGCGCCTAAACTTTCAGCATAACACAGCCTCATAAGCGGCTCAAGCCAAGTCATTCTCAGAAACGGCCTCACCAACTTGATCCTCATTGCTCGTATAGAAACAATTACTCGACAAGTACTCGACAAGACTATCCTCGTCATCAAGCACGACATTATTACCACCACCAAAGCTATCAAACAACGAAAAGATACGAAAACGCACTACTTCACGGGGAAAAAAACATGGGTACCATATCAAGAAATACCACCCTGAAAATCAAGTCTCTCAGACCAGGTGGACTGAGGAGCATGGAGCCTGGCTAACAGTGTAACCCAGAAAGCCTCTAACGAGGAGGGAAAGAACGAGGCCTTCTAGGAAAGGATCGCCACTGAATTTACGACAGCTTTCAGCAGTGAGAGAACTGCAAGCATAGTGGTAGCATGATAAATCTGGAAACGGACCCGAATGACATGAAAACGCCTCAGGAATTTGGGTCTCAAGAGCAACTAGATTGGCTTATGAGAAGAAGTTCGATTACGAAGAAAAATGACTGCGTTTGGGATTTGCGCTGACTCGAAGGAGAGGTTTAGAGAGAAATAGAGTAAGAAGTTAGCGTCTAAGTTTCAGGTACGAATTGAAGAAAAGCCAAGAAAACGGCAGGAATGAAGGAAGCCAAGGGGATGATGCGGGAAGAGCATGGCTACGTATGAGCGAGGTGGCATGACGCTTTGTGCATGGGGTCTAAAGGGTGCTAGGACGATGATGTTTAGAGCTGTATAATGACCACTTGAATCGCTAGATCCCTTCTAGTCTAGAAATAACGTAATTATAGATATTATCCCTCCCCTTCAATATCATAGCTGTTTGACTTATGCTTTGGCTGGAATTTGAAGTCTTTGTGGGAAGGCCCAAGGAACATTTCACTACACGGTTGTTAGCATATACCCTCAATACGTAGGCTATTAGCACATACCTGATCTTGATCCAGTCCAGATAATTATCGCTCGCCAGCATAGTCTCTAGATCATTCCTGCCCCTATACGCAGGCGGCCTGTCTTGCAGATTTGGTGGCAAATGCTCCAGGAGCCCAATGGGAACATATCGATGAGCAAAGCTTAGCCACTCGAGGAGGAACCTCCGCGTTTGCCCGACTCCTACTTCATCCGAGCCCCATGCTTCGAGTCCGTAGCGGACGAACTTCTCGACATACCCAAGGCGTTCCGAGGCTGACTTGTCGAGGTATTGCCCTTTTTCAATCTCCTCGAATAGCCAGGGTTTAATGAGAGCTCCACGAGCAAGCATGACGGTGTCAACTCCTCCGTTCTGCACGTGGTCAAGATATTGAACGTGAGAGTAGCAATCTCCATTACCAATGAAGTATAGCTTGCCGTCTGGGGAATTTGGGAGCGTGCGCGCATCGGGTTCCCGTACGGTGTCAGCTAATTCGTCTTTCTTTCTATTGTACGATTTGACCAAGGCTGCGCACTCTGCGATATATGTCCAATCGGCACTCTTTGTATACCGCTGCTGTCTACTTCTGCCGTGAAGCGTAATTGCAGCACAGCCGGGAGCACCAAGCCTCTCCCGCGATTCGTAGCCGCCAAAGGCAAGACGTTCGATTGTTTTCTGCGCAGTGGGTTTGTTATCTTTCGTTCCCATCCGGATTTTTGCGGTGATTGGTATTTCTCCAGAGACGGCACTCATCCCACGGATCATTTTCTCCAATTTTGATGGAGCGTCAAGTAACGAAGAGCCTGCACCTGATCGATAGACCAATTCAATTGGGCATCCACAGTTCAAGTCGATGACTCGGAGATGCGGTAACATGTTGCTCAGAACTTCTGCTGCCTTGAGTGCTTGCCATGGCTTAGCAGCTGAGACCTGCGTGCCAAACTTCAGGTCCTTGGAGTTATCATAACCTTGGACGATAGAGGTAGGCGTGTACTTCGGCGGTGTAATCTCACTCTCGTGGGCTTTCATCAACGCCCATTCGGATTTCTGGCCTTGAATCAAGGGGATCGTCATCGCCATCTCGGAATAAGTCAATTGTGCTCCAAGCTCCACGCACATTCGTCGAAAGGGTAGGTTTCCTTGTGTTGTCAACGGAGCGAGGACTGGCGTCTCCGGACCGAAGTATATCCTCCGTTTCTCCGACGCGAGAAAAGGAGCCTCTGTATAACTAGCCCTGTGTTGTTCTCGTTGCTCCTCTATCTCTTCCTTTTTTGCTTGGTAGATCTTTTCCAATTCTTTTGTCTCCTTCTCCAGCCAATCACAGTATTTATCTGCCTTTTCCGTCTTCGTTCTTTTTCTTGACAGGTCCACTTTCGCCTCTGTTGAAACAATATTGACGACCCCTACGCGGTTTTCGTTGTCGTCCTGATTCCCAGGTGCCACATCGTCCCTCTCAACCAGGACCAATTCTTTCCGGCCGTCTTCTCTCTCAATTTCTTTGGAGTGACTTGATACGAATCGGCATTTCCATCCAGCGTGACACTTGCCATTGACTTCCCACACCGGGCATTTTCCATTGAAGGTGGTCAAGTCTTCCCTCTTTCCCTCTTTAAGATATTTCCTCAGGTCATGTGTGCAGGAGCATTTGTCCCCAAATCTGCACTCCTTCGGCGAAAATTCAGGGCTGTTGGCTAGTGTATTGCATAATCTGATACTGTCGTACCAGGATCCGAATTCACGATTTTTGTTCTGGCCCTTTTCTTTCTTCTTCTTTTTACCACCGCCTGATTTATCCCGTGAATCGGTTGGAAGTCTTGCCTCTGCAGCATCGTCGTCGATAATTGTATCTGTAGCTGGTTTCGCCGGGCCGCGCCTGTATGTGTCGATGAGATATCTAGCAGGGTTAGTCAGTAAGGGGATAACGCCAATTGGCAGGTTTGTAGAGCAAATAGTGAAAATAAGTACGAGAAAAGGGCACTCACTCAGCTTTCACCAATGCTATTCCTTTTACCTTGTCCCGCGAATCGGTCTTAGGGACGGCCGTCTCAGGTTCGTCGAGCTTCACCCGTTTTGCGGCAGGTTCTCCCGAAACTTCAGGAGCTACCTGGGCATCATTGCCTATCGCGCCATTGCTTTCCCGCTTTTCGCCTTGGGTGGCAGTTGTGACCGCCGAAACTGGTTGTGCTGTTGTTGTGACAGCTTCTTGTGATAGCTCGACTTCTGCCGGTCTCTTGACAGATTCTACAGGTTTAACCTGGTCCTGAACCTGCTCGCCCATTCTGGTAGAATTGGCCTTAATGGCAAATTCGTGGGTGAGAGACGTTGGTGGAATTCCGAGGTGGATATACTTCGCAGGTGTAGATACTGAGCTCCCCTCTTGCCCCTCAAACTTTTTCACAGGGAGAATGGATCTTATCGCTTATCTTAGCGTCCTCGGGGTCACGACCACTAAGCAAGCTAACCCCATAGGCTGCCCCTTTCTTTTTGCAGTGCTACTCCCCGCATATAGTACGACATATGATATATCATTTGTTTCAAACAGACTAATAGCTGGTTATCGTTATCGTTAGAATTTGTCCTAGATTGGGCTGCAATAAATCCCCAATATTGTCGCGACACGAGTGAGATGGGTTATGAGTCCTGACTGCCGTGATCCAGGCCCCGCCGATCGCTTGAAACCAACACTACAGGGGCAGTTGAGCATCCTCATGCAACACTCACTCTTACTAATGATACCTCTATTCAATACCAGCCACCTTCTCTCCTTTCCAGCAGACAATGCGAAGCACGACCTTCACCTCCAGTTCTAGCTCGAGACTCCGAAGGCCCAAGCACAATGGCTGATTCCTCCAAGTCAGAGAGGCGCCAGTCCATCAAGACTGGCAAGCTCGTGCGCTCGCAGAAGATCATTCAGCTATCTCCCTCCGACATGAGAGCGCCCGACATTCCAGAGGACGCAGAACTCCCACGACAGGCTCCGACGAGAAGCCATACACCAGGACATCTTTCGACGAAGAGTCAAGACCGGCGGAAGAAAGCCTCCGATCTAGCCCTACGGCAGCGCTCCCAATCTCTGTCGCAGAAAGACAGCCAGTTGGAATCCCCTAAATCAGTGAAATCACCAACTACTCCAGGACCTGCAAGAAATGTACCAAGACAAGACAACCCACTCTCTCCGCCAATCTCAAGCACACCTTCTGCAGCGGCCTCCAATGCTGCTGCTAGTCCCGCTCTCACCAGACCCCTAAATCTCCGATCGACATCCGCAATCGCATCGAAACCGCAGGAAGGCACTCCATCACCAACTCCAGTTCGAAATGGCCCTCCAGCCCAGCGCCCTCCGCGAGGGGTACACAGATCCTTTCCGCCTCTCGCGGACCCGAGGACAGCGCCAGACGTGCAGCCTGCACCTGCAAGCGGCATGTACTGGTCTCGAGCCCCCGTATCAGGAGCCCCCCACACCTCCCTACGAGCACATACGACTACGTTAATAGGTTCGAACATATATATATTTGGAGGCTGTGATTCGCGGAGTTGTTTCAACGAGTTATACGTTTTGGACGCCGATGCATTTTACCTCTCCTGTCCGCACGTCTGCGGAGATATACCTGTACCGTTGCGAGCGATGACCTGCACGGCGGTGGGCAAGAAACTAATTGTCTTTGGAGGCGGCGATGGACCTGCATATTACAACGATGTCTACGTTCTCGATACGGTGAATTTCCGATGGAGCAAGCCGAAGATTGGCGGAGATCGACAGCCCAGCAAACGGAGGGCACATACGGCGTGTCTATACCGGAATGGAATATATATATTTGGCGGAGGCGATGGAGTCCGTGCTCTGAACGATGTGTGGAGGCTGGACGTCGCAGACACGAATAAGATGTCGTGGAAACTGATATCAGCACCGTCATCGGCTGTGATGGAGGACAAAACGAAGCCGAAGGCACGAGGATACCACACGGCAAACATGGTCGGGAGCAAGCTTATTATATTCGGCGGCTCGGACGGCGGGGAGTGTTTTAGGGATGTATGGGTCTTTGATGTAGAGACGCTGCAATTCTCGCACGTCCATATCCCGCTGTCCTACCCCCGGCTCTCGCATACAGCCACAATCGTCGGATCGTACCTCTTCGTTATAGGCGGCCACGACGGCGTCGAATATTCCAACGAGGTCCTGCTACTAAACCTCGTCACGATGGTGTGGGATAAGCGCAAGATCTACGGCGAGCCACCAAGGCCGCGGGGATATCACGGCACGGTACTACACGACAGCCGACTTGTGGTGGTTGGAGGATTCGACGGCGGGGAAGTGTTTGGCGACGTGCAAGTGCTCGAATTAGCTGTCCATGCTTATTACAGCCAGATCAGCCATTTCCGTATTGACGTTTAAGGGATATTTATTCATTGGAATTTTTAAAGGGACGGGGGGGACTTTTTTCTTGTTATTTATCTGAAAAAGGCATATGCCTTTTTCCCCGCGAATAAGGAGGGGAGGAGTTTATGATTTTACGACCACCATATATGAGAGAGGATATTTTTTGCATAGAAGCAAGCAGATTTTAAACTGAGAAGTGAAGAGATTCTGCATTATAAATGAATGGGCTCTCAAGGATTTGTGACAACCATGAATGATTTTCTATTTACAGTTTAGGAGATTTCGATGCTTTGCTTCCCGTTTCGTCGTTGTGGTAAGCACAGATAACGCCGTTTCCCAATACCCCCTAGTACACTTTCTGTTATACAGATACAACAACGCCATTTGTGCTGAGGTAAAATCCGCCATGCCTCCTTATGATGCTTTCTTTCAATTAACTTTATTTCCGGTCCCGTTCGTTCGTAGCTAGCGCAATTGTATATTAACGAGTGGCTTGAGCTTCCTTCTTGCGTTCTGCTATCTTGCGCTCTTCGGCCTCGACCATATCTATTCACCATAAGTTAGCAACCCGTCTACAACTTTCCACAATTGATAATAATGGGAGAAAAGGGGAACATACCACGCCATAGATCCTCACCCTGATAAGCCTCATGATGGATCTTCTTCTCAATCATATGCTTATGCTCCGGGTCATCAGGGTCAACAATCATAACCGTCTCCCACCTCCCCTTCCCCTTCGCCGCATCCCCCGCCTCCAGCGCCGCCGTCGCAACCAACACCGCGAGCGTCAAGCCCTGCGCGTAAACTCTCGCCTGCACCAATTTCTGCGCCTTGGGTAGATGCGGATTCCGGCCTACGATCGCAAACGCGATGATCATACTGGCAATCCATGACGCGGTGACGATCGGGTATCTGTTCTCGCGGCCCCAGTTCTTGATCTTGGTGGATGTGCTCTCGTTTGCGTGCAGCAGCTCTAGTTCTATGGCTGCGCGGTCCTTGTATAGCCGTTGGGGCTCGCGGTTGAATTCGTAGCCTCGCGAGGCGCGGTCTGCGTTGATGATGGCCACGAAGGTTCCGGTGGAGGTGACGAGGAAGGCTTTCATGGGGATAGTGAGGTTCTTGATGAGTTGGTAGCGGCGTTGGCCGCCGAAGACTGCAGCTCCGCCCTGGAGTTCATTATCATTAGCTTGTTATTCCCTTTTTTCTTTTTTTCTCCCCTTAGAATTTGCAGTTTTGAGGGGATGGCGTATAAACGTATAGTGGGGGATGGGGCGGGGGAAATAAACGTACGATTGCGAGACCGAGGAGACCACCATTAATACCGCCCTTGACGGCGGTATTGTAATGGGCTTGCTCTTCCTCCTTGCTAAGGATCTTCATTGTAAGGTATGTGAGGTGTTATTTGTTTTGTTGTGGGAGGATTGAAGGAGTTTTTGGATTTTTGGTGGTTGTGGTAGTCGGGAAGATCTCCGGCTCTGGGGAAATTTATATTAAAAACTGCGGCAAAACCGGCGGGTCAGGGATCTCGTCACACGCAGTTAAGTAAGTACGGGGATTTCGGAGGAGGGTATCGACAATTTTCCGTAGATGCTGTTTTTTGTTTTCGAGAAGATGGATGAACAAAGAGGCAAAATATAAATGTTATGGAGGCTCTTCAGAATTTTGCAGTGGCGGACGACCCCTAAGGGAATAAATACCAAATACACAGATCCCGCTTCCGTGGAAATGCTCGAGACTCGTATGTTACGTCTAAACTGGTTCTAGTCTCCGCTGAGTCCTGACATCATTTTGGGGGCTGCTGATTCGCTGGGTGTGTTGATTAGTCAGGAAAGGGCCAGCCACAGGGCGCAGGATACCGAAGTATCTCCCGCTGTTCGCCGAATGAGCGGCGCGTGACGAAATGATTTATGCTTGATGATGGTCGTCCGTTGCGAGGATTTATTATTATTAGTTATCATGTATCTGCACGATGATGGCTATGCTTCCCGATGCCTTTCCTACGAGGCCCTTCCGGTTTGTTCCTCTCTGCTTCAGCTTCAGCCCCGGCTCCTATTCCTTTTCGCTGTCGTGATGATTAGGAAGGCGGCGGTCTCCTGGCTACGAGCTACGATCGGGTCGCGATGCGTGACAGCAGGACTTGGCGATATAAGCCAGTCATAAATAAAGTGGTTACCGAAGGCCGAGGAAGGACAGAGGGAGAGCGACATATTTCCTGCGTGCTTGGAAATGCCATTACGAAAGTACCGGCCTTTTGTTTTGCATGACGAGACTGGCTGATGGACTGACTTGACTGACTTGCGGTAATGGATGTACTGGATGTACGAGTACTGTACCTGGGTACCTTATGTAGTTCTATCGGGGACGCAATCGGAGCTGGTCGTGGCTCTAGAGCTGTAAGCGGTGGCTCTACCGTGGCTCTGGGGGGGGTAGATGGCGGGCATGTGAAGATGGTGATGACGACGCCAGGTGCTTGGAGATGAACAGACAGACATACGAAATATACGCCGGGAAATTGTACATATACGTTGGGGATTTGTATAGCTTCCCTTCGGAGTAAAGAAGGGGCGATATCAGACTGCAGGCTGCAGGCTGCAAACGGCGGAGAGAGTGGAGAGTGGAGAGCGGAGAGCGGAGAGCGGAGAGTGGAGGGACCGTCGGGGACCTTTCTCTTCTACAAGTCCAGTAGCAGCGGCACCGGTAGACGGCTGTACTACTGTTGGAGCATCTCGTGCTCTCTTGTAATAAGTGTGCCGTCGGGCCTCCACTACGCCCTAATTAGTCTCGCGCCAAACCGCCGGGATATGCGAACTACGTCTCTCTGCGTGCTAGTGCGACCATATATACTCCAGCAGAGAGTCTAGAGAGTCGAGAGAGTCGAGAGAGTCCAGAGAAGTCTACAGAGCCATGTCTTTTCTTGTTTCTTGAGTAGTCTGGTGTTTATTTACTAGCAGCAGCTTTGCCAGCTTTAGCCAGTGAGCCAGCAGCCGACCCGCTGGAACCGAGTCCCGACACAGCGCAGAGCAGAGCAGCAGCGCAGGTTGCAACTGCTGGTGGTGGGGCCCGAACCACCGTAGTTTATTATGCACTCTTATTTATTTATTTGTTACGATGGTTAGGATTATAATTGGAGTATTATTGAGCTCTTGACCTCTTGGCTGGTTTCCCTCGACATGGGACTGGGATGGGCGCGCGGTTGCGGACGTGGGTTAGGATGTGAGGATGTTAGGGATGTTAGGGAGGTTAGGGATGTTAGGATGTTCGGATGTGCCAGTGTGCCAGTGTGGACGTTGGGACGTTGGGATGTTCCCTTAGCGGGCTGCGGGCACTTAAGTGTTTAACAGCTGGGACATGAACTTGAAGGAGTTGGCCTGGCCTGGCCTGCCTTGAACTTGATTTGACTTGATTTGACTTGGGGCCAGAACACCTTATGGCAAGTATACGCAAGTACATACATACACGCAAGTGCAAGGAGTCGTCTTTCGCTGCGTCTAGATTATTCCAGATTACAGCACGGCACAATGCAACTGCAGATGCAACTGCAGAGGCAAATGCAAATGCAAGAAGCAGCCGGACCTTGGAAAAGCACGGCCTCCCTCTTTGATTAAGGGTTCGATCGCATGGCAGCACATTTCGGTGATATGTGCCTAATACCTATAGGTGATACCTGCCGACTCACCGCTCCCCGATGAATCTTGGTACGAGGACGGTGATTATTCTTGTCCTTGGGCCCTGGGGGATCCTTAGCTGTTGTGCTACCGCGCTATCATTACATAACTCCCTTACCTTGCGCCAGGCATAGAGCGTGGGGAGTCATAATTAGCACTGAGCCTCGTCTGCGAAGCACCTTATGAGCTGCCTCTTAACTCACAGTTCTCCCCTCCCCCTCAAGTACGAAGTGGCAGCAGCGTGGTCGCCCCCGACTCCCCCCAGTGCACCAGGCCGCCGCTCACCGCCGGCGATCACTACTGGCCAGCTAGTAGGCCAGTGACAGGAGGAGAGGGGAGTAATTCAAGTTAAAAACCCTGCTGTCTCCCCCCCGTAAACCGTCCTTCAGAGTCGATGTGCAATAGCAGTCAGTCAGTGCCTCTTGAAGTGTCTCTGATTTATCTATCTACATATCTCCATCCATACTCTGCCTACCTACTTACCTACCTACCTACCTACCTACCTACCTACCTAGGCACATAACTATATCTACCTCGTGCCTATTGACTTTGATATTATATTATATTATTGTCATTATTACTATTACTATTAGTTGACCTAACCTGCCTTCCCATTACTCGGGCTTCCTTGCAAAAAGCAACCGTGATGAAGGGCCTCTTCGATTGGCTGTCTCCGGGTGCTGGTGCTGTTGGTGCTGGTGCTGCTACCACTCCCAAGCCGCCCACGCCCACGCCCGCGCTCGCACTCGCTCCCACTCTTCCCTCGGCCGCTGCTAACGCCGCACCTCTGGCTTGCGACTGGTCGCCCGCCAGTACCAAGACCAAGACCACCAGCACCCAGAGTAGTACCACTACCACTCGTACTTTATTTGGCTCCATCCACGCATCTTCATCCTCACATTCATACTCACCTTCACCTTCATCACACTCCCTTCCGCCGCCCCCGTCCTCTGCCTCTTCCTCCTCGTCCTCGTCCGCCTCCCTTGATCAGCCTCTCACGCCTGACAGTAACGACACCCACCACCGCGCCCTTCGCCTGAACATGCCGGTGACCTCTCCCATCGACATCGCCACACCTACTCGAAACGCTTCCTCGTCCCCCGCATCGCAGGGCAACACCAAGAACAATACCACCACCACCACCACCAATTATCCCGACACCGATTCCAGGACCTCTGCAATCATGAGCGGCACCGCCTTCGACTCGGCCATGGGCAAATCCAGGCAGGACTCCTTCGCCGGGGCCAGGCCCATCACCATGAACAACCCCAATAGACAGAACGAGAGCCGGCAGCGGCGAGAGTCGCTGGCCGGAAGCCTGGTCCAGGGCATGAGCTGGGGAGGGGTTTCCGTGGGAAGTTGGATTCGAGACGAGTAAGTGATCCTGTACTTTTTTTCTTGCTGTATAAAAGTGCCGGCTGGGAATGTCGAGTCCGGCACTCGTCAGCGCACGATGCTATCATCACCCTCGCGCCACCGCGCCACCGTTACTGGCATGCGGCTGACCCGGCCTTCAGTATAATCATGGCCGGCACCTCACCGTTCCCATATCAATCGCCATCATATCATTCTTCCTCTTACCTACCTAAACTCGAGGCCAATTTCATGAAAGACTTCGCCTGCTGTGGCCAGACCTTGCCGACGCTGCATGACCTATTGCAACATTACGAGGAGAGCCACGCCCAGCAAACGCCGCAGTCATTGCGAACGGCATCTGCAGCAGCCCGGGCAAGAGAGAATTCGACACCAAACAGCAAGGCGGCTATCGCAGCACAAGCAGCCACGGCGGTTCAGCAACAGGCTCAGCAACAGCAGCACCAGCACCAACAGCCCTCACAACCACAACGCCTGCAGATGCCACAAGGCGGACCCAGCGTCGGTGGAATCCAGCTGATGCGGCAACAACAACAGTCACAGCCAAATACCCCAACCCAAAATAATATTCAGCAGGCCGACTCCGAAATGGATGGGGTGGAGGATATGGAGATGGATGACGCAATAGGCCATATGGGTACGGAACCCAATACTCCTGTCCAGAAGCATCAGAAACCGGTGCAGACACAGCCTTCGCTCTTCGGACAGCAGCAACGGCCAACCCTGAATCTCAATTCGAACGGTCTCCAACACTCCGGGCTTCGAACGTCGCAACCGCCAACACCTGCCACATCGGGATTCGGCTTCCAGAACAACCCAACCGTTTCATCTGTCAACACCCCAACGCTCAGCACCCAGTCCCTATCTCAGCAGCAGACGTTCTCTCCCGATACCTCCGTTCCGGGTACCCCCGCTGGCGACGATGATGACTTCTCCAATATGCCGATGAACATGAGAATGGCGGGCATGAACTTCCCCTTCGGGTTTGGAGCAAATGATCTAGGAATCGACCTTTGCATCGACGAACCAGCCAAGCGCTTATACAGTCCAAATGGAGGCCTAGGCAACCAACGAGCAATTCAGCAGCAGTTTGCGCAATTCAACCTCGGCCAAGGCCAGAACCAGTACGAAAATAATAGCGAGCTTATCAGAGCTTATCGCCAACAACAACTTATGGCGATGAACGCAATGGGCAACCCTGCAGCAGCAGCAGCTCTCATGATGGCCGAGGAGAACAAACCCTTCAAATGTCCTGTCGTCGGCTGCGAAAAAGCTTATAAAAATCAAAACGGCCTCAAGTATGTATTCATTACCCCGCAACACTCTGCACCCACTAACTCCAGCTTAGATATCACAAGACGCACGGTCACCAGACCCAACAATTACACGAGAATGGTGATGGTACATTCTCGATTGTCAACCCCGAGACATCAACACCATATCCAGGCACTCTAGGCATGGAGAAGGAGAAGCCTTACAAGTGTGAGGTTTGCGGCAAGCGATATAAGAACTTGAACGGTCTTAAATATGTAAGCAGTCTATTCCATCACTTGATAACCCTGCTAACAGCATCGCAGCACAAGCAACATTCGCCTCCTTGTAACCCGGACCTGAAGCTCAGCAACCACATTGCCGCTGCGGGACTGGGCGCAATGGGAGTTAACGTAGCTGGATTGCCCGGCATTGGCGAAGAAAACATGATGTGATAGCACTCCCCAATTGCTCGACCAACGGCCACCAAACAGCCTACCCGCATGCACATATAACGTGTGGATCCTGGGACCTCTCCGCTTCTCTTCTTTTAATCATTTATATCGGCGCACATGTTTCGACAAAAATTGCATTGGGCGGAGTTAATACATCACGAGCAAAGACTATACCCGGATAGATTGATTGGCGAAAAAGACTTTGGATTGGATAGATGCGATTTACGACATAAAACTAACACCACTCGAGTACGCACATAAAAACTCGGTCGGCCTCGACTGCACATGGAAACGATAACTTCCTTTCTCCGGTCAATATTTCGCCTGGCGGTATCGCTCGCAACCTTTTTTGCTACTCTTCGCTCCTCATGCTTTACAATTTTCTTGTTCCAGTCTCGGTGCATTGGTCTCAATTTTTGCATTCCTTGTTTGCTATTCGGGGGTTGTTCCAGCATGGGCGTAATGGACAGAAGAAGTTTATTGATCGCTCATAGAGTTGCATTTTTTTTTGTTTTTTTGACCCTTTCGTTTCTTTGTATCTACGTATTGTCAAAAGTCTTGTATTTGGCTTTTTTATTTTTAGGCAGGGAGGTTAGCTGAGCTGTGCACATGAGCATTGCGAACATGGATCTCGCCTCTCATCCGAGCATTAGAGATGCGCGAGACAACAGAGAAAGGCAATAGAAAGGCTGGCAGCATGAGCGATGATAGCTATGTCGTTAATGTTGAAGTATAATAGATAGGTTTAGACAGATGTCCCAGGGGGCCATCTGTTCGCAAAAACTGTGGGGAATGAAATCAAACAATCAAAGTTTCCTGCAAATCCCTACTTCCCTAACTGAGAGCCGCTCGCTCCCAATGACCAGCAAGCACCCATTTCCCCAAGTAGGCTACATGCCCACCGAGGCAAAACGGGTTCCCATTTGCTGACTCGAGGCAAACACTACTACACTCTCAGCTCAGCCCGGAAGTCGGAATCAGGCAAGCCCACTAATTTAGAATCCCGAGGAACACTTTATAAATCCTGACTCGTGCCTGCTCCTGCTCATAGCTCAGGAAAACAAGCCGGCACATCCCAGCGGCGGTTCCCACTATCCCGGTACCGGAAATCTCCGGGCCCCGCTCCGCGCGCCCGGAAACCCACGTGGGAGGGCTGGAAGGGCTGGCATTTGTGTGTTCCGCAGGTGCGAGGTGCGAGGAGTGGGAGCTGGGTATGGGCGTGGCTTTTTGGGTTTTATGATGGTGGGTGGGTGGCGATTGGTTGGGGGGAGGTGGGCGGTGGGTGAGTGGATGGGCGCTTGGGAGGGCTAAGAGAATAATGGGTTTTATGATGGGAGGGAGGATGTTGGGCAGGTGGGAGGGAGGTAGAAGGGATGGGAAGCTTCGTTGGTTTGGGCTTGCCTTGGTGAAGAAGGGGGTGGTAGTACGGATGTATGGGATTTATTAGAGTTTCGGCAACGAGTCAGCGGGGGCTGTGATGTCGTGTTTTTGGGAATATTGGTGAGGTTGCGAGATCGGGAAGGGGAACGGGAGGTGTTAGGGTCCTGGTTTGGGCGTGTTGAGGTAAGTGAGTTCATGAGTTGTGAGTGGAGAATATGTAGTAGCACATATTATTGCTGTCTAGGTTTTGCGGAATTTGCATGGGGTTTAAAGTGGGTTGGGGGGTTTGAGGGAGGGGGGTTGCAAGTGTAGAGGTGAGGAGTGAGGTACCTGATATATCCTAAATAAGGTCAAAAAGTAGTGGCCATCTTTGCTTATTACACTCTTATAGATCAATAATGAGCCAGGCCTACACAACTGTACCATATTCCTCATCTATTAGAGAATCAATCATCCAGGACACACCAGCAACTTCCATATTACTCTGCCACTCCTCATGTCAGACATCACCTGACCCCATGAATCATTTCTCTTGTCAATGAATCTCGACCGTATATCTATATCTAGCCTCTTCTTCACTCTTCGAAGCGTACAGCATAGAATATTACGATAAGCTCTGTAGAAGGAACGTCATATTCGAATGACGAACGTAATGGATCAGTATGATTATATATAAGAGCGTTTTTGACATTTACTTCCTCTCACTCAAGTGCAAAATCAAATTATCGTTCAACTATCTATCTATATCAACTACCCAGCTCGAATCCCACCGCAATAATGGAAGGAATGTCCGCCGAAGAAGCAACCAACAAAGTGCGCGGCCACAAAGCCGCACTGTCCAACCCTCGTACGCTCCCACTCCAACTTAATTAATTACCAATCCTCTAACCTGCCGCAAAATCAAGACGTCTCCTCCAACGCCAAGTCCCGCTCCAAGCAAGCAATCGACGACCTTGGCAACGCGCACTACGGCCAAGACATCGCGCAACAGGGTAAAGAGGAGGGACATGTGCTAGGTGGTTATAAGGCGTATGTTCACATCGGTTCCTGTTTTCCTGTTTTCCCTTGGCGCTCCTAGTGTCTATCCGTTTTCGTACAAGGGCTAATGTACGATCTAATTCATGATGTAGTGCTGTCAAGAACCCCAATGTTTCGGATCAGGGGAAGCAACATGCGAAGCAGAAGTTGAGGGAGAGAGGGAAGTAGGGCAATGACTTGATGATTTTATGAACTGTTTTAACAACGAAATATAAAAGTTTTGTATTTAGGCATATCGTAAATGCCGATGGTTCTGAGTGCGTTCGTGAGATTGTAAAAAAGAAGTGCCGCTTTCTGGCTTATATTAAGCCAAGACCTATTATTTTCTTGTTCGTCGGCTGCGTCCTAGTGCTCCAGGCTAGGCTCGCCGGGCGTGAGCAGTAACCGCTGCTTTAAACTAGGTGCATGTACCTTAGGCTTGGGGCGTGGTCTGGGCATGCCCAGGAAGGAGTGCATTGCAGGTGTACAAGGACTATTTTAGCGCTTCGAACGCCTTCTGGAATTCTAGGCATGTGGGTTTCGAGCACGTGAAGCTCTTGGGTGTAGGGATGTCGCTGCTTTTGGGAGTGTTTATCTCGCAAGGTTGGACGTATGGGGAATTTGAGTAGGGGACGGCTTGGAGATGGACTTGATTAATGGTGGTTGCTTTACATTGTGCTCGACTCGATTAAAAAAGAGGTGGAAATGCATTTTTGATATAGAGACATTAAATGGTAATTTTTGGTTGCATGTGTCAAGTTGATGTGATATTTACTTACTTCATTCTGATCCACCCCAATTAATCATTAGAAATCAATCACATCAACCGCCCTGCTAACTCCTCAAACATAGCAGAGCCAACACATCCACCGCCCACCATCAACTCAGGTGAAGAACGGAGGGCACTTGAGGCGGCTTTGCATGACATCACGCCGCTCATCAGGCCAAGAAGTGCAATTGAATGCCTATTCAGCCCAGCGGCCAAGAGGTAATGGCATCGCTGGTTTGAGAAGGTAGGCAACTATCTTGTTCTCATTTGCAACACACCTAAAACCAGGTTTGATAATTCAACAGGCCAAGAGTATTCTCTATGGCAATTATGGTGCAATTCACCGGCCAAGATATAGCATGTAAGCACTAGCTACGAAGTAACTGGGCAACCCTCTTGACAGGAATGGAAGGCAGTGATATTTATTGCCAAGAAGACAATACAATTCACTAGATTACTTGATCATCAGAATTGCCAAGACATTGGTAGAAGAGGGAAGTTGAAAAACAAAGCGCACATACGGTGCTTATGAGGATAATGGGGATATACCCTGGGGATCAAGTTCTGTTTAGGAAAGGAGTTCAAGCAGGATATATACTCCGCACTATGTACATGTACCAAGTACATCGACTTCGATCTTGATATGTCCAGGTCCGGAACAGGGAACAGGGCCCGATTGGGTTTCATTTGCCATGACAGTTGACCCACTTCACCTCTTTACCCAGGCGTATGCCTTACCACCGTTAGATCTCTACACGTTACATAGCGCCTGGCGTAGCTGAACCCACAGGGTAATGATAATCCTTAAAAGATGGCAAAGATGCAGGCTTACCAACTTATATAGGCCGTTAATTACCGCATTAGGAAATGAAAAACATGAATAAGTATTGCAACAATGACTACTCAGGAAACTTAGGCGACTCAGGCGATCGGGATATTCGCCAACCGTGGCGATCGCGTAAGTCGCAGCGGCCAAGTCCTTTACCCGGCCGTAGAACAAAAAAGGAAAAGATTCGAAGTTCAAGTACTCGAATAATAATACCAAGCTATCAGGCAGTTGGGCCAAGCGAACCCAGTACCCATAGGGCAGGTTTCAAGACCTCTGGGTAGTGGTGGGGCGACCAGAACGGGATTCTGTTGTGGCTTAACCGCGCGGCCCTCTTGCTATCTTGACCCCTGAGCCTGGTTCGTGGGATTTAATAAAAGGGGAAGTGTGTTTAGATGGCGTGGTTAAAGAATATGCAGTACGCTGCTTTTGGGTAATGTGCGGTAGCGAGACATAAAGGGGGGGGAAGGAATGCAGGGGCAAATGCGATGGTGACGGTAGTGGCTGGGAGTGAGATTTTGGTTGCGGAAGCGACATCATAGTTCAGCTCGTGTGGGATTGGGGAACAATCCGTCGGTCAGTTCGGAGATATCTCGTCGTTTTTTGTGTTGCTTATTTATTAATGATGTTTTGAGAATTCTTGGATATCCCAGCCCACGAGTTCGTATACTACCCCGCGTTGTAGGTTGCAAGTTGCTTTCTAGTCGTTCTTTATTGTCTGCTATAGATCAATCAATTCCAACTTGTATACATTTAAGTCGAACTACCGATCCACGATAGTTTCTGTTTATATCTATTTAATTTGGCTCATAATTTCACTCAATTCTCCTCCTTACTTGGACAGTCAGCCAAAGTTATCCTTGCTATAGCAGTGTTACAGATTAGCACCTTAAACAGTTTTACTTTTACAATATATTCCAAGTCACAAAGTATGAGGCAAAGATAAAGATTTTATAGTGAAAGCATATTTTCTTTTCTTCTAGTTATTCTTTTGGTTCTTCTTGTTACTAAGATAAAGGATATCTTTATTCGACTTTAACTATAAGGATAAAGATATTAAGAGAGGAGAAGAGAGAGTACGACTCTTCGAAGTGAATATATGTCTGTCCCTAGTCACGTGCTAGTCATGGCTCTAGCTATGTCACACCAAAGGAGCCTTAAGAAAATATGTAATGCTATTTTTCTAGAGAATGAACCCATAGCCTATGTCATTACTTATTGCCCACTACATCATAACCTAAAACCTAGCCTACCTTTCTTCACCGGACTAGAGGAACCAATAATCCGCAAGCGTTACAGAGTACGCCCTATTTCACAGGCTACAAAAAGCGCGGACAACTAACAACCTGACAGAGTGCTGGATTCAAGAGATCAACACCAGTATGCAAAGTTTCGATGAAGCAGCAGCCAAGGCTCTTGGAGATCGACTGCCGTTTCGCGTCTTTCTCTATCCACTTGCCCGAGATTTTGCTCCTGATTACGAGCAATCAGTCGCGTCCTTCATCCAAGGGCAGATTACAGACATATTCCAATCTGCAGCCACAGAAAGCCCGCTTATCAAACTACTTGCTGTGGAGATATGGGGGAAACGCGTGTTAATCGTCTTCGATGTGAACCACCAAAACTATGACTGGCAAACAGCGCATGACATCTCCAAGAATAATCCTCCTATTTTCCGATTTAAGCTGGGCAAAGATAAAAATAACGCGTTAATTACTAGAGACAAAGCTCTTGATTACCGAGTGAACTTTACTATCGCAGATCTTCACAAACGCAATGGCTATAGTGCTCATCCACCTTACGTGGCAGATCGCTCTCGAGGGGCAGCCCCACTACATTACAACGACCCTCGTAAGGTCTGATCTTGCAAACGATTATGTAGGTAGGTTCCTTTAAAAACTATATACTATATCAGCTAACTTCATGTACAGAATTACCGTGGGCAAGCACACGATCATTACAACTTGGGTCAAGCCAGTCATATGGACAGCCGTCAACCAGATCACGTAGCCTCAGAATATATCGCAAACTGGTCAAAGTCAACATGTAGCTAATGCCGCGGGAGGATATGACGTGCGATTCTGGGATTCTCAGGAAGGAGAGTCGGCAGGATAGAGACATTGGGTGGGGCCATTCAGATTATTCGGCATTATAATCACAAATTCAAGTCACGGTAATTCAAGGCAGGGCAAACTAGGTTTTGAAATTATGCAGGGGCTAGCATACCAAAACACAGGAACGGAAATAAATGCCATTAAAACACTAATCCTCCTCAACCAAGTGACGATATTGTATTGCGAGAATGGTATAAATCAGCCGCCAGGTGGCGGTGAATCTCTCGGGCCTCACCCGGACTGGCAGCCGTAGCCTTGGTTGCTACCTCCCCTCAACTCGTCCAACCCATCATTCCACAACTCCCCAGATCAGCCATTCCCAACAATGAGATCTAACTCTTCTTTCTCACCCACCAAGTCTCAAACTCTAGACAGCGGCTTGCCACCCTTGCCCACGACCTAGAATTGCGCGCCACGAACGAATAGCTTCGGAGTCAACGTCTCCAGTATCAAAGAAAACATCTCGAGAAGTGGCTTGATCCGGTGTATTATCAACGACTGGTGCAAACATTTCCGTGTACCGAATCGACCCGCCTTTAAGCTCAACGAGGCATGCAGACAAAATGTATGCCTAAGCAAATGTCAAAATTGCGAGGCCATATATTGCCAGCTTCAAGTCTTTCAATAGTATCTATCCTCTCTGCTAGGCCCGGTTGGCCAATTTAGCAAATTGGTCAACTAGATGACTGTTGGTATACAAATTTGTATGATTTGTCAGCGAATATTCCTCGTCAAAACTCCAGTTTATCTGCTTTCGGGGTTCTAATATTAAACGCCTTCAAAAACAATTTCAAAAAAAATATTTTAGGGAGAATGGCGCAATCCAGGAGTCGAACCTGGGACCTCTCGCAGGCTTTTTTAGTGAACCCTCTGGAGTCATGTTAGGAATGGTATCAGATGACAAGAATGATTTGAATACTTACAAGCGAGAATCATACCACTAGACCAATTGCGCTTGCTCGGTTAACATAAAACTCATTATTTCAATTTACAAGGTAGATTTCTACCGGAAAACTTCGGAGGTCTCAGCGGACACGAATAAATTATACCCTCATACATTAGGCAATATCCGACGCTAGTGGTAGCGATTCTAAAAGCGAGGATTTTCGCTGTACCTAAAAGGTCTCGCTATAACCTAGAATTTTTGTAAAGGGAAGAATCCTGTTTTTATCTAATCTTGCGATTTACTAGTACTAGCTTATTCAATTCATTTTGTTTTGAAAATATAAGAAATATATTAAAGTAACGAATAGAATCTATTGTTAGATCAGGTGACCTCTGGCTGCTTACTCAGCACTGCTTTGACCCGTACATAGGTATAATTCTCCTCCCCTGACAGGCTTCTCCTGGTCAGACTTAATACCATCACATACCTGCTCATTATTTGAGTGACACCACACTAACCAAATCCCTAGCACATCACCAAACCGCCTCTTCACACATGACACAGGCCGAGTTCTCATAACCTTGATACGTATCTACAGTCATGGGAATGGAATCCGTCCCCACTACGGAGACCGACACCTTCGATTACGGCTACTTGGTGGATTCCGGTGATGAGTGCGAGGTGGAACAGGATTCTGAACCCCGTGAGCGGTATACCGAAGGTTTATATTATCCTATCCGGACAGGGCAACTCCTTGATCGCAGATACCGCGTCGAACACAAGCTTGGTTGGGGAGGGTTCTCCACAGTGTGGCTGGCCTACGACACCTAGCAGAACAAGGCTGTGTGGCCCTTAAAGTCATGGTGCCGGATCAAGAAAGGGAGGGTGAGCTTCGCATTCAAAACGAGATCATCCGGAAAGTGCAAGATATATCCAATCTCATTATCTACCAAGCTGCGTTTACCTTCCCGGTATAGGAACCAATCGTCACTTGGTATTCGTTCTTCCATTGCACGGGCCGAGTCTTGACGACTCCTACGAGCGACAAATGCAAATACCAGTTGCCAATCGGGTATCCGCGACGAAACAGTTGGCCATGGCTCTAAAAGGCCTACATGAGGCTGGCATTGTTCATCGAGGTGAGTTATTTCAAGCTAATATACTCATGCACAGAAGCTGATGAATGTGATGGACCTCAACAAGGGAGCCGTCCTGTGGGGTATGGATTCCATTGACAATCTGACGACCGCAGAAAAATACCAACGCTTTGGCCGACCACGAAAGGTGCACCTAACAGAGGTAAAGGGCAGACTTGGAGAACTGGTTGAGTCCATGCAATTTCCTAGGGATATGATCAGAGAATCAGTTTCCCTGGGCGACTTTGGCGAGTCGATCGAGGCAGTCGATTGCGTAGAAAAAACCATCCAATTTCCGCTTTTGTACTGCGCCCCAGAGAGATTTCACAACATTAGCCCAGGCCCTCCGAGCGACATGTGGAGCTACACATGATTTTCGCGAACCTGTATCTCGGCACCGACGCCCTCTATGGTGAAGGCACCAAGATGATAACTCGGATGATCAGCACGCTAGGACCTTTTCCCGAGAAGTAGAGGGGCCAGTACTCTGGTGGTACACCCGGCAAGGATTTGTGGTATGATCGAAATAGTCCGGAGGTGCCGTCTGGGAAGGGATATGAAACTCTCGAGCACAAAATTGACCGCCTCCGGCCTGATATTAGTCGCAACGAGCGGCAGTATGCATTGTCTGTTATGTACAAAGGCTTTACTTACATTCCAGAGCATCGAATCACTGCCGCACAGTTGTTGGAAGATCCTTCATTCAATGCTCTAATGGCTATTTACGGAGTTGGGTAGCTTAGATATCAACGAGACGCATTACATGAGCGAGACTCAGGATTCTCCTTGCGAATGATAGTGTCCGTACGACTTTCTCGCTATGTTAATGACATGCTATTGTTGTAGGGTGGCAGGTTTTGGGGAGAATTACAGATAATACAGTTCTTAAGTTAGTCAAACATTTCTTTGCTTGTTTTGAAATAATACGTCTGCGTGTCACAGGCTGTTAAAGTCTGTATTCTTTGCACAAAGCACCCCATAGGCTTTCTAAGAAGCTTGTATAAAGTTTTCAAATTTGGTTCGCAATAGCAGTGTAGCCGTGGCCGTTGTAACAAGTTGTAGACTTGCCTCAGACGCCTCACTAGCTCCATCTGAGGTGGCCCCGTTTGCTATTTCTCATCTACCTTGCGTTGTTAGTCTCCATTACTTCCTCAATACCCACCAAATACTTTTCCAACGGCGATTTAACTAACAACGGCTATCCTTTCGGAGCACCCAAACATTGAGGTCACTGTTCTCACGGATGGTGAGCCTCGCAAAGAATACGAAACACCTAATGATGTTATCCATCAACATGATCTGCGTATACTGCAACATAACAATAAGTACACAACCACAAATTATGTCGAATCAGTCACAGGGAAGGCGTTCCCATTGAAAGTATAGATCCCAGATCCGTACAAGTTCGGCTATCCATCCTCTTCGTCACTACTGTGGTTGATGGTAACATTATTGACTTTAGGCTTTTCAGAAGCAAGCATAACTTGACTAAGCCGATTGACCTTGTTTTGGAAGGATCTGTGACGAAGACACCTGCAGGTAACATAATTCGACCCATGATGTTTGCACAACTTAGAACTAGTAAGGTTTTCTCGGACTTGCCCAGGGCACCTAAGCTTCCATACTGATAGCAGCAACAATAGCAAATGAAAGTTTGGACAAGCTAATGGGAGCTATACACAATGATTGCTTATCGAAAATCGGCGAGATTGGAGTCCAGATTTATCGATCTTCAGATCCAAGGCGATCGGGGGGCAGCCGACAGCACCAAGACTTCGTCGGCACTGAGATGAGCGCCTCTTTCAAATTTAAGGAAAAGTCCCTCATCGAGGATCCAAAATCTCATATAACGGAGTATGAAATAGCGGTTTTTCCACATGACTATATGAGATGCAAACGATTTAATATAGGTTTGGAAAAGTGACGAATATGGGAATAGCGACGTCTGTCAGTGCAAAATTTTACATGGCAAGTACTATCCTCTAGCAGTATTTGTGTTCAAATATCGCTCGTACAGCAAGTTGGGGTCTTGTAGCGGAATATTAGCGGAATACTAACCTTACCATAGAGGCTCTTCAGCAGCTATATATAATTCCGCGCTCCCCAGGCCCTGATCCAGAGGCTCCTTCAGTAGTAAAGCTTATAGATTTACCAAACAATGTTATTGATAATGTTCTCGAGAATGTAACCGAGAAAGAAAAGATGTTGGGTGCAATTCGCCTACAAGATATCAGGGCGAGTAGGCCCCTCATATATGCGATGATTATATGCAGCTGACCCGCACAAAGAGTAATGTTGGCCAAACCAGAATAATCAGTCCAGTCGTTGGAGTTAAATGTGAGCGTTCTGATCAACATGACACAGATGATGTTAAAGTCATGATCGAGAGCGACGACAAGATTGATTATCCAAACCGTTAGGGAAAGAGACATAAAAAGGCGATGGAGATGGAGATACGGATAATTGAACGCAAGGGAAGTAACGATAAAGCAATTAATGAATTTGTTTTCGAACGGGCCTCGAAGGGAGTTTCTGGGGGAGTTTCAGCCATTTTGGTGGGATACAAGTATCGATGCATCCTGCATGAGTAAATCTTGGGCACCCACATTTACTTTGTTGAACGAGCTGTTCAGATTGTTCCCCTAGATTTCTCGATGGGCGACCTTTGGTACAAATATATTTTAGGGAGAAACTAGAAGAAATCTGTTCTGGCTGATTCGTGGGAATGATGAAGGTGTGGTTTTATGGCATCAAGGAACTGTAGCTGGATGGAAGGTGCATCTCCACTTAGAATACAATCAATGAACGACTCTCCACTCACAAAGAGCTGCATACAAATAAACTCCAACTTCTTTCCAACTTACATAAGTTAGCCTTCATTGCTGCTTCACCATTAATCACCCTTAATTTAACCACTTCGCTTGTACTGATATTTCCACCGATCAACCTTCGACTGTCACACATATGATATCACCCTCAGAAGTCAAAATCATAATCACGGATCCACAGCTGAGCGGGTCGCGAATTCTCAGCATCACGTTACTCTCCCAAATCAAATATTACCCAGATACGCTTCAGCAGCAGAAGCAATACCTCTCATCTTGCATACCTAGCAAGAGGCAATATCCTTGGTAATCAAACATTGAAGGGTTTCACTTTACACCCAAGCTTTACTCGACTCCGAAACCAACCTCACAATAATCTTACTGCTGACGAGGCTGCTCAGCACCTAGTTTACATTCCATATCAAACTCTAAACTCTAAACACTAAAATTATCCTTTATCCATACCTCCTCATAATATCATCCAATACTCACCTTTCTTCAAACATATCGCCATCAACCAAAGCCGTTCTCATCATGGCAATAGCACCGTACCTTCAGGGCATCACAGCTCAAATTTTAATCAACGGCGTCCCCACTGAAGAATACGATGATCCGGACCCAATCGCCCCCAAGCATGCTGACCCCGCGGTAGCGAGGTACATTTCCAAGCACACAATATCAAAATACATTGTGTCTGAGACCAACCAAGTATTCAGCATCAAGCTTTTAGTAGCAAAACCGTATTCCAACATAATGGATTCAAAATGTGGATTCCATATCGTCATTGATGGCGTCCCGGCGTGGACTAGTACCTGTGCGAGACCGAGAGTGAAGGAAAATGGTGGAACGTGGGAAGATGAAGTTATGGGCGTTAAGGTGGGCAAGGGCCGAAATTGCGTGGTCAGGAACTTTAGGTTTGCCGAAATCACAACCAGTAAGTAACTTGATTTCCCATTGTAATCCTTGGTATTATTAGAAAATGGGCATTGCTAAGATTGATTATAGACGGCAACACGCCTGAGATAGCAAAGGTTAAACGCATGGCCCAGCAACTACAGAAAATCGGCGTTATCGAGATAAAGGTGTACAGAGAAAATTATGGCATTCTGGGCGGTGCGACTCCTGGCGACTCGAGCAAATTTCTTAACAATAAAGAGACCGATGTCCCAGAAAAGGCGTTGAAGGGCGGAGATGCAAAGACTCATGGGACTGTGTAAGCATCTCATTCCTTTTCCATTCCATGCTATACGTGTAGAAAGAAGCTGACATGACAGAATGTAGCTTAGGCAAAGCACAAAAGACCATGAGAGGAACCGTCTGGACAACACAGAAGAAAGACGGCGACGACCATCCCCTCGTGGTCTTCAGATTCATGTATCGCTCTCTCGGTAAGTTCCTTCCCAGCCACCCTTTGTTGCCTTTCATAGCCCATATGCTGGTGCCAAATTCAACTACTGAAGCAAATAGACGCCCTAAAACAACTCCAAGTGATCCCTCGGACACCATCCCCATCTCCCTCCGTCAGTTCATCTTTCTCTGAGTCAGAGTTGTCCTCTCGGCAATCCTCGCCTGCGCCAGAAGAAGAACCAGGAGCTCTCACGGCCGAGCAGAACCCTCAAATGGAAGAGCTTATGGCTCGGTTCAAAGCCGAGAATCAGGGTCGCCGTAGCGTTTCTGCTGAGCAGGGAAAAGTAGGGAGCAAGAAAAGAAATATGAAAAGGATTAAGAAGGAGCACTTAGAGGACAGGGAGCCACGAAAGCGACGAAGAGCTTCGGAGAAGGCTAAGCATGAGCAAGTTGATTTCACTGCCGAGGATTAATTTGAGATGGTAGTGCGTGGTGGATGGTTGATTTTGGGGGGAATGAATGAACTCTGGCGTAATTTGCATTAAATGGAGCAATGGACTCCGTAGGGAAAGGACACGGATGGACTTAGATGGAGAGTGGTGGTAGATCTGGATCGGAGTCCCTTACTTTCAAACTGGTTACATGAGGTTTCAACTATACTATTTACCAACATATGTTATAACCGGCTAATTCAGCTACAAAAAGTATTTAAGAGGTTGACTAAGAGTACAGCGTATCGTACAAGAGCACGTATTGATTACATACTAGAGATGTTCCATTTTCGCTAGGTATACCTTCACTTGCATTTATGCGGAGACAAATCGGTATTTTCTTATGGCCCTCTTCTCGATAGCGGAATTACAAGCTTGTGTTTTAGATTATTCAAGAAGCCACTTCATATCTATCCAAAGGAGAGGCGTTCAGCTTTATAAGTCTTGAATCATGTATAGATTATATCAGGTTGGTTTACAAAAGTCTTCTTCTTGGATTTCAGCCTCACTAATATTACTTTAAACTTTACTGCTAGAAATTCTCAGAACCATTTTCGCTCATGAATCAAAGAACGGCTGTCCAACATGCACAAGGGGCATATAACCTTTGTTTCGTCCGTGGCTATTTCGCCTAATGGCAAGGGCGCCGGCAATCCCAAGGATCGAATTTGCTATACCAGATAGAAGTTCATTAGATAGTCTCGCAAAACTTCAGTCTTAGCGGTTTGATTGGATTCGACTTGCATAAAACAGGCACTATAACTATTCCAATATCGGGGATTGGCGCCCAGATATTGCGTAGGAGTGTAGTAAAGATAAATTTAGCGCCGAAGAGGAAGATGGGAAGCAGAGGTCAATCAATCAGTCCTGGTGAGATATTCAAGTGTGCCGGACCAGCTGATAGAAAGGAGCTTTGGGCCTTTAGAGCTTTTCATCAAATAGCGTGGGTTCTTCGCCTAGCCCCTTTCCAGCCCTTTCATTTCAAATATAAAGATAGAGAAAATTAACTTTACTCCAACTACACAATTGTCCTCTTCTTTTTCGACTGGTAGAACCTCTTTCAAGTACAAGCTTTCCGATTCTGTGACTGATTAGGTCGAGATAGAATTGCAACATAAGGAGCGAACTCTGCCCCGGCTGCTTGGTGAGTATAATTCTACTTGGGAAATGCTTGCTATCGTCAAGTTTTCAAAATTTCTTGGCCAATCCATGCGCAAAGATTGTTTTATCTTCCGCCGTAAGTTAAGTGACGCCCATACCATCAACCGAGTTCGCTGTGTCTCAGCGGGTGTCCCCGCAACAGAGCAGTTTGTGCTTCCGTATCGTCTATCGACTCTATCCAACCCCCCCCCGCTTTTGATCACCTGGCTGGAACCCAGGGATGCAGCTGGGGATTGTGCTAATGCTATAGCTCTGTCCAGATCTGTATCTGGACTCTCTTCCAACCTCCTATGCTTTTAATTCTTCTATTACAAAAAGTTACCCGCTAACATGTCAAAGCCTCTAATGTTGCATAACTAAAATGCCTCGACTGTAACAAATGTGTTCTGGACCGGATTCTCTAAGATTTCATCGACGAGAAAGGCATATTGGAGATGCTGAGGAATTTATGCGTCTTTAACAACACTGCGGCATGTCTAAGAGTGGTTCTGGTAACTTCTGGATTCATCCGGTATGAGGCACATTAAATCATTAGACACCGCCCACAGGCAGATTGCTACTGGGCCGGCGCATGGGGGAAGGGGGGTAGGCAGGAGGAAGGTTCCTCTAGTTTGATTCTTAATTTTTAAGTCGTTCATCAATCCGGGAATGCGAGAAGAGTGATGAGGGAACCAGAGTTACCGGACAAAGCAGGGTGTTCAGATTTAATTACGAGACTTATAGCTTCCTACTATGTGGCCTGGCGATATTAGTTGCTTTTGGCCTCTGTGTTTGATTATAAGGTATTAAGGCTTAGCATTTGAGAACAAAGTTTCTATAGATTACCTAGGATTTAATATGGATACCCCGGGGGCCATGGTATCACCGAAATATAGAGTGTGATACAACAGTTGGAGCAGTAAGCTTAGATTATAGTTCTCTCTTGTACTTAAAGCAATCAACAAAAGGTAACTAAGAAAGTAAAATATCTCCCAGAACCTCTTAAACTGGCTCCGTCACTCCGCCTCTCCACCCGTGAATCTTGTTACGCAAGCTGTATTCGAGATCTAAAGGGATGGTGTCAGTTAAAATGATCTAAATTTGATCAAGGTACTTATTGAAGATCTTACCAGCCTGAATGCCAAGCATCATCGTAGCACGCAATAACAATCTCGCCATAGTTCACACAAGTAGGGTACTGGACACAGATATAGGCCTGATAAAGGTTGACCTTATTGCAGACCTTATGCAAGCCATTGAGATAGAGATTTCCGCCATAGTCCGTTTCGCAGAAAGCCCAGCTGTTGCCTAAGCCAGTAAAGTCGCCGTACTTGCAGGTACCGATCTTCCCTCTGTAGTTACTGGCTTCGTACTTGCCCAGGTTATCCGTGCAGGCCGTAGTCTGGGGTGGAAGCCCGGGAATATTAGAATGTAACTCCCACACTGGGAAGTCATCCTCACAGCACTCTTCTCCATGTGTGCCGCAGGAGTACATAGATTGCATATGCTTCTGAACGATGTAGAACATGCCGTATGACTTGCGGGCAAAGCTTAGGAGGAGGAAGGTAGCGGCCAGATAGCGCCGAAAGGTGTTGGGGCCCACCATTGGTGATGAAAGGTTGGTAGGACTGAGGAGAGCTCGATTATAGGTTTTATTTTTTAGAATTGGAACAATAAGAAGGAAGGTTGTTGCTGCATGAGCATGAGAGTGACGAGGAAAATGAGCAAAAATGGAATTATCTACTCACAATATATACCTCGATTCATTGTATTCGGCGGTAGGCGTTAGGTAGGGTGGGTAGGGAATTCATCTCAATATATCATGGAGGATGACAATCCGTACAGTTGCATTTGTTTATACGGGGGAAGAAGTTGTTGATAGGTAGTAGGTACGATGATGATTCTAGAATCTAGATAGAGCGTGCCGGGAATTCTTAATAAATCCTGGAGGATCACAATACATGCAGCTACATTTTGATTATGCGAAGGCGGGGTTTTTGATAGGTACAATTATTCCCAATAAGGTCTGCAATAAGCTACCGGGCTGTGCTTGATATATCGGGTGGCTGCGATACTATATTTTAGACGAAAAAGGTATAGATCGGTAGGTAGGTAACCAAGGTAAGTAAGCAGCAGCAAATTTGCACGGAATGACAGTACATCTGTCTGCCTGTCTAAGAAGGGGGGTTCTTGGCCCGTTACGACGTCACGAGTCTTCCTATTTCCATGGCCGTCCTGAGTCTGTTCTAGCTCCCTGTCACTTACTCCATTACACGTTTGGAGGGCCCGGGCCCGGGATGATGCGCCGTGTCCCTATTGGGTGTCGGGTATTAATATGCCTATTTACTGTGCCCCGCCTTTACTTCAAAGCTCAACCTACCCTCTTATTCCTAGGGTCTTTCGGAGATGTGCATACGACTGTGAGAAAGGCTTATTGCCTAGATAGGCCTCCATAAGCCGGTACTACCCTACCTTTTTCTTCCTTCTCCATCCACTTTAGGATTCGGTTGTCGTTGGCACGTTTTTCCATGGTGTTCTGGAGACTCGGGAAAGTGGTATCTGCTGGGATTCGAATTATAGGTGCCAAGGCTTCGTCGGGGATTCCGGAGAATCCACGGGATACGCAACTAGATTTGGTCTCTAGAATGACCTAGTCTTGAAAAGGTGGCTAGGTAGTAGGTTCTTAGCTACCTGGTTCCTCGATATGTGGTAAAGCCATCTGTGGTTGCAGTACCCAAGAGTGCGTGGATTGTGACTGCAGATAGATTTGAAATCCGGAGGGCTAGATAGTGTCTCCACAGCGGCACAGCATTATTAATGGAGGGCTCTCCTAAAAAGACGTTGGAAGGAGCTTGGGCCGCCTTCAAACGCCCTGCTTGATGCTTATGGCTCCCTGAGAAGTTCTCCTTGCTGTGGTCCATGAAAGTTTCCCCGTAGTACCAAACATAATCACACACTTGTCTTTGTTGCGAATCTGGTGATAAATACCAGCTAAAACTTGAGCAATAGATACTAGATAGTTGATTGTTTGATTCGGGCACCTGTGTACTTGGTATAGTTGGAAAGAAATAGAGCAAGAACCCTTTATATTAGGAAGCTTACTTACTTTGTTTTGATCTGCCAATAAAATCCCTCCTTGGACCTAATCTGGTTTTCGGTAGAGATCGTCTCAAAGATCTTGGAATAGCATGCGAGAAAGTTGCAAAATCGTACAAAGAAGCATTGCCAAGGAGTGACTGTGCCGCCAGCATCCTTAGGCAATCCTTGCACAGTAAAACCCGCATAAGCTTATTGGCTTTAAGCATATCCGGACTACGACGCTCGTGCGGCACTCGGTCCCAACTTCTAAGGTGCTGCAAATTTTGGCAATAAGTGTGAGCACTTTTACAAGGCAATGAAATAAGGCCAACAGAAACGAGAACTCCTAAGCTGCATACGTAGAATAACAAAATCGTCCTTTGTAAGTAAAGCAAGAGCTGTAGGACTTTTCAATGTTTCTTCTAACAAGCCATGGACTAGTAGTGTTGAAGTTTGAGATGTCTAGCTCAGAATGATATCTTCATATTCCAGTCCATTACCCATCCCACTTGCCTTCGCAACATTGAATTCTTCATCCGCGAAAACAGCCGGGCTGACAAGTATCGACAATCCGTCACAGTTTGATTGACAAAGGACAACAGGAAGCGGTGCGCCTGGGATAAACTTGACACAGTCCCCGATCTGCGCGCTACGTAAACAGAGCCCTATTTCTTTATGATCTCCGGCAAACGCTACTCGACTGAGTCGCGCAATAGTATTAGATATTTCAACATGGGTTGCCCAGATATCTCGATAGGTAGTTTTTTGAAGTATCTTTAGGCCAGCTCCATAACGACTCGGGAAAGATAGAAACGATATCGAGTCGCTCCTCTGAAGAATAGTAAAAGCATTGGCAAGATCCTTATCACGATGAGACTCTAGGAAGTGCATCCAATGCAATAGCCTGGAAGAGCTTAGGCTAGGTGGCCATTTTATGCGGAACAAGCGTGATAAAAAATCGGCGAAATTTCCCGAGCCAGTGTGATGCTTGTGTAGCTCCAGGATTGTTTGGAGGTTTTCCCAATTGGGTTGATCAACTGTTCCCCAGCAGCTATCTTGCGCGAGATGGAATTCAAACAACGTACTGATAGTGCAAAGGTGGCGGCCGCAGGCGATGAGGATACGATCATTCAATGTTGAAAATCGAAAGCGTGGGACAGGTATTGTCCTCGCATTTTGAGCCAATTTGCTTTCTCGTTCGCTTCTGTATTCATAGAAATCGGTAATATCCACCTCGAGGCCCGGCCAGAAATCGTACAAGCTGCAAGACCAGTCAGGAACCCACGATGGCTGATCCGGAAAACTCTTTAAGGCCGCAAATACCAATAGATGTAGCGAGCCACATATTTCGATAAGGTGAATCGATAGCTCCTTATAGACTTGCCCAGTTGAGACTGAGTAGTCAGGGGCCGGGAGATTGAGATTTGATCGTTTTTGTAAGACGGTGCGGACACCAAACGCCATATCTTTGGGGTCCTTTGCATGTCGAGTTGATAGCCCGTCGACCAAATCATCAGATACCGTCGGCTCTACTGGCGCTCGAGTCGCAGGCTGGTGACAAAGATAGCGCCGAAGGCGATCCGAGAAGGACAGTACTACTATGATTGAAAATATGGCGAGAATGGAGATGCAGCCAGCTTTATTGAGTACGGTGCGAGCGGAAGGATCATTAAACTTGATGGCGGTGAGAATACTGAATATTATGGTGATCCCGCAGGAAATGCCAATTATGGGATAGAACACTGTCAGAAACTGGTTTCTCCATCCAACAATACCATGAACGAATTTCTGATATTGTTGCAGCCGCGGCATTTGGGTATTCGTCAAAGAGCTGTTCAGCATCTGTCTATTTGATTCTAATGCAATCAGGCGCTCCCTAGAGAATGCGACCCTCTTCCAGGACCTCAGTGCCTGAATTTTCGGCGTTATTATATCTTCGTAATTTACGCCGGTGTCTTCAAGAAAGATGATACTCAATTCAAATCGAGACCATGGAAGGTGCGCGTTACCACAAACCACAATAGGATTGTTGGCGAGTAGGATCTCCTGATAGGTCCAGAGCCGTCGTATCCAGTCTCTTGAGAGGAGATCTTCTAGATCCTCATAGGTGGCATATATCGCATTTTGGAATCTTTTAATACGCATAAATGCAGGGAGACGCCATCCGGACGCAGAACCTAAGGTAAATCAAGTGTCAGCGAAATCAAATAAAGGAAGTCCAAGAGGCATACTTTCAAAGAGGTACGGATGTCTTGTGAAGCTCCATCGAGACGTATACACCGAAAAGCTTGCTGCAAATGGCCTTGGCGAAAAGACCTCCTCCTCGGTGCTAGTGGAATTCTTGATAAAGTACTCAAGTTTGCCGGCATTCGCTAGATATCTCATCGCTCTATCAGTGGCAGGATTACCATCTCCTAACCATACATACACTGCCTTTGCATCTGAGTAGATGCGGTTCATAAGAGGAATCTGCTGTGACTTCTCCGCATCACTGTTTTGATCGATACATATTGCATCGATCCAAATAGTGAATCTCCCGAGCCTCTTCCGAAGATGTAGAAGAGCGGAATAGCAATTAGCAGTCACAGGAATTTTGCAATTGCTACATGAAATGGTGTGTGGCTCCGGAGCATAAGCTCCCCAGACATACGAAAGAGCCGCGAAAGAGGGCTGACTTTCAAGATCGATAACGCGAAGATCGGCATAGATAATTTCAGGTTCTTGACTTGGACTCAAAGCAGTAGGAGCGTGAATATCAATAATACGTATGCATTTTGAGTTCGGTGAAAGTGGGTGTGCTGTGTAGAGGTTGGCGTGGGGAGACGAGGCTGAGAGATCGCTAGTCATCATGTTAAGGCCAAAAAAGGACCGTCATAGCTAATAATTCATAAAAACAAGAAATTGACGAGAATTCATTACTGTTTGGTGCTTGAAATTACGTTTTCATAACAAGTTATGGTGAACATAAATCCAATTCCAAAGGGAGCGAGGTTACAGGCGGTGAGTGATATCTGGCTGCAGCAAAATTCCATGGCGGTTATAGGACGTGCTTACGTCAAGTCTGACTCAGCAACACCAATCCGTATTCTGACAGCCAGTGGAAGTAATTCAAGATTTAGGAAACAGGTAGTTCGATATCGGAATCTCGACATGAGCAATTTCCATTTCCGTCTTTGGACCTGAGCTGTTGCTACTATATAGGTAGCGAATCGCCGCAATATCCCCTACTACAATTTTTAAAAGCTATTAGGCGTCGAGGCAGACTGAGGCGAGTACAAAAATAGGACACACAGTGAGATTCAGCGTCTTAGTAACTAGTCAAATAGAAAGGAGGATAGTCGCTGCCTCGCCTCTGTAGCGTCCCACTCAACCAAAACTCGATCTTTCGATTCTTCCATTTTCGTCTGTACCATCGGCTCCATTGCCGCCCGTTCCTCTTTACTTAGAAGATGCACCCTAGTCTTCCACAGTTCTTCCGGAGGGACATCTTTCTCCCGCTCACCAAAGAACCTCTCATCCAAATACTTCCAGTAGATGGCGTCAAACGCCCAGCTCCTTCTCGCGGCATAATTGAGCCAGAAGCGGCCCGTAGCCCAGCTCTCTCGCATATACGCCGAGAGCAGGAAGGAGTCGGGACTCATGTCTTGCTCCGCCTCTTCCACCGCCGAAAGCCAGGATTTCAGCCGTCTTTCGTAGACAGCTACCCAATCCTCAATGCCACCATCCCACATCTCGGGCACGTCAAGTAGTAACCACCAGGGCGGGTCCAAGACGAACTGCGTTGGCCCAGCATAGGCGAATTCCCAGTCGATAGCCCCAAGAACCTGGTCATTATCATCAATGAGAACATTGGCTGGCCGGAAATCATCAGACCAGAGGCGGAAAGATCCCGAACCGTCCGGCGCGGGCAACCTCGCACGAGCGTGCTTGGAGCAGGCAGACCAGTTATCATCAGAAAACCCAAACTTTGATAGCCGGCCTTGCTTGGATAATCTGCGAAATAGTTGGCGAGCGATATATTTGGTCTTGCAGTCATCCTCTGACAATACTATGTCGTTATGCTGGAAGAGGAGAGTTGCAATTTGCATTTCTGCCAATACCACGTACCAGTCATCAGCGGTTTGGTATATAGTGCCTTCGGATGGGAAAATTGACTTGGGGATATTAGAAAGCTGAACCATGTTGATCATATTAAGTGTGAGGGGTCTTCCTGCTACACAGTAGGATCCCGGGTTTATCTCGACGAGAGCACCGATGCCTGGAAAAATAGGCTGTGCAAGCTGTAGCAAACACTGTCCCATTTGAGCGTACAGGCTCTTGAGCTTGCTTTCAGAAATGTTGGGATGCAAAATGGGCGTCTCATTAGGATCCTCGCGGGGAGCCTCCAGGGCCTGGCCCATGCCTCGTCGAGACCCAAGGTCTCGAATAATCATGAACGGCCCAATTTCAGGATCCACACCATGACAGAAGACTTTTGGAACCGGAAGTTGGGTGCGTTGGGTGATGCAAGCTATCGTGGCGGCTTCAGCAAGCGTTTTCTCTTCTGGAAACACAGCCTGGTTTGGGCAGGGCAGGCGAACGAGAAAGCTATCGGATGATCCTTCAATTCGAATAGGGTATAACACGTTGAAGCCTCCGATAATTAATGGGGTTACCAAGGTTGCGGATTGCCCCAATATCGTCTTGGCAAACGATTCAACGTTGCGGCACGTGGATGACAATCGGACTTGCTTCATCGCCTTTTCCCATAGCTCGTCACTCCGGTCCCATGCAAGGTTATCGGAGTCCTGTCGAGCTACCATTCTAGATAGGATGGGATATGCCAATGAAGGTTCTGAATGACGGGAGAATGAGATAAGCCGGAGAGAACGTACAGGGCCGGAATGTGAAGGGCGTGGCAAAGCGACAGACACTAGGACCGCCAAGTATTTGTGGCCTCACTGTTAGGCGTAGCACAAAGCCGGAAGGTGTTGGTTCTAAATTCGATTCCAAGGGCGTGGCGGGTTGTGAAGCAACCTAACCCTGGACATGTTTCTAAGTCAGGACGTAGCTGATGTGGTCTGTCGATTTTTGCCGCGCGCTTCTCCTCAAATAATATCCACCAATTAAGAAAGGGCTGATGAGGAAAAGTACCACCTCAGCCAATCCAGACGAGATGCTTGACGCACGGCGACGGCTATCTGTGCAGCCTGAACCAATCGCCGCTGTAGTCGTGATAAAATGAGGGCATCATGATACAAGAGCTCATCTCCTAGGCCGAAAGTGTTGGCGATCCAAAGGAAATATGGCCTTCACATGTGGATTCATTCATGCTTTCCATGGAATTTGGAGATGTAAGGCATGATTGGCCACTTAGATCCCACCCTGACTGAGGTGGCATAAGAACATGGAGAACCCTTCCTTTGCTGTTACGGGTCTTTCGTAAACCTTCCAGTTGCACTTCGCTGGCTCGGCGTGGGTGATGTCGTCTCGCATTCGTTCTTCTAGCTCTCGTGACGCCGAGAGGTGTCGATCGGAAGGAGTCTTTATTGAAATAAGTCTCCTTCTGTGTCGTGGAGGTGATGGTATGACCACGTTGAGTGAGGTTGATACTTCCACCATGTTGATCATGATACCCGCGATCATTTTCGATGACAAGAAGGCCCATTGCTATCGTTTCGTTCCAGCCCCTGCCTCGTTTCAATTACTCAAGCCTACAAGCACCAGTGCGTGACCGTGTTTCCATATGATGAGTGCTTTGACAGTATTCTTTCACAACTCTACTAGCCTTGAAGGCGTCGCTCCTCGTACATCCTCGTTTTCCCTTCCGCTCAGTTCCACGGCTTCCTTTTCTGCGTTCGGGCTCATTTTGGGAATGTGATCTTGACTTGTTGTTCCTCCCAAAATTGACTGATGGTAAAAACGATTAGCCTTGTGATGCTGTTGACGAACAATTGTAGCTTACCTTGAGATTCCACCTCTGGTGGGTTTTGAAGTAGTACTCTACAAGAAGGGGGAAGGGCGGGAACTTTGTCGAAATTCGTGCTGCTCTCTTCACCCTGTTCGAGGTATGAAAATAATTGATCTTGATCCGAAAGTGCTGGAGATGGTGGTGTGTCCAAACATTCCTTGTAGCCCAGGAAGTAATTTTTGAGCTTGCTGGTTTGCTGCTGATCTGTCGGCTTGAGAAGTCGCTCATTAACCAGATTCAGTATATTATCTTGAGGAAAAGAGCTATTCTGATTCAAGTGGTCGTAGACCTGAGCCATAGCTGTGGAATGGGTGATGTGACGTTGGTTGCAACGCGGCTGTGGCAGCGCAGATGAGGCAGCTTAGTAAGCAAGTATCCAGAATGTCGCGGATCAGACCCCTGCACAGCGGATTGATTGGGCAGGAGCACTGGATTCGCGCTGGGAAGAGCAAACATTCCGGTGGAATTACAGGTTAAAGAAAAAGCAATGTCAAGACTTAACTTCATTATACGGCGTGCTTTTACGGGTACGGTACGCTGCCCTGGGAGACGAAACTGCCAGGACAAGATAATACTGCCAGATTATATCGTTCTAACCAGTATAATCCCCTTTAATAATACAATTTTAAGGAGGAACTAAGCCTTTTTGTTATATCATTTAATCAGTATGCTATTCAAATTCATCAGGTATAGAAAGGCACAAGAGCTTGGAAATATCAATAAACTGCAGCACTTTATGTAACATCAAAGAGGCTTCTTAACAGCTTTATTTTTCAACTTCCTTCATTGAAAATAACAAGCTGACAGTCATAGATGCCTAGACAGGCCAGACTTAAAAACAAATCGAAAATTCCCAAGCCGTAAACAATTTGGAAGCATCCATCAGTTGATACACATGTGGCACCTATAGAGAACAATCAGCCAAATGTATCCGGCCCTCTCATTTAATATCACAGATGGTGTGCAGCCCTCGAACATACCTACGATGTATTCAATCTGACTCGGTTAAGTCAACAAACTCTGCTTTAATTCGCTGCTTCTTGACTTCGCCACTGGATGTTGGTAGGTGGGAGATGTCATCCTTTTTTCCAGAGTCCTGGCACATAGAAGAGTGAGCCAATATAATCAAGAGAGCTCGATGCAGTCACACGCCAGTTTTGCCGCCAGCTTCTCATATAGTTCGCGTTGCTTTTCAGCTGAGAAGGCGTCGATATCAATATCGCTCTTGTCGTCTGCTTGGAGGGGGCTTGAAGACTCGCATTTAATCTCGGACTTTGCTAGCGGTGTAGGTTTTGGAGCATTATCAACAGGAATGAGGTCAAGCTTTTGGATCATTTCTAGAGGTACCTTGTCAGCCTTGACTTGCGCGCAAAAAAACCAAAGATACAAGTACCTACCCTTTGGACGATAGAAAAAGATGAAGGTAGCGAGTGGGTGCTGTCCGATGTCACACATATTATAAACCACTAAAGGTGTGGCTTTTTCCATCCCACCATGCCTACGGTAAACGTTAGTAATGTACCTAGTTAGAGGGGGAAGTGATGATTCGTACGAGGCAGCGTGGATTTTGGTATCGCGGTTACCAGCAAAATCTGGATTAAGTAATCTCTGTTCTGGGACCTGAGAGATATACCCGGCCACCTTCGCGCGAAATACATTCACTTTGATTACACCCCTAAACCTATCCTGATCTTCAGTAGTTTCCAAATTGCGAAAGCCTAAAGAATAAGTCAGCGGGGGGGTATATAGTTGTATGACGAAGGCACGAAAACTGACTCTTTGGTATTTCGGTAAATTTGAGCTTTCTGATAAAGGGCTCCCCATCGACTGCCTCTCTTACACCGCTCACAGTCACCTGTATTGCGTTGCCTTCCTTAATATACCTCTCCTTGCGAAAGAGAGAGCTCAGAATTCCCACTTTGTCGATCTCAACTTTAAAAGTTAGAGCATCCGAGTCGAACTTGTACAGAGGGTTTAAGCCCATTTTAATTTCAAATTCTCGATCGGCCCGGCTCTCGATATACCTTTCGCATATTGTCAAGCCTTCAGCACCAGCATTTCCCTCCGAGTCCTTGCAGTTGTATTCGGGCAATGGCTGACCGTTGATATGAATCGTCACTTGAATACCGGGAATATTGGCCAAGATTGCCATCACGTCTAGAGTGATAACAGGGTAGTTAGCAACTTAGTACCCTGGGACAGGCTAAGTTGAACAGCTAGCCCGAAGGTGAAGTATAGACCTCGATCTACAGTAAGAACTACCTCGCGTCTCTAGCTAGAGGTAGTATATGAAGAGGAGACACTGTATAATAGTATAATAAATAGTAGGCAGAGAGACTTACAAGAGTTGAGCTACTTTGCAGGGTTGGCAGGTGTGGCTGTACGTGGGTTGTTGAGGTGGGGAGAAGAGAATAGAAATAAAGTAGAATGTGTAGAAGGCTTGTAAGGTGAGGATAACATCAAGACACTAACCGAGATCGCGTGATTTAGCTAGAGGACCTATAGCTTCCCGAGAGAGTGAATATATCTATACTAAAGAGTAGAGCATATATAGCAGTTTAGCCCTAAACTATATACCGCGCAACAAGGAGTAGATAACCGCGTCTTTACTAAATAAATTAACATCAAGCACGCGATAAGTTATAAGAGCGGATGTTAATAGAATAGTACCTACTACCTTTTCTACTTTTTGCGTCTGTCTCCCTTCTTCCCATTCCTCCCCCCTATTTGACCCCTATTCTCTCGCTAACATAAAGGGGGAACAGGAAAAGTCACATGACTCCGTCTCAATTTCTACATCTAGCATAATACCCTAGGTACAGAGTAGAATGCGACCAAAATCTATAGGTATCATGAATCAATTTTCTCTTTCTTGTGCATCGCATAGGGTTAGTAAGCTTGCCGCTCTGCTCAGGCGCTAATCACCCTCGGCTCAGTCAGCTCGCCTGAGTAACTTCAGCATCCTGAGCAACTCACCTAAGCAAGTCTAATCATCCTAAGCAAGATTAACCACATAGTCACCTATTTTGACTTCTCGCTTTTTGGCAAATTACTCTTAATCTGACCTTTATTCTCTCATATCAATTTTACAAGTTTTGATGACTATGCTTAAGGAGCTCAAACGAGTTCCTAACGAACCTAAAGTGGGCACTTTCCAAATATAACTACTGCTTTATCTATAGTGTAAGTTAGTTGAATATGGATACCCCTGAGGAGAGTACATCAAAGGGAGGTAAAGCAGCTGCGTGACGAGGTGAAAGAGCTTCGGGAGGAGATATCTCAAAGAATAAGTGCAAATATCGCAAATATTGTAGAGGAAACCGAGCAAGGAGCTCCGAAGACGAAACGTAGACGTATAGAATTAAAAATTATAGTAATACAATATGTATTGTGCGTAGTTAAACAATTGTTCTTACGAATTTATAGATGTTCCGAAGAAGTTTAAGGATATAGATGATTTGAAATTCGTATTATAAACCCAAATTTATCCATTTAGTAACGAAGCACTTCGATCTCGGTCGTCATCCGGCTTCTCTTGTCGCCGAAAGGAAAATGAAATTCTCCGCTACCAGTACAAGGTTTACGGAAGTCTGCCTCACCTCCGTCTCGCTTTCTCATGCATTTTCCTCCTGCCAAGGTGGGGAATTGCAAAGATGGGCTGATAACGCAACTCTATCTGTTCTACTACCTCTCAAGTCCCTCCCTGCAACAACTTTCAATCATCGTCTACAACAGCGGCTTTTATTTCTTTAGGCTTGTTTTAATGATCTTGTTCGCCATCTTTGGTAGCCTCCCACGACCGCGTTTGGGGGCTTCCTTCGTGGCTACTCCAGCTTTAGGAGGTCGGCCTTGTGGGCGTGTCTTTTGCGGTTCTTGTGCCGATTTTGGCGCTTGAGAAACTTTGAGAAGGCTTCGATTACGCTTTCGCGTCTCGTTTGCTATTTCTTGTCTAGCATTTTTGGACTGTTCTTTTAGGTGGAGCTATTCAGCAGGCTTTTTGGGGCCGACGCGGTACAACTCTGCAAGTTTATCGTAGACGTAGGAACTGCTATTGCTATCGTCGTGGTATGAACACTTTCAAACGAACGTGGGCTTCATGTTGCTATATATCACTTTCAGTAACTTGGAAAGTGCACCCGGGCTTCGAGGGGAGTCAAATCAGCTACTCCGGTCCGCCGACTAAAACGGAACCAGTGTATCATAGCGGACACGGTGTTTGTAACGAGGCCGTTTGTGTCGTGCCAGACATTCTCGTTATATGTGTAGATCACTATGTGTATATATCGGAGACTTTGTTATGTAACAAACACCCCGAACCTAAGAACAGAAAGCATCTAGAGGATGAAATTTAGGATATTCCAGACACCGTACTGCCTAGCAGACCATTCGAGCCAGACGAGGCGGAAATAGTGCACGATCAGAAAGACGGTTATGAGCCACATATCCCTGGAGAGCGAGGTATACTATCAATGGGACGAAGATATGCTCGACGATGCCTTTAGACGCTCGTGGGAAGAGCGTGTAGAGGAGGCGTGAGACAGAATGAAGGAGAGATGGAAGATTATTATGGAAAAGCATTTGGTACTAAAATGAGACAGGGGAGGTGTTTATCATAAAGGGATGGTTTTTCAATTCAGTTTACTTTCTTGGTTGACATATTGTCTATTGCAATACGAAGGATTGAGTCTCATAGAGTAATAAAACTTCTTTGCTCAGTGTTAAAATTTCTAAGGCATAGCTAGGAAGTATTATTTGACCTATCTATTTTTCCTCCAGTCTATTATTTATGCTTCTAGAGCACTCTTCAGCCATCCAGCAGGGGTAATTTGTGGTGCAGCTAGCTCCTTAACCTCCTTGCTAGTTGTTGCGACCGAGCACTTTCCTTCCCAGGCTGTAACAGGGGCATACTTGATGGATAAAATGAGGCTTTTGTTCTCCTTAACCGAAGCCGCCGCAGAATCAATGAAGCTCATATCTCTAAATTTGACGTTCTTGACCTGTGTTCCTATATATTGCTCAACCAACTTCACGATTTGCTTCCCTGTGATATCCTCCGGACCATTAAGCACATATTTGGCCTTATTATGGACGGAATAATCTTCCTGGCAGAGAAGTACAGCCGCAAAGCGACCAACATCGTCGGGATGAACGTATCCAACGCGCGCATCTTCATCAGCCATCAAGACCAGTGTGTCTTGCTTGCCATCTTTACGATACTGCTTGATGAGCTCCAGGGCAGGCCCAAGGGCCATGGTGGTGAAGGTATTTGGCTGCAGAGATGTCCATTGTAGCTTTTCAAACTCTGGTGAATTCAATAACGCCTCGATTGCCCAATGTTGCCGCGGGTAGTATGCCGGATAGTCAGGGTGAACGTTAGCAGCGGTGGTAGAGATGCGCACGACATATTTTACACCAGCGTGAAGGGCAGCGAGGTGGAATGTTGATTCGTCTGCAAAATGGGAGGGTTCGTTGTGAGAAGCAATCTTTGAGCAGAGATTAGTAGATTGCAGATATAACTGGGCATATGTACTCATACAAAGGCCTTGACAACATTGCGTTCACGGAGCCAGTCGGGGCTGATGTCCACCCAATTCTTCTCTTCGATAGACACATTCGGGAGTTTGGCAAGTTTCTGTGCAACAGAGCTGTTCGAGGAACGTGTGAGAGCAATGATGCGATGTCCTGCAAGTGCTTCGCTAGTGTTTATTGAGTCCGAAAGGGTCTCCACCACACTTCGACCCGTATTACCTGTTGCACCCACGATTAGGATTGTAGGAGCCATCGTGATTGAAGTCGTGTGTAAGAGGAGGCGGAGGTATGTGACCTCGCTGATAGTTCAAGGTATGAAGAGGTGCTGTTCTTCGTTAGGAAAGGCCCTTGAGGTGTGGACAAGATGTATATATATCAATTACAGTAAAATTTAATCAGGATCGTGAAGCTGTTGATTTGTAATGTTCGCGGTTCTGAGGTACTACATTTCTTCGGTGACATCACGGAGCTCGTAAATTCTTTGCCGCTCTTTAAAGTACGGTTCATACATATGATACTAGCCCGCTTAGTAACGAAAACAAATGATATCAATGTGGAAGCTTGCTCACAAATCAACAGAATTATGCGTGTTCGCCGTTCACCGACGTCACGTCAAAACCAACCCCGAGAGGCACTAGTAGAAAAGACAGCGGCCCGCAAGCATTTTTGGAGGTTCAGTAATTCTTTTCAGCCAATCAAACTTCATTTATCCGAGACCCAGTACAGTCTGCCTTATAAGAAACCTCCCGAGAGTGGATGCCGCTGCATCAACCAGAACCAATAGGAGCCTTCATGGCTTTTAAGACTGAGTCGCCGCTCAATTGACCTTCTGGCATTCCCACCGATTTTCTACATGTCAGCTTCAGGACCGTCATTCTATCCGTCAACGCCAACTTCAACCTCTGAAGACCTCTTTCGACTCGGAAATTTAAATTCCTTCCGGTCCTGATGACTACTACGATATTTATGGCTTTCTGAAGGCGGCATGGCGCGTGCAAAAGTCCGAAACTACGATATGTAATCAACTCCTAGATCACTTTCCTACAAGTCTATGCACAACAAAAAAATTTGAGCTGGTCTGCCCTGCACCGAATCTAATATCGACAATCAGGTCACTAGGCAGCCGTAACGGGAGGTGGAACAAGATACGACAGCGGCGCTGAGGCCAGAGGGTTGCGGATAGCGCACTCCGACAGAGGGCGAGAGTGCCTAGACGCGCGTAAAGAGTACTCGCTGATAATTGACAGGAGTTGATTCCTTGTAACTTCCCGCGAGAATATGGCGAGTCTAACTCTACTGCACAGTCACGAATCCAGACGAACTGAAGAACAGAGTCATGATTTTCTATTCCTCTTGCAGCCATCTAGTCCTCCGCAACCTGCGCTTTAGTACATCCGCGCCACTTCTGGCTCTGGCTCTGGCTCTGGCTCACCTGCCTCTGGCGCAGCACTCTTCCGCTTCCGAGCTTGTTTTCCCTTGCCTTTTATAACTGCTTTCGCCGCACGCTTTGTTCGCGCCTCCTCGATATCTTCATAGCTCATCACCTTCGCCTTCCCTAGTACTACTAACTTGGTCAATCGGCGAACTTTAGCTTCGTTGTTTATATTAGTCAAGAATTGATTTTAGTCCCGAAGAAGAGTATATTCGGCAAAGGATATTTATATAGTATTAGCGAGCTTCTATATATACCTCTATAGGCGCTACATACTCGTCTTGTTAAATATATAAATATTTTATTTAATTAGATTATATAGTAATATAAGAGTTTCTACTAATACTAGTATTATAAGTATAAGAAGTAATAGACTTTTGGAATAGTAAAAATAAATTTTCTAAGATAAATAAGTAAAAGTTACGATAATAGAAGTGTATAACTATATTAATGAAATACCTAAGTAAATATATAGAGCTGATAAAAATAAGTAAAAAGTTTATTAAAAGTACTTTATAGGAATAAATAGTTATTGTCTATTTATAAATTAATTTGTATGAGTATCTTTAATTTCATTTATTTTAGGGTAGACATAGACTTTTGCATTAGTAGCTATTCCTTCAAGTCATATGTAACTTAAAAGCCGAGGCACTAAAAATATTAATAGTATTCCTCGGCTAAATTTCCCGGACACCCAAGATAACTTCAAAATGTACTCATTTCTCAACCAAAACTCAGACTGCGCCTAAAAATAATCAGTTGTTTTAAGAGCTTTCCTTCATATCTCACATTTTTATTTTATCTCATCCTTCACGATGCCTCCACCCCCAACAATTCACACCGCAATGCATGCCCACCTCACCAACCGCCGTGCCAACTCCTGCCTCAGAAAACTTAGCCTCACACCTCAGGCCAGCATTGATTTCTCCTCCAACGACTTCCTCTCACTCACCTGCTTTCCTGTTCTCAAAACCGCCTTCCTCGCCGAACTAACCAACTCCCCATCCTTCAGTCTAGGAAGCGGCGGCTCTCGCCTCTTAGATGGCAATTCGGCTTATGCCGAGGATCTGGAGAGGGAGATTGCGGCTTTCCATGGTGCCCAGGCGGCGTTGCTGTTCACTTCTGGTTTCGATGCTAACGCGGGGTTCTTTGCCTGTGTACCGCAAACTGGAGACGTGGTGCTGTTCGATGAGTTTGTCCATGCTAGCGTCAGGGAAGGAATGAAGTTATCGAGAGCGGGGAGTTGTGTATCTTTTGCTCATAATTCAGTAGGTGATTTAAGAGCGAAGATTGAGGGGTTAAGGGCAGATGAGAGGATTAGGGTGGGGGAGAGAAATGTGTTTGTGGCGATTGAGTCGCTGTATTCTATGGATGGGGATTTGTCTCCCATTGAGGTAATTTTGGAGTTGGTGGAAGCGCTGTTACCGAAGGGAAATGGACATGTGGTCGTGGATGAGGCGCATTCTAATGGGATTTATGGGGCGCAGGGGAGAGGAATTGTGAGTAGTCTTGGACTGGAAGATAGGATTTTTGCTCGGCTCCATACTTTTGGGAAAGGGCTGGCTTGTAATGGAGGTAAACTCACCCTCCCTATTTTAAATGCTTATTTTACTGACTGTGGAAGCCGCCATGCTTTGCACGCCTTTGACGAGAGAGTATTTGATTAACTATGCAAGACCGCTGATATACAGCACGGCAATGTCTTTCCCAAGTCTAGCTGCCATCAAAGTGGTCTATACACTAATGACACAGGGAGGGACTGAGTCCGTAAGTCATAAAGCTGTGCCAAACGTCCAAAACCACCGCTAACTGGATATCAGCGCATCATTTACCTCAACCAACTCATCGAACACATGTATCACCAACTAACCACTTTATTACCATATACCAAACATCCACTCACAGGAGGCCAGCTCCTCCAACTTCCCAATGAAATCCCACGTTCTCCAATTTTTGCACTTCTGACTCCAGAACCGCGAGGTCTGGCAGGGTATTGTCAAGATGGCGGGTTTATGGTGCGAGCAATTGTTCCTCCAACTGTACCCAAAGGTACGCAGAGAGTTAGAATTTGTTTGCACGCAGGGAACACTTTTGATGATGTGGAAAGGTTGGTTATTAGGATTAAGAGCTGGTTAGAAATCAGAGGAAATGTTGGGGGTGGAGACGAGGCGAGTGTGGGGTTTGGAAAAGCTGTGTTGTGACGGATGGGCGTGGATTAAATTCACCTGGATGTATGACAGGAGGGAAAAGGGGGATTGGGATATAATTTCGAGACGAATCGAGAAAAGCTCGGGAGGTTATCCTGAGTTTGCAGAGTTAAGGCCAGGTGGGAGGTAAACGTCCGGATGTTGTTCACATGTACAATCTAGAACATTGGGGTGAAAATAGATTTAGAGGGATGAAAAGTTACCTACTGGCTATATTTTGAAGAGACACGCATGACTGGTATTACTCAACACTCCATGTATTGAATAAAAGGTTGAACAGTAGCATTTTCCGTACTCTAACCCAACTTGAAGAGTTGAGAAATGCTGATATGTGATTAACATATGAGTACTGAAAACTTCATAATCTCACGTCAAAATCAAGCAGCTGCCCCCACGGCCACAACCGGGGCTTCCCGCTGGCTCTCCAACGGCGCGGCAGTAGTAACCAACTCTCTCAACGCCTCCACCTCAAAACTCTCCATAGGCCGTAACCCCCACTTGTCGAAAATAATCCGATCCTCATCCCACCCATTACAAGCGGTGGTAAGCATCTTCTCGCCCGTAAAAACAGCGTTTGCACCTGCCATGAAGCATAAAATCTGCTGCTCTTCTGAAAGGGTGGTGCGGCCTGCTGCTAGGCGGATGATGGTTCTTGGCATGACCACTCGCGCTGTTGCGATTGTTCTTAAGGTTGCGTCGAATGGGGATGGGGCATTGTCTCCCATGGGGGTGCCTTTAATTGGGACGAGAGTGTTGACGGGGAAGCTTTCGGGATGAGAAGGGAGCGTTGCAACTGTGTGGATGAGCCCAACATGGTCGCTGGGTTTCTCTCCCAGCCCAAGAATCCCTCCTGTGCAGACGTTCAATCCCGCATCCCTGACATTTTGGATCGTTTGAAGCCGTTCGTCATAAGTTCGAGTCGAAATAACAGATGGGTAGAAATCTCTTGATGTGTCGACATTGTGGTTGTATGCGGTCAGGCCAGCTTCCTTCAACTCCTTTGCCTGTGCGAGATCGATCATCCCTAGTGTAACGCACACCTCCATGCCCATATCCCGTACGCCGTTGACCATGGCTTTGATATTGCGCAGGCCCGACTTTCGTCCACGCATATCCCTCCAGGCGGCCCCCATACAGAATCTTGTGCTACCGTTCTCCTTGGCGATTCGTGCTGCATCGAGAACCGAGTCGACGGTCACCATCTTGGATGCTTTGAGGCCCGTTTGATATCGAGAAGACTGGGCACACTGGGTGAATGTCAGATCGGCCTTCGCTGACCTGCGTAATGAACTGGACGAAATGCTCTGCGTCCAGTTGATACCTCGACAAAGAAATGTTTATACCCACATACGAACAATCCTCACTACACCCTCCAGTTTTGATATTCATCAACGTACACATCTGGATGGATGCGGGGTTGTGGAACTTCCTATGAACCGTTCCCTGACCAAAATCAGTTAGAAATTGCAACCATGAACCGTGGCAGAACTACTTGCTGCTGCAAAAGCCAATTGCATCAACGGCGTGTCATAGAGCTCCTTGATCTCCTCCTTGGTCCAGTTGGTCCTCGGCGCCGTTGCAGCGAGAGCATTATCGAGAGCCGAAGGCGGGGTCGTGACCTGAGGAGAGACGGCCGAAACAGCTCCATATGCCCTCACCATAGGCGGTGCCTTGGTCTCCTGGAGCCAAGCTCTACAGCTCTTCACGAGAAGGTGAGGTCGATGTCCACGCATGATGTTCTTTGGTCCTTAACACAATTGAGTCAAACGATGACAGAAGATGCGAAGGCGACCCCAAGGTGCGTCTAATCTAGGCTAGCACTGGGTAGTGGGATCACATGCAGGGAGACTCACGCACTCACGCGCTGACCACTATTGAACTCGAATTGTTGGGAACGGCCTGCTTGAGTGCGTTTTTTCTCGGAATACGTCTGTGCCGCCCATCAGGCATGGCTGCAACGAGTGCCGAGCGGCCTGTTGGCTCACTGGTATGGCGTATCGTAGGGCATATCGTAGGGCGCATTATTAGGTGCAGCTTCATTTTTCCAGGCACCCACGGCCATTACCCAGATAATGACTCCTTCCTCTCAGTCTAGTAATAATTCTAATTCCGTCCGGCCGGTTGCAAAGCGAAGCTATCCGCGAGTCGTTTTCGTACCTGTGCTCTGTATACTATCTATGCGTAGCTCTGAAAGGATGTCCCATCAGAGTACTGTATTAGGTATTCGACCCAGGCTATAGGGCAGAACTGGACCAGAGTACTCCGTAGGGGGCAGCGCCGAGTCAGGCAGCTGCAGTTCCCTAGGCGCCTAAGCTACCGTGTACCGAGGCCTGTAGCGCAGCCCTAGGGCAATGCGCTATAGTGAGTTGCAGGACTAGTAAGGCCTGAAGGGAGGCCCTGAAGGAACCCCCTATGGCTGGCAAGTAGTAGGGCTTGAAGGCCTAGCGGGAAGGGGGAAGGGCTGGGGGCAGTATGGGAGGGCGATGCCGGAATCATATCTGGGTAATGGCCGCTATGCCCACTCGTAACAATATAGGCGAAACTAGTTTGGCGCCAAATCCTTCTAAGAATGCGCCATACACGGGCCCTCCCACTGTTGGTATGTATTTCCATGCAACATCGCGGGGAGCACGGGAAAAGACTTTTCTTCCACCGGTGTCGATATCTCAACAATCGAGACGAGATGAGGTCGAGATAGCCTTTGATCCTGCCACCCCCCCCCTCTTCTCGGCTTGGTGCGGGCGGATCCCACTCCTCCCTCCCTCGCGACCGCGGTCCAGGAAGGGGTGAGGTATTGTGATCGAAGTAAAGGTATGCTGCAAGAGTCATTGGGAAGTACTCGAGTAGGTGCTCCCTTGAGATTCTGAGCAGCTTGATCGTTCACCCCAGACGTATGTTCATAAATCGCTACTGATGCGAATGGAGCTCAGCAACCACGACAAAAATGGCCCTCAACAACTCTACCCTGCGGAGAACCCTCCGAGCCTACCAAATATACGGAGCAAACACCAACGTTGGAAAGACGATCATGTCCACCATCCTCGGCAAAGCCTTCTTACGAAAGTACCCCGGCGAGTCCATGCATTATCTCAAACCAGTTTCGACGGGACCGGTAGACGAAGCAGATGATCGACATTTGGCTCAATTCGCTCCCGAGACAAAGACACGATGTTTATTTCAATTCGACGAAGCAGTTAGTCCTCATATCGCGGCGCGGTCGAGCAACGTAAGTTCCCTTGACAGCCAGATATCATCCTGTTGATCACGTGTGTAGCCCCCGTCCGACTCCGAAATCCATGAACAAGTTCTCGCCCATCTCACAGCATGTGCCAAATCAGGCTCTAGCACACTTCTATTAGAAACAGCAGGCGGTGTTCATTCTCCTACCCCCAGTGGCAGTTCCCAGGCGGACCTCTTCAGGCCCCTTAGACTACCCGTGTGTTTAGTAGCAGATCATCGTCTAGGCGGAATCTCAGCTTCTATCTCGGCTTTTGAATCACTCCATATCAGAGGTTATGATGTGGATGCCGTGTTACAATTCGATGATCAAAAGTATCAAAACTATGCCTATCTTAAAGCATATTTTGAAAAGAAAGGAATCCTGGTTCTCTCACTTCCCCCACCCCCTCCACATGGACAAACGCAACAAGAAGACTTCGTACTCATGTCAGAATATTACGCCAAAGCAGGCAGGTTAGACGTAGTCGACGAAACGATCTCAAAATTGTCCGAAAAGCACACCACGCGGATCCAGTCTCTCGAAGAAATGTCTGGCAATGCACACAAGCAGATCTGGTACCCCTTCACTCAACACCGAGACGTCTCTCCCCAAACGATTATGACCATTGATTCCGCCTCAGGCGATTTCTTCCAAACTCACTCTACAACCACTGCTACCACCACCATACCTCAAGACACCATCTTGACCCCAACCTTTGATGGCAGCGCAAGTTGGTGGACCCAGGGTCTCGGCCACGGCAACCCCTCGCTATCTCTGGCAGCAGCCTACGCCTCCGGCCGTTACGGACACGTAATGTTCGCGGGCACAATACATCAACCCGCCTTGCAACTGGCCTCCAGCCTCCTTGCACACCTGCAAAACCACCGGCTCCAAAAAGTCTTCTTCTCAGACAACGGGAGCACAGGGATGGAGGTAGCGACCAAGATGGCGCTCACAGCGTCTTTTGAGAGGTACAGGTGGGATGTGCCGAAGAAGGAGGTGGGTGTGTTGGGTTTGAAGGGCTCGTATCATGGGGATACAATCGGGGCGATGGATTGCTCGGAGCCATCGACTTTTAATGAGAAGGTGCATTGGTATACAGGCAAGGGGTATTGGTTTGATTTTCCACAGGTCAAGATGGTGAAGGGACAGTGGGTTATTGAGCCGCCTGAGGGGATGGACGAAGAGTTTGGAGGGGCTGTTGGTTTTCTTTCTTTAGCGGAGATCTTTGATATCCAGGCCAGGTACGAATCACCTTCTGGTCAAAGGTACCAAAATTATATCCAGGATACGCTTGAGAGGCTCGTGAAGCAGGAGGGAATGACCTTTGGCGCTCTGATAATGGAGGTATGAGCCCCTCCCGCTTTTATTTGCGAGTTCTTCTGGCAGTACTAACATAGATCTAGCCTGTGCTATTAGGAGCTGGCGGTATGCTCTTTGTGTAAGACCCCCTCCATCCCCCTGCCATCTTCCTGTCAAAAATGGGCTAACACCCAATAGCGACCCCTTATTCCAATACACCCTCGTCCAAGTAATCCGCACCAACCCGCAAATCTTCAGCCAATCTACCCCTCCCCCCACCTCAAACCCACAAGCATGGAGTGGACTCCCCGTAGTCTTCGACGAGGTATTCACAGGCCTTTACCGTCTCGGACGCTTCAGCTCCGCCTCATTCCTACAAACTTGCCCCGACATCTCAGTCCATGCCAAACTCCTCACAGGAGGACTGGTCCCTCTCTGCACCACACTTGCTAGTGATAGTATCTATGATGCTTTCCTGGGGTCGGAGAAGAGAGACGCGCTGTTGCACGGACATAGTTACACTGCTCATCCTGTGGGGTGTCATGTTGCTAACACATCGTTGAATACTATGCTTGAGATGGAGGCTGGTGGGAGTTGGCAGGAGTTCAAGAATGATTGGCGAGAGGGAGCCGAGTCAGCAAGCCCAGAGTCTGTCACAGATGTGTGGAGTGTGTGGTCAAAAGACTTCATTAGTCGCCTATCATATGCTCGCGAGGTTGAGAGTGTGGTGACTCTTGGATCCGTTCTGGCTATCAAGTTACAGGATGCAAACGTTGGTAAGTTTGAGCCTTCAGCATGCTAATGATGGATAGCTGACATGTAATGACATCTAGGTTACAGCTCGACAGCTGCTGTTGGCCTCCAGAAGCGATTGCTGGAACGGTCCACTGGTTTTAACATCCATGTTAGAGTGTTGGGTAATGTGCTCTACATGATGGCGAGTCAGACCTCAAAACCGAAGACATTGAGGAGTATCGAGAAGCTTTTGGCTACTGAGCTATTGTGACGACTTCTGCGAATGGCTAACATAAATGGAGTACCTATATTTCCGATAACGTACTGCCGCCCACTTTTATGGACATTGTACAATAGCATCGTTAGTAAAATACCGACCATAGCACTAAATAAATACTATTACATATCATCCGACCCGTTAAAAGTATCTCTATCAAATTGGCAGGTTCATGCATTATGACCTATCTCACCGCTGTTCGCACCATTTGACCCGTCCCCTCTTCCCTCTATTGCTGCAACCCCCCTTACACCCCCTCTAGAATTTGCCTCTCAATATCACCTTGAGCCTCTAATTCTTGGATTTCATGTAGATTTAGTGGACCTCCTTGCTGGAATCGTCTTTTCTTTGCAAGAAGAGCTAGAGAACCTGCAGGTGCTCTCTTTCTTTTCTCTGGATGGTTCCATCAACCACTCCCTTGCCATAGTCTTGGAACTACACAAGCTTCTATCAAAATTTTCCACCATCACACTAGCTAAAACCGATGAGCAAATATTAGAGCAGGAGGAGGGGGCTCGGAAAGTTCTCACGAGGTCCACCAGGAATGAAGAAATGAAGCTCTTCATCAGCTATTGCCTCTAGACATACCACCAAGGTCTTCCTGGGATTCCATCCCAACGATGGATCGTGAGGCTCACTTTGCTGGGTCGCTTAACCCCCCAGCCCGAACCCCTGAGTCAAAGATGCGGGCGCTGCTAGACCATAACCCCGGAGTATGCCTCAACAATTGTCAATAACTTTAATTTGCACTACACAGAGCTTCTGGGGATAGCTTTTGGTCTTAGATTATATGCTACAGAATTTATGTTATCCAGGGCATTTGTCTTATATGGCAAGCTATCCCACCGTACTCAAGCGAGCGGAAGTTAAGCGGTCAATGTGTGACCCTGTTCTCGCTGTTAACCTCGCCGGTTATCTTGTTTCATGGCGATCTCATAAACGATATGCCCACAGCTTTCAGGCTTAACGAGAAAAACGACCCAAATCTTCGTAACAAGAACACCTGCCTAGAACTTGTCCGCCATTTAACACTTGTGCTGGAGTTGTGAATACAGATGTCTAGCCCCAGGGCTGCAAGGGTGTGAGTGCGCCCCCGATAAAGAGTGTCCCAAAAGCGAGGATAGGCCACAGAACTGTACCAACTCTGCTTGCAAGGGAGAAGACACCGACACTTGTACAGAGGTAAACTTGCTCACACTCCGTGTGCCTAGAGTTTGTCTGACAATGAAATTCTAGGGACCGGAGAAGACTTGTTAGTGTGACTACTTCTCAACATTAATCAGGTACCTCGTATACCCATATTTAGAATGGCTTGATGCCTAGTAGAAGATATTAATAGACCTATCCAGTTATGCCGGTCTAGGTGCATATCTAGTAGACAATCCAAGTTGTAGTAATACGAATCTAGGTAGTCTTTTTATCGTGAGCAAGGTGTAGGCGAAATCGCAAATAGTCACGCCGAGAAACACATTGTACCGGATACGTGAGAGTAAGTCCAGGCTCTGCTACACATGAAGCTCATAGCTGTGAAATCACAGTTTCTTTGCCGGATGGCATAGAGGCTTGGGCATACACAAGAACTCGCGTGGTAGGTCTATAGCAGCCAGACTGCCAGGACTCCCTCGAGCAAGCAATTGAAAAGTGTGTTACTAAGGATGAATACAACACCTGATGGGGTACGTATTGAGGCATCATTGCTGACGACGTAGACGTGTTGACATAGCATAGTAAACGGTCCTGATGATTATGAGTTCTTCTAACAGGATTCCACCTAAAGAACGGGAATGGTAAGAAGCACCCAGACTTCGGCGACGGGACTGAACTCCTTCAATATTGTCCCGACAACCCAAAGCCTGCATGCAATACCTGCTGGGGTGCCGGTTCAGGTATCTGTAACCAGGCTGCTGACGAGATTGCAGGATGTGCCCGCGAAGCCACGATTGCAACGCAACCTCCAGTTTCAAAGGTGATAAACTGTGCTACTGTCTTGGTTGCTGGGGAAATCATCTGCTGTGGGTGGTCTAAAGACACACAGAGGGTATATGCACGGAAGATTCGAAATTGTCGAATAGTCACAGACCTGGACGTGATCTGCCAGACAGAAGTGAAGGCCGACGGATCAAGCAGTTATAAACTTTGCTGCCAGAATGATACGGGTGATGGGGTCCTAAAGGGATTGATAGACGATCGAATCGCAACATTCCTAAAAACAGAGTTCACGTTGATTGCCGAGTGGAAATATTAGTCTGGTTGATGCTAGGTAGTGTAGTTTAGATCGCTAAAAGGCACGAAATCTATAGTGGTTAATGTCCCATGATTTATAACTTCCTGGCCTCTCCAATATAAGTCTGATAAAGTAATAGCAGATTAGCCATAATTTTGTGAGCTTGGTGGGATGTCTGCACGCCTGTAGTTTAAACGTAAGAGACACAGAATGTTACCCGCTATAGGTAAACTTGTGCTAAAAGTAGCTATTGATCTTGGGCAACACAATTCTACCGCGAAAACACTTATAAATAAAGAGAACATCAAAAAGAAATGCTAGTAATAGCTAAAATCGATAAATATTTCACCCCACTACTAACCCTCAGTTCTCCCCAGTCGCCCTCAAGCTATCCAGTCTAAGACACAACGAGCTTAAAGCCTGGAATCAGAAGCTTGCCCACCTGAGTAGCTCTTGCTAATGCAGAAGAACTGAGAAACCCAAGATCCGGGAAGGTAAGAGCTTTGGAAAAGTAGTAGAGTAGAGTCAAACTCAACATGTTTGATTAACATCTGTACTATAACCTTCTACCAAGTCCTTGATCCCCATGGAACAAAGTGCTGTGCCGAGTAGTCTGGGTCAGAAATATATTTCACCTCTGCGGGAGGATCTTTGTTCCACTCAATATCCTCTGATAGATCAGTCACTCCATCCTTTAGTAGGCTCTGTGATACATATCCCTTTAGCGCTTTAAATTCTTTTCGAAGCCTCGTCGCTGTACTCAACATTGATGGTTGGACAACTGCAATTTTACCATATCCAGCATGTCAAAGATCTTCACAGCAAAGCTTTAGTTCGCCTTGAGAGCACTCTTCCTTTGTTGCTGCTCGAAATTTGATTTCTTGGTCCATTATTGGCTTTGCTATGAAAGCTGTTACTCCATTCCAACAGGAGAAAACCTGGAATGGTTTGAAGCTGTTGTATCGCTGTCTGGCAGTGGGAGAATTCCAAAAAAGGTTCCACGCCGAATCCCAGCTTCCATCTGCTCCAATCTCAAAAATCGTGTCGCCAGTCATTGTCCGAGCCATCCATATATCATAAAACGTTGGATGGGGACCCACATATGTCCAGTACATTGCACAAGCCATGTCTGCTTTTTGATAAATGCGTTGATGTATAAGCTCAAGAATATTTTCCATACATAGAGCTACATCGTTGATGAAAACCTCTATAATCTGCACCGAATCTGGACATCTCCAAAGTTCACTTCCGTCTTTGGTCCTAAGCTATCGCTTCTCTAACCTGAGCTAAGCCCTGAAATGCAATGGTGCCATCCCGAACCCCCTTAATCATACAGTAGTATCTACGTACGTAGTACACTCGGGTACGGAGTACAGTACCTGCCAACCTGCCACATTGCAGCTACCTTGATGTGCGTAGCTCTCAGGGCTGCCCATGCGCTGGTCCATGTTGAACGTCACAAAATCATGGCAATGTCGGCCCAGAAGGAAGCCAACTCCCGTACTTGACAATGGTAACGTTGAACCGCTGGCATTTAATACTGGCGCTACCACCATAGCCTAAACTTTGGCCCACATGACATTTATCGTAAATGCTCTGGAGTGCCGCTCTGCAGTCAGCTTGATCAATAGGCACGTGATTTACACAGCCTTTATCCAACGATGCCAATACAGCTATAACACCGCCGTCATTAACACCCGACGTGGTATCATGTCTGTCTTTATATGCGTCTCCATTGTGGGTACTAGGGCAGTAATATTCGGCAATAAGAAGGATACGATCCTGCTCCATAGAGTACCGCTGAGGAGGATTGCATGTCGCTGTAGCCATGGCCGGGTTGGTTGTCTTCGAGCTTGTTGTCCGCGTGGCAGAGCAACCTGTTACTGTTTGGGTACCCACCGTCCAGGTGTCCACACCATACATACTGTTGTCGTTGCAGGTGCAGTACGACCCAGTGCCGGCCCCTGTGCCAGTTACGGTTGAAGTTCGGCAGGAAGTCACTGAGCCGCCTTTTTTGGCAGTAAGGGTAGGTGAGATGGTGGCGGCTGGCAATGTAGTGAGCGCGCATGGAGCGGAAGCAGATGCCACCGTTGGGTAGATCCGATCGATACCCTCAATGTTGCATACGCACCAGGAGGCGGGCGAGGCGGCAGGCTTGCCGTCAAAGGCATTGCCAAAAGAGTTGACATGGCAAGAGGGGGGAGCAGTGCCGAGGAGGTTAGGGTTCGCGGCGAAAGATGCAACGACTTGCTGTTGATTGTCCCACCAGGATTGTTTGAAAATCTGTAGAGGAAAATCTGTGCCGAGGAGCAAGCATGCACAGCCTTTGTTGTCGCCTGCTGTGCATTTTGGGCTGTCGCTGTTGCCTTTACAGTTGCTGTCGCTGCAAAGAGGAGAATCTAAAAGAAGTCTTATAAGCTAACTGCAGCAATGGATGATTCTAGGGGCGGATTTTACCTTTATTGGCGCCTGCACTAGCGTCGCACTTCGGTTTGGCATGATCACTGGTGGGCGCTCCAACTCCTGCTTCCGGTATTTTGAGCATCGCTATTGGCCCAGCTAGCTTCGTGCCCACTATTATGGCGCCTAAAATAACCAAAGCCTTGTTTCTTACTGCCTGGGTGGCCAAGACAGCAAGAGCAGAAGTAAGGTATTCAGGTGCGTTCGTAGCAGCAAGGGAACCAAGCTGGTTCCAAAAAGCTTCAGTCATAACAGCGTCAAAAGGGCCACTCTCGCCACTAGCCTTGACTGCGGCGTCTATTATACACTGGACCGCTGCTCAATAGTTAGTACTAGGACGTCGCATCTACCAGCAAGACTTACAATCCAATCTCTTACTAAGGTCCCTCTTTGTAAGACTGCAGGCCGCAATAGCATTGTCCGCAGTCTTTCGCAGGGCATCTGCAACGGACTCGGAAAAGGTTATTGCAAGATCACCAGCGCCTAATCCTGGAGTAGCAGTGCCCGTGCCAGTCGCCACGGCGGCGGCCACAGGCACCTTTGTGGTCACTTTCGCATTGTTGACTGTAGTTGTGACGGTCTCTTCGCTCAGATATGCTTTATGTGCTTCAATATACTAGGCGGGTGATTGTTGTTAACTCCTTGTCCAAAATAAGTGGTTAATTATATGAACGTACGTGATATACACCTCCCGCAAATGTAACTACTGGATTATCAGGACCGAAGTTGGTGAGCCGATAGCTGTCTGCGTTGCCGAGCTCTGATTCCACGGGGTTGATGATAATTTGGCCCCGTGCCTTTGGGACGAATGCTTTGATATATGCGGGAGGATCTGTGACCTTAGGGGCAGCAGCAGCAGCAGCGCTCGCACTAACCGCTGAAATGAGAGCTGCCCCGAGCAACAAGACCTTTGCCGCCATGGATGGGGAGTATATGATAGGAAAGAGTTTAGAGAGGGACAAAAGATTCTAGTAGAGATGCGAAAAGGGCTGCGAAAGAAATGGGAAACGACGCTGGTTAAAACATTGAGATAACAGAGCATGCATCATGTCGTTCTCGAGTATATAATGCGAGTAGCGCGACGAATATAGCTCAGCTTTGAGTAGCTACAGTCTGTAAGGATGCTATTCCTTGTTTAGGGCGTTGGTACAGTACCCAAAAGGTGCCGCCAAAGCAGATCCTGAATCCTGATATCCTGCCACGCCGCTCATAATCTTGTGGAAGAAGGTAGACTGCGCCCGGCGCGCCATCTTGGATATGCTTAATTTGGGCTACCCTTGCTTGAATCCTGCAGCAGCACAACACATACTGTATATGGTTAGTAGTTGGGCGAAGCATTTAATTTCTCCTAGTGGGGTTGCGCGATAACTAAGCGAAGACCAGGGGCCGTGTTCGTGTTTCGCTATGACCCTTGGGAGGCTACGCGCTCCTAACTCTGTAAACCATCAGAGGAGTTGGCACCTTAGAACAAGCCGCCGCAAACTAGCATATGCTCCTTTAACTGCTGCGTAGCGCTACACGGCTGACGGGATAGCTCCAGCCCTCGTGGAGTCGCAGGAAGTCTGACTCCTTGGGATCTGGATCCTGCCCATGATTAATATCCCATGGCTCGCTATTTAATTGATATGTCTCGATTGGACTGTCTGTTACTGCTTTATTTTCACCTCCACCCCAACTTTGGTATTTCTAGTATCCCATCTTTCTTTCCTTTTCAATACACCACTGTACCGTGCTGTACAACTCGGGCTCGGTTTCACTCTACCCTCGCCTCCCTTCGACGTCGCATTTATTAATTGGCTGTCCTCGTCTCTTATTTATACAGAGAATTCAAGATGCGCCTTTTATCTGCTGCAGTGGCAGCATTCACTTCGCTATCACTTACTGGGCATGCTTATGGATATTTGATCGACCCTGACTCCTGCAAAGGCGGTAAGTCTCACAGCTCTAGAAACGAACAAATACTCATTAGATAAAGACGACTATACACTAGTGAAGAGCATGGTTGAACAGGCTTTCACTATGGTCAATATCGCGATGGTTGAGGTCAACGCCCAACCTATGAATAAAGACGCCACTTGGCTCATGAAACAGCTATTCAACACCGAAGGAAGTGCTGCTCAGGCTATGGTCAACCGTAAGTCATGCTATATCTGTTCAAGGCCTTGATTTTAGTTAATTAAATATAGAGGTCTTTCAGGCGAAACCGCCAAATAACAAAGGCCAACGAACTGGTATCCTCGTCTTTGAAAAAGAGACGACGACTGCGAACCTTGATACCTTGGACCAAAACGAGGTCGTCATCTTCTGTGATACGACCCGCCTCGAGCGAAGGGTTAATGATCTCGTGCATTACTACGACAAAAAAGTCAAACAGGCAGTTGGGAAGTCAAATGGCTGCAGTACTGGTGCCTTTATGTATACGCAACAATTCGTCAATAAATGGGATATCATCCAGGTGTGCCCGTGGTTCCTTGAGTACGCACACTCAAAGAAATACGCGACCAAAGCAGACCTCTCATCGCTACGTGCTAAAATGGCGGTCCATGGTCTGGACAAGTTGATCACCGACAAATTCTACACGCCTATTGACTTGATGAGTCTGTGGGACAAGTGCATGCTGCACGAGATGATGCACACAAAACCGGGCGGGTCTAAGCAGGATGTTGGTGGAGTTAGCGGTTACGGCTGGAAGAACTGCAAAGGCCTTGGTCAGAGTGGCACGGGCGTGAACAATGCTGATTCATGGGCACTATTTGGAAGTGCACTCTACCAGTTCTCCTTGGGAAGCCCTATTGACGAGAACGGTGATTTCAGTAAAACAGCAATTCAAACCCGAAGCAACAGCAAGCGAAGGCTCGGTTCGGGTCCAGGCAGGGCAAGAGATATAATAAAGTTAGACACTGTCAAGAATTTTGTATAAGTAGTGAACTATTATTCTTTGGTACAATAGATAGTAGACAAACAAGGCGCAGAAACTTGGATATTGGTCACATAACATAGTCCCGCAATTCTACCCTAATATAGTAAGGAATTGGATCACAATAGTCCTTATTCTGGCCTATTGCCATATACGATGGGCACAATCTGTAATAAGCTCGGGTGGCCCTCGTCAGGCCATCACCACTCTCGACGGTTAACATCCCACTTTGGCAGCAACTCCTCCGCCCCTATATTAGCGTTTGCGTCTCGCTCCCAGGTTAAGGTTAGCCCTCCTGAGGCGCCCTCCCTTAATATGTCAACTAACGGATGTAAAATCTCGGCCTCCCTCTCAATCCACTTGTCCCTCCATCCCCCCGGTACGCACAGCTCTACTTGTAGCCAACACAGTTCCATATGCTTAATCTCCTCCCACGCCTTTAGCCACCTCTCCTCTAGCCGGTCACTGCGCAGCCAGCTCGTCCAGCGCTTACGCAGTTGCCTAATAGGCGCCTCGTACAGCGTCCAGGAGAACTCCAACTGACGTACAAACGGCCCGCCCATGCCCCGCGCCAGCAGCCGTAAATCTGTGTCGTTACCCACCAAGAACGTGTTGATGCCGTACAGGATGGGTAGGGCTTCGGCGTGCGCGCGCCGACAGGTCAGTAAAAGGCTCAACAGGCGTTGAGCTCGAATAACGTAAACGTCAAGGCCTCCAGTACCTGGCGTCACCAGGGCAAGACAGAGCTCATTCCGCAGGTTCTTAACAGTCAAATAAATCCGTGGCGTGGTAAGAGCTAGAGTAAAGATGTTGACACGTAGCTCTGCTGGCAGGGAGAAGAGGCGGGATTTGGATTGTAGATGCGGCGCCTGTGGCTGTTTGTAATGAAGAAGTTTAGGCATTCTAGGAAGTGGAGCTGACGATCAAGCTCACTCGGGTGAATGAATAAGAGATGCTAGACGCCAGTGTAGTGTAGTTGTAAAAGCATCGTACTATCCCCACGGAATAAAGAAACAATACAAAGTGGATTTCGCCTTGTCCAAGGTACAATTATTTAGGGGGGGGGGGGATAGTATTTAATCTGTCGGGGACTTCCTTGTAATTTAGGTGTCACGTGATAGACCATGTGACCTATTCCTACACTATTCCCTCTTTAAGACAAACTTGTCCTTGAGGTCAAAGTATAATATAGAATATAGAATAGCCAGTGGGCTGAACGCCCTCTGGCCACGTGGGAAGGTCGCGAGGCTGACGATCCTTTTAATACGTGCGCGAGTCGTGAGGTTGGCGATCCTTTTGACAGGTGGGAATCTCTTGAGGCTGGCGATCCTTTTAATACGTGGGAAAGACTTGATCTTGAGGTTGGGGAATTTCTTGATATGGGAAGCTCTTGGGGTTGAGGATTTTTTTCATGCGTAGGAAGCTTTTGAAATCGAGAACTTTCTACCGACTGATCCAGGGGCGCCTGATAATTTGAATGCTAGAGGATATATTTTAAATTGAGCAATCTAGCGTCTGCTCACCTAATAGTCCAATAATAATTTTGAAGTAGCATGCTACCTCCAATAGGCTGTATGCACATTTATCACCAGGGGGGATTTTGTTCTTTCCCAAAGTCAGCACCACGCACCCTTGCTCCCTGCGTCCATGTCTATTGAGCATCGTCCACTCATGACGAGCTGCGATCCCACTTCGATGTAAACGCCGCCTGCCGCAAACCACCTACAGCCGCCACCTCTTTGAGCCTACCTATTCCAGGGCCAATTACAATGGCGGGTATCTGAGCAACGCAGTCATCTTCGCTGATGACCAAGTCTGCTAAATTTGACTGACCGCTCTGAAACGCCACGAGTCGTACCCCGTAAGAGAGATAGTGCGTCTTTCCTTCGGGAAGGGGGACCATGGCTTTGACAATATCGGTACCAACAAGAGTGTGGAGGTGAAGAATCTTTTGGAGACCCTGCAGAGTGTGTAGACTTACTCCTGAAGATCGGTTGAAAATTATGATCCCACTTGTATGATTGATATAATTGGTGCGATTCGCTGGGGTTGTTGTTAATGTGTGGAGAGTCGGTGTCAATATATAACGAGTTGTGGTTGATGCTTGCTGGGAGCTGGGGAGCTGTGGCTGGTGCATGTGAGGTTGAGGTCGATGCTTGCTACAGAGCTACAGCCTCCTCTAAAACAATCCCCGCTTAGCACCGTGATAGTGATTCACTGGCCCAACCCTTTGTTTAGTCATGAGTGAACATCCCTCTTTTATACACGAAAATAACACTCTAAAGAGCAGCAACATCTAATAAACTCCGTAAAATAAATCATAATGTGCTCCCAATCCAATGCAACGAAATAGGTACTACCTAAATATCAGTCATAGCCACGAGGTTCTGCCCACCCAGCCTCTGTTGAGCCTCGGCCATTGCCGCTTCAGAGGGTAGATTGACAATGAACAGGTAAAGGATATCCTTCTTGATAGATCTCACTCCTCCCTCAATCTCCTTCTTCTGGTTCCGGAACTCGGCCAAGCGTGGAGCGTAATCCCTCTCAACGTCCTTTAGGGCCCTATCAGTGTCGCGCTGGCACTGGCGCGAACGGTGAACGTCGTCAATGCGGCGCTGATACTCCTCGTATACCCGACTCTCCTCCTCCTCGATCCTCGCCATCTTCTTGCGCTTGCGCGTTTCCGCATCGGGAGTCATCGAGCCGCCGGAAAGCAGGCCAATCAATCCTCCCTTCGTCGCCGGGTGGTTGGGGTCGAGGAAGCGGTTGCTGAAACCTCCATTAGTCTGGACATTCAGAATGTTGCCTTCGTTCTCGGCGGCGTATTTGGCGCGGGCGCGTCGATCAAGGTAGTCGTTGAAGGAGTCAAATGCCTTTAAGGCCTTATTCTCCTTTTGAGGCTTGTCGCCGTTGGAGGAGGGGGAAGAGTCTCGGGAAAGCGAACTGGATGAGGATAGCAGTTCTTTGTGGGCGCGTCGGTCCTGGATGTACTCTAGTGGTGCGACGTCGGTCGGCAAGCCGCTCTCGCCATTGACTTTGTCAGAAATGGGATTGCGGAAGCGGTCTTGCTTGGGTGGTCCCTGTTGTTGATTGCCTAAACCGACTAATCGGCCAGGACTGTCGCCCGACACCAGGTTGCTGAGCTTCTTGAAGGGGCTTCCACCTTGGGCAGCAAGATCGGCGAGGTCTCGCTCAATGGGGTCGTATTTCATAATCATGCAAAAGAGGCCACGGGGACGGAAAACTTCGTTGTTGTACTTGTCCATGACCATGTTTGTCCTGCGCAGATCGAGTTAGCTATGGATGTGGTTCCAAGCGAGGGCGGACATAGGCGAAGATACTTGTTTCGAACAGCTGCCTTGTTGGCTATCATGGCACCAGCTTGGACGGCAGCGCTGACGCCCATGACAATGGTAACGGGGGTCAATCCCACACCGAATGCCACTACCTGGACACCGGCGAGGTACTTGTTGCCCTTCAGACCGATGTTGACGTCGTCGATGAACTTGAGAAATGTCATGCGGTCGATGCCGCTGGCCGCGAGGGAAGGGGCGTAGGCGGCCATAAAGCCGCGGTCTTTGGAGCCCATACGCTGCTGGGGGATGACGATTGGGGAGGGGAGGGAGCCATCGATTCCACGAGGGGGGGCAAGCTGCTGCTGGCCGTGGGCGCTCTTGGAGTGGTAGTCGCAGTCGTAGCCGTATTTCTGTCGCTGATGCTGCTGGCCAAATTGGCTCCTCTCGTCGTAGCCGGGAGGGGGGCCAGGCGGCGGCGTGATATCGTCGTTACGAGGATCGTAGGGACGGTGACTACAAGGGTCCTTGGCATCATAACCGTAGCCTAGGTTTCGCGCCATGGCGATATGTGAGGGTGGTGATGAAGGATGGGATAAAAGGGAGTTCGTGTACGTGATGTTAGGTTTTGCTTGAGAACGAACATGTTGCGACGGCAGGAAGATGGGAAGATAAGGAGATGAGAAGAGGCGATGATGAGAAGTGTAAAATTCAAGAGTCAAGGGAAAGGGGCCTACAGCATGCATCCGGAGCGAGAACGAGCAGCCTGCCGCCTTGTACCTGGCGAGGTTCGTTCGTTCATGGCATTATTATTGGAGTGTAGGCCACAAGGACGTGATCTCGATCTGGTGTTGTGCTCAAACTCGACCGTTCTCGTTCTCGTTCTCGCTCTCGTTCTCGTTCGCCAAGGATAAAACGCTCGCTACTCGTAGCTGCGGGTAACTGATCTGCATGCTTACGGCAAGGAAACGCACCAAGAAACGCACTACTGTATAATCTGTGCGATTCGACTCCAGAGATAATCAACTCGACTCAACTAAACCATACTGTTTTTGCAATACTTGTGCACAACCAGTATCACCGCAGTGATGCCGACGCTAACTAACCTTTCTGTGGGCTGTGCTAGTATGGAGATCAATACGATGCTGACGACAATTGTGCCGGTTTGTATTGTAATTTCTTCCTTTACTCGTACGTCTTGCTTGCGTATATGTGGGTGAGGCGAAGTCGAAAGCGACTTATAACGCACAAGGCGGCAAGCGCCGGTGCAATACTAACTCCAAGAGCTAAGCGGCGTGGTACAAGTAGGTATCAATCGATGGCTCGGCTGGCATATAAAGCTACACAGCTTTTCACGGAAATAATAGATTGTCACTACAAGTTTCTCATCACTACTTGCAATGATGTCGTCAACCACGATGAAGCTATCGATGGTCCTCGTCGTGGCTGTTGGTAAGTGTCAAACACCCATTGCTCATGATATCTAACTTACTTTAAATGCAGGTCTTATGAGTAATACCATAGAAGCTGCAGCTACGTTCTGCCCCTCAACCTACCAACCAACTAGCTATGCACCCATCTCCGTCGAGTGCCCAACAGACGTGCAATGGATCCGTCCCCCCACTAGGCTCAATCCAAAGGAAGCCGAGTGGGTAAGAGGTCGTAAGCGCGTCGTTGCAGACGCTCTCGATACCTACCTTGAACGCCTCTGTCTCGAGGATTTCGATAACTCAAGGTACATCCGAGCCCTTCGCCGCTCAGACTACGCCCACGTCCCAACCCTGGGCCTTGCCATCAGCGGCGGCGGTTACAGATCCGGGTACACAGGCACCGGTGCCATCCGCGCATTAGACTCTCGCCTAGAAGCAGCCAACGAGCAGCGTGTCGGCGGGCTTCTCCAGAGCCTGACGTACCTGAGCGGCCTCTCTGGGGGATCATGGCCCGTCGTTTCGCTCCCCTCGCACAACTTCCCCACAGTGGACGAGATCGTGCAGATCTGGCTTTCGCAACCTGATGGTAGTTCGAATTCCAGCTCTCCTGGAAGCCCCGAGTCGATTTTTGAAGATATAGCTGCGAAGCTGAAAGCCGGGTTTAATGTATCCGCTTCAGATTACTTGGGTCGTAATTCTGCGTATGAGTTCCTGTCTGGGCCGCATGGAGGGGTTAATAATACTTGGTCGGGCATTGCAAGGTTGAGCAATTTTGTCAAGCATCAGATGCCGCTGCCGATTCTGCAGGCGAGTGAGTTGACTGACGATGATAAGGAGTATTTTGGGCTGAAAGTTCCTTATTATAATGCCACTTCGGTACGATGTCCTGCTTTATCCTGTGATCTTAGGGGCGTTGCTGACTAGGTGTATAGTATGAGATGACCCCGTTTGAGATTGGATCGTGGACAAAGGGATTTACTCCCACTGAGTGGATGGGGACGAGACTTGATGATGGTGTCCCGGTGAACGGCAGCATATGTACTCTCGGGTTCGACAGCTCAAGGTATGATAATCCATCCACCTCTTGATTTTACATGGCGGCAAGTGACCAGTTCTAGTTTGATGATGGGAACCGCGACCTCAGCAGTAAACTTCTGGATAATCGAGAATGATTCGAACGGCGTTCTTGCCCCGTTTCCCAAACGGTCAATCAACGGCCATAAAAGGAGCACGCCGCTCTCTCTAAGAGACCTCTCCCTATTCCCCAATGCAACCCTCAATGGGCTCCTCGAAGGCTTCAAAAGCATCTTCGGCTTATCCGCCGCCCAAGTTGACCACGCCATCTGGCCCAACCCATTCGCCTCCTCATCCTCCGGCATCCCCCGCGACCTCAGCCTCGTCGACAGCTCCGAAGCAGGACAAGTCGTCCCTCTCTGGTCACAGATCCAACCTGTGCGCGCTTCCTCGTTTATCATCGCCTGGGATGACAATCCGGACGCAGAGCCCTATGCGTGGCTGAACGGCACAAGCATACATAACACGTACCTTGCGGCAAAGGCCTCAGGCCTACCATTCCCCATTGTTCCCCCGCCCCGCACTATGCTAAACAAGAACTTCACTCTGCGGCCAACATTCTTTGGATGTAACGCCAATTTAACAACCACCGGAACCACTCAATCGCCTATTGTGTTATATATGGCCAACGCGCCCTATAGTGCATATACGAACTACACATGGACGCAATCCATATTCTCTAACGCTCAGATGTACGAGATCTTTGACAACTCCTTTAATGCGTTCACGCAGGGCAACGGGACACTGGACCATGAATGGCCGGCGTGTCTAGGCTGCGCAGTGGTGGAGAGGAGTCTAGAGAAGTTGGGTATGAGGCGGACGAAGCAATGCGAGAGGTGCTTCAAGAAACACTGCTGGGATGGGACGTATGATGAGAGGGAGCCGGGGATCTTGGACCCGGGTTTGCCGCTGGCTCCTGGGCTGAGCTTTGCGGAATGGAATGCCACGATCTGGAATTGACGGTGGCGTGTAGTAGTGAAGTCCGAATACTGTACCACAAGCCTTAAGATGTACTAGATATTTATAGGGGAGAAAGCCAGCAATGGTCGACCATAGACGTTAGACGAATCATAGTAGCAAGGATCTGTAACACTATGTTTGACGTTTACTGATTATTTAACTAGCTACAGGCCGTCCTACTACTCCATCAACATCGCTCCACGCCACCTATCCACCCACCAATAACAAGCCAGAAAAAAGGAAGTTAAAAACTATGAAATTCGGCTTAGAGGAGAAAGGGATTCATATCGACTTTGTGATGCATCAAATTGCAGGTCAAAGAGCCGGAACTATAGATTTTGTTGGTGTGGAATTTGCCTGAAAACGCAGTCCGCCGCCCGTCCCTTGTTCCGTTGTTAATTGAAAATACAAAAAGCACGCTTACATGGAGGCACGTAAAGGAGTGCCATCGTAGATTCGAGATTGCTGGACTTTTGAGCAAGGAGAAATGAAATAGAAGGTCGAAAGCCGAGAGAAAGTAGAGCACAGTGTTCTTGGTATCGTCATGCCGTAGCGCGAGTATCAATGTTCGGATTCAGCGATAGCGGGGTGGAAAGGATCTCGTGGCGCTTGAGGAAGCAAATGGACAGGGGGAAGAAGATCGAGTATAGCGGGATTAAGGAGCTGACACTCATTATCCTAGAAAGCTGCGAATTAGCGACCGACCTGCGATAGCTTCAACGCGAGGGTGTGCCTCAAGTGCGTGCGAAACGACCAGATAAGGATTTTGTCAGCCTGAAACTAAAGCGGATCGGGAACCAACACAAAATGATGGCTGGGATCTAAAGCAGGCTGCGGCTCTGTGGGAACGGGTACGGGAACGGGAACGGGGCACCAAATAAGCAGTGATCTGCACCAAGCTCGCTAGGCTCCACTCCAATTCTAACGTCCAGTGCCCGGGGACGGGTTGTTTGCACAACGACAAAATTTCAACCGTGCTTCTACCTACTCCATTATTCCAGCGCCTCACCCCTTTGGACTCGGGGCCTGAGCAGTATGAGTAGCGATGCTCCGGTCAACATGCCTGCATCTGTCATGGGCCTTCAGCCGGCCCCTGCAAAGATGTTCCACACGAAGTCGAGGACGGGCTGTCAGTTGTGCAGAGCGCGCAGGGTGAAGGTATGGATACCTTATCGACTCGTCCCATGCCGATTATTTGACTCCTGCCAATTGACAAGACAGCGTCTCTGACGACAGATCCTTAGTGCAATGAAGCCAAACCCAGCTGTAGCCATTGTGCGCGGCATCGAATACCGTGCCTGTATGACCGCAATCGCGAGACGTTCGCATCAAACAAACGCTCTACTGATGGACCATTCGGGACATTCCCGGCTGGATCTACCAAAGTGGCCGAGGTCCCCTCCCCACGTAATGGTTCAGATGGTCCCCCAGAATCCAAGGCTCGGCGTACGTTAGAGCTCAGACTGCTCCATCAGTATATGTCCAAAACTGGGCCTGCAATTGCCATCGACGACCACTCCAGAAGTGCCTGGTGTGAGCTCGTCCCACTTTGGTCGTTCCGGTCCGAGGCCTTGCAGTATGCAATGTACTCTGTAGCAGCCCTGCATATAGCCAAAGCCGATGCTTTCAAGGATCCAATCATGATTGATGCTCACCAAACCTACTTGGAAATGGCTCTGCGTGAGCATAGTATGGAAGTATCCTAGCTCAATAGAGCTAACGTGGACAGTACATTCCTGACCTCGAACATTCTCCGTATTTGTTCGTTTGTCATGCTACAACAACGTTCGCTTCGCCCTTACAGCCCACCGATGCAGTGGCTGCGCATGACAAATAGCACAGCCACGATATTCAAAGAGGCGTGGACGCTTGCCAGCGATGGTGAAGAGTCTATTGCGGCACAGTGGATACGCGGACTGCCAATAGCGCTTGATACTGATGCAAGGCTGGGAGAGGATAAACGCCGGGGTTTCTTACATTTACTCCGCCGGAAGCAGAGTGATGAGCTCACAGAGCCTTGGGACAAGGGAATTCAAGAAGCGTATGAGCATACGCTGAGCTACATAGGTGGGATCTGGATAGCCGTGAACAATCACGAGGCGACTGGGGATATCTGCAGACGACTAGTGGTGTTCCCAATGTTGGCGCCTCCACGATTCTTGGACTTGGTCGAGGAGCTGCGACCAAGAGCACTGGTGATTCTAATGCACTACTTTGCGCTTCTGTCCTTGTTGCGTGACTTTTGGTACATTGGCGATGGGGGAGAGAGGGAGGTTTACGCTATTAAGGCAACTCTAGTGGATGAATGGCTGGATTTTGTGAGCTGGCCCTTGGAGATTATGAAGACAAAATTGTCATCACCTTATAGGTAGAATCTAATTAATAAATAAAAAATTGATGGTAGTTTGGTGAAGCATCAATTGGCTCGATTGCGTCTCTTGTAGTGCCTAGCTGTACCTCCTTTGAGGTCAATGAAGAAATAAAGAATTTACGACCCTAACTATAAGATATAAGTAAATCTCATATCTAATATGATACTGGAAAACGTCGCTTATGATGCCGGAGTAGCCCCGTCGAAATCCCAATTACATGACCTATTAAGCCCGTGACCCTGATTCTTTCTCTCTCCTTATAGCTCTTATACAGACTATATAGTTCTCTATACCTTTACTTTAGCCTGTTACACGCTATATTTCTCTTCATAATATATCCTCTATACTTCCTACTTACTACTCTAACAATTTGTAGTACTACCTTACTACAGATTATACTTATGACTATAATAGTAACTTGTATCGTACTTGCTAGCTTTACCGAGTATATCCCCCCCTCCTCCCTTTATTGTCGAGGTGCAGAGAGGACCCTTAGGATTATTAGGAGGAATCGTGGATAAAACAACCAAAAGACTGCAGTCAAGGTGATAAGCATCAATTGAGCGGTAGGTGCGGTGTCGGATTATCGTCGTTTGGTCATCTGGCTAAAGAAGACTAATCCATGGATTAATGTTCTTTAGAGGAGGTGAATGTTCAGGGCGTACTCGGGCAGTGGTATTTCAGAACGACTAATAGTTACAAGATCCAGTCGTTAATATAAGTATGGCAAATTGAGTTTGCATTCGTAACTATCCTGACTGGCCAGCTTCTCCCTGGTCCAGCCACATTCTGGTGAATCGTGTGTATTGACATGCGTGTGTGTAAAAGGAAGAGTGAGTGCCAGAAGCTTATATGCCCAGGTGGCTCCACTTATCCACGTGCTAATTCTAGTACAAGTAAAATGCAAAAACAAAGTAAACAATTGGTAGTCCCTTGGATCCCCACCACAGTATTTATAATTATAGTCGAATAAAGATATAGGATAAAGGAGTAGAAGTAGTTATTTGCGAATCAAGAGTTTGGAGTTGTAACTGCCTAAAGAGAGAATAAGAATACACGTGCGCCCGGAGCCCCTTTATACCTCTATTCTTCCCGTCGCACACTCACGTAACACTTGCAGTTCCACCCCACCACAATAGTTCTTTAATTATAAGGTATTTTTATTTATATTTGTGATAATTAGTCTTATAGATTCCCTGTGATTTCGTTACTAATAATATATCTCATGTAAATACTAAATTTATTTAGTGATTTTAGTATTAGTACTTAACGAGTAACAAGAAACCATCGCATTTACCTCCGATAATAGATATCCTTCGATACTAAGACGATAGAATAGTAAGTCCGTTTTTATCTTATACGACTTAGCATAGTCAGGCTCAGAGTTTATAGGTGCTTGTCTGGAAGACGATATTTCTAGTTGATCCCGCTGTCTATCAAAGATCTTCTTGGAATTTAAGATATTTGTAGACGAGAAGGCGAGTGAGACTAGTCGTTGAAAGGATAAGTAGTCCGGCAGGGACCCTTGTGAGTTTGAAAAGGGAGCGAGAACGGACGCTGTCACGACGTCTTAATAGGTTCAAAGAGGTGGCTGTGTCCCAGATAACAGGTATTAGCAAGATTTATACTTAGACAATATGGAAACTATAACCGATTCGCGAGGGAGCTGGAAGAGGATTCCCTGAGTAAAATCTAGCTAACTCATTAGTGTGCCCAGGACTTAGGGCTTAGCTTAGGTTAGAGTAGCGACTGCTTAGGCCCAAAGACGGAAATGGACTTTGGTGAGATTAAGATTCGGCGCAGATTATAGAGGTACGAGTTTATACATATTTATTAATATAACCTTTGCCCCGTGGCTATTCCATCCCAGTGCCGCTTTTCTTGATATATAAACTAAATAGATCAATCCACCACCCCCTGACGCCAATAATAGATCAGATAAATCATACAATAGCAAAACACGAATTGAAGATATCCTGCATTACGGTGCGAATATCGACTCTCTGCTTCAAGTTCTCCTGCCTAGCTTGCACCTCTCTCAGAACCTGTCCCGTGATCTCCGCATTCGTCGCCACCTTTTCCATCCTGTTTATCTGGATATATATCCAGCCCTGTGTCTCCGGGTCGTTCTCCTCAGAGCCCCACATCAGCAGCGGCCATAGCATGCTGACTGGCAAGGGCTCCTGCTCCAAGCTGCCTTCGACAATGATACGCGCGGTGTTGCGAATATTCTCAACCGAGGCCTCCGTCTCAGTAGATAGCGGGAGGTGTTTATATGCCACTCGATGCAAGTGAATTTTGCACGCGTGGTAATTTGCATAGTATGTGCGGAAGGTGCGTGTGATAGCAGACGCGAGACTAGGCGATAAGTGTGCAGAAGTCAACTTGCCGTTGAGAGTGCAATCCATGAGGGGTGGGCGTTGCTCCCAGAGAGATATGAGGTCGCGTCCGATCTTGGCTGCGAGGCCCATAACTTCCGTTTCATCTGCGACGGTACCGCGGGAGCGATGCCATGGGTCGATGTGGGAGATTCTGCCCATGAATATTTGGATTTTCTGAAAGAATAGGAACCCTGGCTCGTATAGGGCGTCGAAGAGGACGTCTTCGATATCGGCCTCAGCGTTGTCTGTGCTCCCGCCCTCAGCTACTTCGATGCTCGTCGCGGGTGAAGACTGGTCGATATGATCGTTATCGTTTCCTTGGAGGAAGAGACCCTCTCCGCCAGCGGAGACAGCCCGAGCATCTAGAAGCCTTATCCACGAGACTAAACGCTTGCCAACCACGCGAAATTGAGACTTATCAGCCTTGGAAGAGACGTCATAGGCTTGTTTGAGATGAGCGTGAGCATTCCTAGTTCCGCACTCTAGCAGGTCAATATAGCTGAGAAGAAACAGAGTCGCGAGTACGCATTCGAATGTCGTAGCTGACATCCCATCGTTTCCTGGTGATTGTCCAGTACTATACCGTTGGACTTCGGCTGCGCCCATTTGGTAGTATTGCTCATATTGGGGCGGAACACCACGTTCCCGGCGCATAAGAAGCTCGGAGAATGCTAGCACGGCATATCGCACCATGGGCGAGGTAGCTGACATAGAAATAAACAATTGTCGCATTGAGGACCATTTAAGTTGGGTTTCAACTTGAGCAATAATCGGTGGTACAACCGACCGGATGAAGTAATCCATCAGTTCCTTTTCGCCAGCATTATCGAGAGACATTAGTGCTGCACTTGAGTCTATATTGGCGCCTGCTGAATTTGACGGGGAGATGTGATTTTCCGCAGTTGAGTTCCAATTGGTTGGTATATCTTGGCGAGTTGAGGAGAATGGCGAGACCAACATAGAGTTAGATCCTTCCTATAAGGAGGTTAGAGATAAATCATATACACTTTAGACTCCCAGACTCGATTAAAGGAAAATGGCTTGCAAAAAAAATTAAAAAACTAACCATGCTAGGCCATTCGATACTATTGCCATGATCTATCTCCATCTCTGGGACACCTAGTGGACGCCAACCCTTGGGCTGAATCATGTGCTCTTGTAGGTTGGGATCCCACATAAAGCTCGCGTAATTGAAAATGTCGTTGAATGAATTGTCATTAGTGGGATATCTAGGATCTTGGAGTGTCGATACGGCTGATATAGAGGAAGGTGTAGGCGGTCCGTTGGATGCGTTGATACCTGCACTCTGGCTAAGGCGGAGGCTCGCAGGTGTCTGTCTTTGCTGGAGGCTTGGTCTCCAAGTACACTCTAGATTCAGTCGCTCGCAATGTGAGCACCGCGGCTTGTGCTCATTGCAGCGGACCTTACGACGTCTGGACATGGTTCAGCAGCTGTATATAAGACCGTTAAGAATTATTTAGCTGCCCCACTTACCGACATGTAACACAGCCTGACTTTGATCTCGGGGGTCGGTGGGGAGGAGGTGAGCCGGCGGAGGAATAAGAGCGTACGGACTCATGCATACTGCCCTAGAGCCTTACGGAGTAGGGTGATCGCCGTGGACAGTGGGGTTTGACGCGGTGAAGCGCGAGTATGGTGCGGTAGCGGTACACTCTATAGATACCTGGATAAGCCGATTCAAACGCGGTTCTCTGGGCCTATATCAGAGAGACATCCGATACGCGGCGTCATGAAGTCTCAATAGTTGCTGAGTAACCCCTTGCAACCCCGTGAACTGTTGTGTTGATAGTCGGAGTCTGATATTACTGGGAAGATTTGCGGGGTGGCGGCTCGTGTAGCGTCTCTTCAGGCAAACTTCGATAGTTTGATGACTAAGAACACAACGCCACCATTCGCGAAGCAGGGTCTCTATATATCTTATATAATATAATTGGATTAAGCCAGTAAAATAAGAGGGAAACAGAGCTCAATAGAACACCAGTCGTTCGAATACTAATGAAGCTAATAGATATAATCCTAGACCTTGATATCAGGTGATTGTCACGTGATATGCGTTTTCTACCCAGAGATATTTAGTTGGATAGAGACGTCTATCTCAAGTAACACGGCCATTTAACGTCCGAGAAACATGCCATAGGCAGACTTCCGACATGGAGAGATTACCATAGCAGTTTATTGCCAGCAATAATTCACATGGATGATAATCTGCTTTACATATGATATATTTTATATGCTACAAAATACATCATGACTTGGCCAGGTTCGTGAGGCTCTTCTCCTTGCTTGCCAACCCATTCACAACACCCCTGATCCAACTTTGCTTCTTAGCATCGGTGAATTTTGGGTATGGGCGACGGGTGTGGCAACTCGACTCGGGGTATCCCAGAATCTGTGCAACGACCCACTTGGTACCATTGATTCCACCTTTTGCGAATCCCCATTCCACGGTTGCAAGGTCGAGTTGTGCCTTTTCAGCCTCCTTGTGCTTCTCGCCGATGGAAAGTTCGAAAAGCTCGATACACGCCTATGACGATAATTCATTAGCTGTCGCCCTGGTGGAGGAGGGTGGAATGGTACTGACTTTTGGATAGACGTTGGCAAGACCTGTGATTGTGCCAATTCCTCCCACGGAAACTGCTGGCAGTAACCAGTCGCTCTGTCCAGCAAGAGCAAAGAATTGCTCTGGCTCGTATACAGCGCGAACACGGGCAACCTTCGCGATACCACCACACGTTAATTTGACACCGACGATATTTGGGTGAGCACCCAGGGTTTCGAGCATCTCTGAGTTGACATCAAGACCCGCAGCGACACCTGGGAAGTTGTAGATAATAACTGGAAGAGGGCTGGCATCCGCGAGCTACAAATTCAGAGTCAGTGACAAATCCGAATTCGCAAAACTAGCATTAACGTACCTCCTGGAAGAATGCTACAATGGCATCCTCATTCATGGCGAAGTGGAAATAACTTGGCACCATCACGAGTGCGTAATCTGCCCCTGCCTCTTTGCCCAATATCGTCTCGTCGATCACGGCTCTGGTAGACCCTCCACCGCATCCAAGGGTGACGGTAAGATCTGGACGGCCATGCTGGATGGCGAGTTCTCTAGTTGTGCTAACAAGCTTTGATTTCTCGGCAGCAGTCAGTGCCACCGCTTCTCCATTCGTACCGGCCAGGACAACTATTTTGGCCATGTTAGGAAACTGTGGGGCGGGTATCGAGGATTTTATTCAACGTACTCCCGTGTAATCCGGACTCGACGAGGAAGCTGATATGCTTCCGCTGTGTGTCCCAATCGATTTCTTGCGTGGAATCATCTAAGAACCACGTCAAGCTGGGCACATGAACTCCTGGCGGGAAAGTTTTGGCTGCCTTCGTCCCGTTCGTGCCATTGGCGCCGTTTGTTTGTGAAATCGCCATGATGTCTGAGGTTGTATGTTGTTTGAGGAAGAGGAAGACGAAGAGGAAGAGGAAGAGGGAAGAAGCACGAATTTGGTTTGAGAGAAAAGTTCTTGAATTGCAAAGTGACGAGGGAAGATGTCTTAACTCGGAAAAGGCTGTGTTATCAGTCCCCGCGTGCGGCTGGGGTAATCCGGAGGTTCCCCGTCAGTATGAAGGTAATTGGCTAGCATGATGATCAATGGGGTCCAGATGTTTCCAACGGCGACCCAGTAATCCTGTAAAGTTGCCTTCAGGTCCCTGGGAACCTTTCCTTAGTGCTCGCGAGTGCCGACGCGACTTGCGAGGGGGGCGTCTGTCGCCACGTGGCCACGTGCCACGAAGGACGCGACCCGACATCCCGGGTCGATTATCCCAGTACTAGTACGAATGTAGTTCGTCGTCGATGTCGCCGTGAAGACTTTGTTTGTACTACTCCGTAAGTAAACCTGCCGGGTCATGATGGAGAATGGGATGGCAGTGTTTTGGCGGGTAGTATCTAAGGCAGATCCTGTAGCATCCAAGAGTTGGCGGAGTACTCCGTAAGGTTGGTATGGCTACTTATTAGTTCCTAGAAACCAACTATATTGAATGAAAATCGCATACTTCGCAGATGGAGCTTTGCAAGAATTCCATCTTGTCGAGGAGGCGAGCGCCGCCATTGAATTCCGTGACCCGTGACCCAGCGCCATGCCCGAATACAGATTAGTGTCGAGCAGTCAGCCGACGAGGGTTGCTAGCGTTGCCGACCGTGGGCGCCAGGCGTCGATTGGGACTAGCGTAGCCGATGAGCAGCCGACGCAACTTTCCCGAGCGCCTCCTAAATTCCGCCTTACGCGAGTAATTGGCATCGCCGCTCGAGCTACTGAGAGCTATTCAGAGCTATTCAGAGCTACTGAGAGCTACGCAGCAGACACTAGGCCGCGATGTGCAAGTTCCAACCACAATTATTAATCTTAATATCTGACAATGTCCTTTCACCTCCCCGCCATCCCCCCATATTCATGCAATACCCCATAACTGGGGACTGGGGTTCGTGGGTTGAAAGCCATCAGACACGCAGTACCGTCCCCTGATCCCCTGATCCCCACACATTCCCCACACGAATCGCCTCCGGTTCCGACGCAGTGTCTCTGCCCATGTGCCTCCGGAGTATTTCTTCTCCACTCGAGCTTGACCAGGGATTCACACTCTCGCGATCTATTAAAAGGGCTTTGATTTCCTCTCCTCCGCATTTTTTTGCATGCTCTCAGCAACTCAGCTCCCTCTCACCCAATCTAGCTTGAAGTTCCTATAGTCAGTCTAGCAATCATGACGGGTTTCTCACGCGCAAAGGAGGACAGGCCGACGCCGCCTGAAGTCGTATGTATTCCATCTCGTTCAGACTTCCTGTCTGTCGAGTTACCAGCCTGGCTCTTTTGCTAATTCCCTCTTAGTATAACTGGAGAGTCTATATGGCCTCTTTGGTGGTTTCTATGGGGGTGTTGGCGTACGGCTACGATTCGGCCTTTATTGGCACGACCATCACGCAGAAGAGCTTCATGCGTGATTTTGGCCTTGATGTTATGACCAAATCGCAGCAGAATGAAGTGTCAAGCAATTTGACCAGTATATGTACGACTACTCATATGCAGTGCATACCTTGCAATTATATACTGACTTTGATGTGGATAGACTCTGCAGGAGGTTTCTTCGGTGCCTTATTCATGTTCTTTTCTCTCGAACTCCTCGGTCGAAGAATGACCGTCATCCTATCCGATGCTATCTTCATCGTTGGAGCGTAAGTTTTTGTGTTTTGGCGCTCCGTCATCCACAACCTACGATAAATAATCCCATGCTCATGTTTCCTCTAGAATTCTTTGCACCGTTCCCACCCATCAACTCGGCATGATCTACGCAGGACGACTTTTGACTGGCCTCGGTGTCGGTGGAATTGCAGCCGTGTCACCCATTTATATTTCCGAGATTGCTCCGCCTGCCATTCGTGGTCGCCTTACCGGATTCTTTGAGTCTTTCTATCAGGTTGGCGCTGTCATTGGATTTTGGATCAATTATGGCATCACCCACAATGTCGACACAACTGATTCCATTGCATGGAGAGTTCCAATGGCTGTTCAACTCATCCCCGCCGGTCTCCTCGCCCTGATGATCCCAGTCCTCAAGGAATCTCCCACATGGCTCATCAAGCAAAATCGGGAGGAAGAAGCCTGCAAAGTCTACGGTTACCTCCGTAACCTTCCCGTTGACCACCAATATATCGCCGAGGATGTAGCTTTCGTCAAGAAGCAGATCGAAACTGAACGCAGCATAATTTCAGGTGGCAAGCCAAACTTCTCTTCATTCTTGAAAGACGCAACCAAGGAAGCATTGTCCAAGGGAATGTGGAATCGCTTCGCCCTCGTGTTTATCATGTTCATGTGGCAAGCCTGGTCCGGCGCTGCGGCCATCAACTACTGTTAGTTTCCACCTTATACATCGCTGCCTGATCCTCTTGCTAACGTATCTTAATTAGACTCACCCACAATCTTCAAGTCAATCGGTCTCACCGATGTCACTCTCTGGACTGGAATCTACGGCATAATCAAAGCAGCCGGCTCCATCATCTTCTATACTTTCTTCATCGACTCATTCGGCCGCAAATGGCCCTGGATCATTTCCTCCATTAGTTGTGCACTCTGCCAATACTATCTTGCCGCCTACATCGCCATCGGCGCCCCAAAAGCCGGAGTCGTGCAGTCACCCTCCACAGTCGCCGGCGGCAAGGCCGCAACTGCCTTCATTATGATCTTCGGAGCAGCATGGAGTTTCGGCGCCAATGGTCTTCCTTGGATTATCTCGGCTGAAATCTTCCCCAGCTCGCTACGATCCATCTCGGGACCTTTCGCCGGCATGAGTGTGTGGCTATGGACATTTATTGTTACCAAGGCCCTCCCTGAAATGTTCACCGCCATGGGATACGGAGTGTACATTTTCTTCGCGACGTGTCTCTTGGCCGCCAGTGTGTACGCGTTCTTCTTCATCCATGAGACGAAGGGATTGCGCGTGGATCAAATGGATGAGCTATTCGGTTATAAGAAGGAGGTGCCACCCTCGTCGTTCGCCGCAGGAGAGAAAGAGCAAGATTTGACATCGGTATCTGAGGAGGATAAACAGAGGGATACGAAGTTTAATTCCCACCATGATGAGTCTGTTTAAGGATACTTTGGTACCGATAGGAGTTTGAGCTATTTTCTATTAATCTAAATATTCGCTATCTACCAATGAATTAATTATATAATATCACAATCTTGCTCGTACACCCGATTCCGCCCTACCCTGATAAGCACAACTATCTCTACTAGTCTTGAGGTACTCTAAGAATATCGAGAACAATCTAGGTGGAACAGTGCTGGCAGGTTCTTTCGAGATGGGAGTACTCTATACACTCACATCATCTAGAATTCTAGAAGCATTCATGCGACCCAGTTTATATTGTTTATTTAGGCAACGTGCAATTTCACGATTATTGGCGCTTCCCACCAAGGGATATCCAGCGCACATCCTTTAATGCTCATCAGCAACTATAATACAGGTACGCCCGCCATTTGCTTGTGATGACCCGCCACCTGGACAGCCTTAACGCCTGTAGCTTCCCGTCCAACCCATCGCACTTGGAAGTGGTTCGCCCAAATGATTATTCTCTTAATGCAGCAAATCCTTCATCATCTTCTCTAACAGTTCCTCACCCTCACCTTCTAACCAGCGCTCATCATCCTCTCCCTCCTCGTCACTCTCCCGAGTTCCCTCCAACAAGCGTCTAGTCTCACTTTCGTCCTGTGCATTCTCCTTCCTGTTTTCTTTCCGATCCACTCCGGTTCCCCTCTTCTCCTTGGTTGACTCCTCACCCCCAATTTTCGCGCGCTCCCTCGCCCTCCTCAGCTTAGGCTTCTCATTCTCCTTGTCCTTCGCCTTCACCTCTTCTTTTGCCTTTGCTTCCTCCTTTGCCTTTGCCTTCGCTTTCGCCTCCTCCTCCTTAGCCTTCGCCTCCACCTCATCCTTATGATCCTCACATACGTCGAAGCATTTCAAATCTTGCTTAACGACTTTATACCGCTTGCAGGTTTCATCGAACGTGCCTGCAGCTGCCCAGCATGTAAATGTGCCGGTTCGGAAGAGGCAGCCGCAGGCTGGGAAGTGGTATTCGATGGACATGCACATCTTTTGGACTTTGCCTGTTTCTTGAAAGGGGTTGTTTGTTTTTTTTTGTTGCGAGTTGTTTCGATAGATCGTGGTCGCGTTGACTGTTGGAAGCTTTGTTTATGGTTCGCGTTTGGATTGGAAGTAGATGGCGAATTAGAATCACATCTATGTGTACGGGCGGTGATCGATGGTGAATCGAATAACGAACCTCATTCGGAAGCCTAGGCGATGTAATTCACCGCCATCTAGAAACAACTATTATACCGTCAATAGTGATGAATCTCTTTAGTGCCTAGGAGAATGAATCTCCCTTCATCGTCTAATTGAACGGACGTCTTACCCGCCAGGCTACACTCTCTGAAGGGATTTGCAGTTTTTGTAGGGTTCTCTGGCAGTTCCTAGCTTCTATTTGGAAACCATTTGAAATTGAGAGATTTCCTCTGGGCTTACAGATCTGTTTGCTTTTGTTACACCAGGTACAGGATTTAACATTGCGATATTTTATATCTTGGATCGGATCTCTATCAATTATGCAATTTAATGACCTTAATAACTTCAAAACTCGGCCACGAGCAGTCAGGTACAAAATTAACCACATCACCTGTGTTGTTAATATATCAACCGAAGCAGCTATGCTGGTGTTTCCCTGGCCACAGCCGACCTTCATCACCACACCGGCAACTTGCATTGCAGCGTATACTGATGCATCCGGACCAAATTTGAGGCCGTCACCACCCTGGGCATTCCCAACAAGATTCGCAGCACCCGTTGCTTTGCGAGGCGCTCCTTACTAAATATGTCCTTGAAGATATTGCTGAAGTATATATATTTGTTGCGGTATTGAATGACGAGAGGATGATCGCTACTAGGGCCACCCACCCCGGCCAGCGTACTGCACGCGAGAAGCCACGCAACTTGGTAGGAAAACCCCTGACTGCGCCGGGCCGTTGCGTTGGTGCCTCCGCCTTTCGTTTTGTGGGCTTTGGTCTCAATCTCAACGCATCTCAACGCAACTGAGAACGCCCTATCTACTCTTTGGGATTTGACACCGGGTCGATGTTGCTTCTCAAATAGACACATTCGTTTTCGGCCTCGAGCCAGTACCTCTTCCGGCGCGCTTTTGAACGATTAGGAGTCATCCTGTGACAGGAACAAGCATCTTTATCTTTTCTACAGCATCGACCTCCTCCGCCTTCGAAGCCTCGAGCCTCAATTGGCCCCGCCTATGACCATGACCGAACCCAACACCGACGTTCCGTATATGGAACCGAGGCCTGAGGAGCCGCAGAAGACGAAAGCGCCCTCGAGACCGCCAACCCAGTCGCGCAATTCTAGCGCAACCATCCTCAAGAAGACGAAGGGGAAAGGCGACGATCCGCTACAGGCGTTGACTCGATGGCTGCTCGACAATCAGACTGGTATGTCACGAACACCTGCCGGCACTGGTCCGGTACTGCCTTCGCTTCTCGTGCCTCTCCCACATCCCCCACGCCGGAATTCGAGCAATTGTTGACAATGCCGTACGCTGAACAGGCCTCGCATTCAACCTCATCGCCCTCCTTTTCCTCGCCCATTCTTGCATACCCAAGGCGAGGCCATATACATCCAAGTTCTTCAGGCTGCCGCACTACAACCCCAACACCGGGAAATATGCTGCGGGTCATGACGACTTCTGCTTCATGACCTTTTGCATCGTGCTCCTCACTGGGCTCCGCGCAGGTTTTATGGAATATGTTCTAGCTCCGCTGGCTAGACTGTTGGGGTTATCTAAAACGAAAGAAGTTACCAGATTCTCCGAACAGGCATGGATGTTGATGTACTACAGTGTATTCTGGCCACTGGGCATGGTATTTCGCACTCGACCTCTGTGCTGCGAATTGTATTGTAACTGACCTCCTCTAGTACATCTACTACAAGTCGCCGTATTTTCTCAACATGCACGAGCTATGGACCGATTGGCCCCAGAGAGAGCTTGATGGGCTTATGAAGGGATACATACTATGGCAATGGTCTTTCTGGATACAGCAAGTCGTCGTTATCAATATTGAGGATCGCCGGAAGGATCACTGGCAGATGCTAACCCATCACTTTGTTACCATCGCTCTTATTTCTGCCTCGTATGCCTACCACCAGACTCGGGTCGGTAATCAAATTTTAGTGATGATAGACGTTGTTGATTTGATTTTTCCAGTAAGTCATACAAATCACCCGACACGTAATCCGGCTAACACCCAGAACAGCTTGCTAAATGCCTCAAATACCTCGGCTTTACTACGATTTGTGATGTTTTATTTGGCTTGTTTATAGTTGTGTGGCTTGCCTCGCGCCATGTGTTCTACCTTATGACCTGTTGGAGCGTTTATTCCCACTTGCCTCAACTAATAACACCAGCGTGCTACCAGGGTACTGCGGATGATCTACAGGGCCCATTCCCCATCCCTCAAGGCTGGTCTCATTTGCTTGATCCCTTCCGCCACCCCACGGGTACTGTCTGCTTCAACGATAATATCATGCTCGGCTTCCTATCTTACCTTCTCATCCTGCAGGTCATGATGCTCGTGTGGTCCGTTTTCATCATACGAGTTGCCGTTCGCGTGCTTAACGGCAAGGGCGCCGAGGATATCAGAAGCGATAATGAGGAGGAGGAAAATGGAGAGGAAGAAGAGTTTGAGTACGAGGAGGCCCGGCCCCTCGAGGAGGAAGTCGGCGTCGAAGCCATTGACTTGACCGCATGGGAGCGCCGCACTGCCGTTAAGATGGCCACGAGCTCCAGTGGCGCCAGTCTGCCTGGGCATATCGATCATAAGGAGTTGTTGCACAGGATCGGGTGCAAAAAGCAAATCGACTGAGGAGCACTTTAGACAACGGAAACCTGGAGCGTGGCCGATGGGCCAAATGCCTAGGCATAGGTGGCTTCAAACCCATATTTCCACGATGAAACGGTTTGCATGGCATTTTCCTCGGCCCTTCTCTGCCTTCGATATAGTACGGACCAGTACTGGCGGCACTACAAAGCAGGCACCGCAGAATGTCCTCTAGAATGGTCGGCTCAGCGAGTCAGGATCTGGTATATCCTCTTTACCGAGGTACAGAGGCACGGCCTAGAAGTATTAGTATATATAGCGCTAGGGTGGGACACTCCCGCACAGATAAGACAAGGCCTCACTTGTCCCGTATTATTAGGATTCACTAATTTAGTTATCGGCTATCAGTGTATCATACTATCAAAACAATCAAAAACAACATGATTACATTCGGAGTAACTTTTGTGAAGTGAAGAAAAACGCAGTTTAACAAGGAACCCTTGCTAGCGCTGCACAAATCTTATAATAAGCTATATCCAGAGGATCGGATTTTGGTACGGGGGCGGCTGCGGCCTTACGTATTTCGTGCTACGTGCGAAAGAAAGTACTGGCTAGACCCCTGAAATTGGACGCAATCAGCAGGGGTTCGTGCAAAAGGGTCAAATCCAATTCTTTTGGCTCATTGCACAACCTCAAGAGTCAAGATCGCTTCACTCCTTTAGCATCTTCACTCCTTGAGAAATTGGAACAATCTGGGTCCCGTCGCTTTTGCTGTACACGAACCTTACGGCGCCTGTACCTGATCAGAATCACCCCTCGTCTGAAGGCACGGCGAGATTCCGCGCGGATCATTGCCCCCTTACATTACCTTCAACCACAGCCGCCTACTACAGCACTTCCACCTGCGACAATGGTCGCACCCGACCTCTTCCCACTCCTCAATACCTCGGCCGACCAACCGCCCTCCGCGACTCGAAATAGCACACCGCGTCGACGAAGGAAGTCCAGTATATTGGGACAGGAGATTTGCGCTGCAGACACGGGAAGGAGTCTGGGAATTGGCCTCTCGAGCATCATCCGCACATCTGACTCGTCGTCAACGAAGTCATCCAGCGGCCATGCGCGCCAGCTGAGCGAGCAGAAAAGGCTCTCCAAGCGTGGAGAGTCCTATTCCCTTCTGCGGCGCTGCACAAACTTCGCCATTAAGCATACCTGGACGATACCTCTCGTCCTCTTGCTCGCGATCCTCTCCTTATACGCCATCAATCCGACCGAATCCAACGCCATCCACCATTTCATATTCCTCTCCTACAGGCTACCTCTTGAGGCTGGTGCCGATCCCAGCTCGCCTCCGCAGTATGGCAAGGGCCTCTGGGATATCGCATTCGTGTCCTTCTATGTGATTGTCCTATCGTTTACACGCGAGTTCATCATGCAAGAAATATTACGTCCCTTGGCGCGTTTCTGCGGCATCAAGGCCCATGGCAAACAATTTCGCTTTATGGAGCAGGCATACACCGCCATCTACTTTGGGCTCACAGGACCGGCCGGACTATATGTTATGCGCCAAACGCCAGTATGGTACTTCGACGCGCGAGGCATGTTCGAGTTCTTCCCACATAAAACCCACCAGGCCGTTTTCAAGTTTTACTACTTGTTCCAGGCCGCATATTGGGCGCAGCAGGCCGTTGTCATGTTGTTGGGCATGGAGAAGCGACGCAAGGACTTTAATGAGCTTGTAGCACACCATATCGTTACTTTGACCCTTGTCGGGCTAAGCTACCGATTCCACTTCACGTATATTGGTATCGCCATTTACATAACCCATGATATTAGTGATTTCTTTCTTGCCGTAAGTCGAATTACGTTCTTGTGCCCCTTTTGCGTTCTGCGGAGACACTCTGGAATAGTACTAACGCGGGGCTTGTTTTTATAGTTGTCGAAATCCCTCCATTATATCGACAGCCCTATGGTAGGATTGTACTTCGGCACCTCTATAGGCGCGTGGATTTACTTGCGCCATTACCTGAATATACGTATCTTCATCTCGCTCTTCAACGAGTTTCGGACCGTTGGTCCCTACGAAATGAACTGGGAGACAGGACAGTATAAGTCCCCGTTCTCTAATACTATCGCTATCGTCCTATTAGGGTCGCTCCAGTCTCTTAACCTCTTTTGGCTGTACTGCCTTCTGCGCAGTGCGTTCCGGTTCGTCGTCTATAACGTTGCGAAAGACGATAGATCGGACACATCCGAGGACGAGGAGTTGGAGCTTGAAGATATAGAACCCAAGAAGGAGGAAACGAAGAAGGTCGAGGCACTGCCCTTGTTGAGCGGCAATGGATTTGCCAATGGTAGTGCGAACGGCGTGATGAAGGCCACCGGTAATGGGACCGCCACGCTACCTCCGAGGAGGAAAAGCGCGAGGAAAAGCGCACTATAAAGGCTCTCTTCCTCGGGCCCTTCGGGTGGGCCACTTTGTATAGATTATGTATATATACCTAATATCCATGTCATCCACTTGTAACTTATCAAGGCTATAGTACCGCATGTGTCTGCTTGTTTTGTGACTAGAACCTGGTCGCTTGAGGCAGGCCATGAGGGCCCGCACTCCGACAACCTCCATTGCCAAGTCAAAAAGTCCAGAAGCTCCCGAACTTACTGAAGGATAGCATTAGATTCTCGCATTTCTAATGCTTATTAAAACACCAATTGCTGCTTAGATTCTCATATATTTATTCACAGACCAATTTCGTCTAGCTAATCAAAGAACCAATAGTAAGCCTTGGAACTCTGTACGGTCTAAGCCTCACTCTCGCACCGGACTATTGGTATCTCCGCTACTTTGACGCCAAGGCGGTGGAGAGTTTTGTCGATTTCTTCTGATTTATGGCTGATAACCTTCACGGGTCGTGGGACTTGGACGTCAAGACTCTTTGTTCCAAAATCCGTGGACAAACTGGAATTCTTGAGATCTACAATGATGCTATGCCTTTCTGGTTCGATGGTTTGAACTCCGCCAAAATCAACTTCGGTCTCACAGCATATGGTAGGGGATATACGGTCGCCAACAAAGCTTGCAACAACCTAGGATACCTATTTAGAGGACCAAGGTTGCCGGGGCCCTGCACTAACTCCATTGGTGTCTTGTCTTTGATGGAGATTAAGGATATCATCAAAGAGGAAGGTCTAACTCCCACTCTTCTAGATAACGAAATGATGAAGGCGACCACCTGGGATAATCAGTGGATCGGATATGACGATGAAGAGACTCGTGCTCTAAAACTGATTTGGTCAGGTCGTCTGTGCTTTGGTGGAACCATGTTCTGGAGTATAGACTTTATGTCTAGTGTTGGAACGTATGCTATGACTCCGCATTCTCTATCTTCCGTTTACTAAATGCATAACAGTGCCTCGCCAGTTACAGAAGATGGTACATGCAGACCCAACAATAGATTCAAAGTATTTGGCAACTCAGCCGTTGGAAGTTGTTGTTCTTTCTCTGGCTATTGCGGATCAAGCTTGGCTCACTGTGGCAAGGCCTATATTTTTGGAGGCTGTACGAAAAATGGTATGACAACCGATGTTACCTGCGGTCAACTACATAAGGGCGCTCTTTGTGCTGGGCGAGTCGTGGTGGGTGATGGCTGTTGCTCTCCGGCCGGGGTTTGTGGTAGCTCGAGTGACCTTTGTGGCGATGGATGTAAGTAACTCCATTGCTAGTCAGTGTTGGACCCGTGTTAACGTTAAGTTAGCCAGGAAGATTTTTGCGAGAAAATACCAGATTATGTGCCCGAGTTGAGCCCCGACTCAAGTTGCCTTGACCTTGAGTGCCAGTAGCCTATACTTCTCTAGTGTTTGAAAACCACATGGTACTAATACCTATGTATGTCTAGTGTGGCAGAAATACGTAACAGATAAACTCCATACAACTCAGGGCGACTAGAGAGAAGTTGAGGGAATCAAATATTTTGAAGATATGTAAAGAAGCGAAATCGCCTCCCAAACGTCGACTAAAACCTACCATCATAGATTGGAAGAACCCCTAGATGAATGAAAATCTAGAAGTAGATTTTCCTGCCGACCCCTGGGGCCTGAGAGAGTCATTCAAGGTTCGTGGCATTGATGATGATTGCGGCTCCCTAGATTGTAACATCCTAGGTAACTAAATATCAACGGAAAAGGGTGTAGTAGCGTACTTGATCATGCTGCAAATGATGTATATCGGTTAGGTAGATATTTTTGCTGTAAAAATTTTCCCATATCACCCGGTCTAACACTTTCCCTAGATATTTTGCAAAATCAATGAACGTCTTGAGGATTCGGCATCATTTTTCGCCAATTAACAAGCCTCTTACGAGCAGCGCTTCGACAAGAACGATGGTGACACCAACTCATTGTTTACAAAAGATCTTTTGAATGCTATAGGCACAGTACTGACCGTTTCTGGTGGTGCAGCTGGGAAAAAAGCTGATATTCTAGGACCACTTGGATCTCTTGTCAGTGGTGTGCTACAGGGGCTGATCGTTGCGATGGACGACGGACAGTCCGACGATCTTTCGAACATGGCGGCTTTGGATAAGTGGGTCCAGACTTCAGATCCATAAACCCATCTCTTAATACCGACATTCCCACCCGCTTCTGCTCAGGTGCAAATATTGTATTGACAGTAGCAGAAACAGATCCTGTGGCTCATCGCTGCACCTCACCACATCTAACCACAGTCCAAAAATAGAAAAGAGGAGATTTCGACTGCTATCATAAACTACCGTATTAGAAGCTTTTATCGTATATCAACAAGAATCGTAGCTTGCCATAGATATAGTCTTAGAATTAAGGTATTAAATTAATAGCTTCTTCTACTAAATAGGGAACAGTAGTAAAGTATATTTAGGTAGGCAGGATAAGTAGCAGCAGAAGAGAATTGAAGTAAGAAACTAGTACTAACTTGAAAGTTGTTGCTAAATATGCCGAATACCCGTAACTATCCCGGTTACTTGACTTATACTACCGATTTGGCCCGGTGGCTCAGGATGCCAGGTCAAGATCCCATACCCCGCAGCGGTATCTCCACGATTTGAGATGTGGGGTAGCATCATCCCCCCTTACTAGTCGAACGTCGTCAGCTCGCTTGAAGGCACAGACGTCTCCTTTGGGATGTGGCGGTGAGAAGAGCTCACATTTAGGATATATTTCTTGGTCAATAGTAGATGACGTTGAATAGCAAATTAGGCCAAGAGGAGGCTAACAAAAGCTTAGTTATCTATTGTGTTTGAAATTCTGGGCATGGCGTCTTGCCGAAGGACGTGCACTGTTCAGGCTTTAATGGACAGTGTGGTAAATGAGTAAAGTTGAGGAGTTTGTGATTACACAGTTAATGAATAGATTTTATGGTGCTTAATTGTCATTATAGCCTGAAATTCGATATCTTTTCAGGTTGTAAACACCAAATTTCTAGGGCAGGTTCTCCGATTCGCCCATAGGGAATGTGGTACCACCTCCTTATCGAACATGCATATAAACCAATTGAAGATGTCGTAAATATGTTCAGGTTTATTGCTAATGAGAATTTTGTACTATGAAATAGTTCGAGAGCAAAAATATCAAGTTCTGTAAGCTCTAAGCCTACTAAAGGGTATTGACTTCCGATGGAAACTTAGCATCCAGATGTGGGGCTGTAAGTGGGTTCTGAACCATCGTGAGGGGAAGTTGTACGAGTATGTCACAAGAACATTTAAATTGACATCCTCGATGACATTGAAACACCACTTTCCCCGTGGTTTCTCTTTTACTTGTAGACTTGCCGGACACTTCATATTGAGAGTCTTTGTATTACTTAACAAAACCCACCAAAAACATCTCACTCCAGCTCGGGGAGGAAGATCACCTGAAGCTTGCGTTTGTCGTTACAGAATTTGAGCAACACTTGATCCTCTTACCTGCAATGAAATGGTTATCATTAATATCAATTCTATAGGTGGAAAGGAGGTGTTGTGTCTCGCTTTACTCGCCGTCGCTGCTTATCAACTGTGCACGATCATCTACCAGTTATTCCTCTCACCATTGAGCAAGATACCTGGTCCGTGGTTGACCAGGATAACACCTCTCCTGGAAGTTAATGCTCTCAAAGAGCAGCGTCGGACTCGATGGGTCGGTAGCTTGTTTGCAGAGAATCTTGGTGCTATAGCAGTCCGCACTGGACCGAAAGCTGTATCCTTCAACCACCCAGATGCCATCAAGGCAATCTATGGTATGTGATGCGAGGAAGTCAAATATTAGTTGAAGCTGATGATATTTAGGTCACGGTAAAGGAGCGGAAGAGTTCGGAAAATCGAGTTGGTATGATGCCTTCTCCACAACGGGAGAGTCACTCTTCTCCACTCGGTCGAAGAAGCGCCACGCCATGAAGCGGAGAATGGTTGCGCATGGCTTTAGCACTCAAAGTCTCGCTTTGTTCGAGCCTTATATTGATCAGATGTTGGATAAGTTCATGAGAAAGATGGACAAATTCGCCCAGACAGGGGAGGCTTTCGATATCTACTTTTGGTTCGAGCTTTTTACCATGGACTTGATGGGCGACCTAGCTTTGGGAGACAACTTCGGTGTCGTTGAAACTGGTAAACCAGCGAGGTACTCCACACTTGTCGAGCTTTCACAGCGATTTGGTAACATCAGTGGGATTCTTCCATTTGGCAAAAGCAGCGTGTCAATTCTCAGCTGGGTACCACTGCCTTATGTTCAGAAACTCTGGAAAGCCCGATTGGAGTATCTAGATTACGCGAGGATGGCATTGGAGAAGAGATTCCAGGAAGATCGCAAACAGGTGTTGCCGACCGGAAAGCCTCGACAAGATATCATGCAGCGCTTCATCGAAGCTCAGGATCCAGAGACGGGCCGGAAAATGGATTTCCCTGAGCTTCGTGCTGAGACGTCGTCGTTGATGTGAGCATTCCTTCCCCATGTTTGAGTATGCTCGGCTCACTATTTTCACTAGGGTTGCTGGTGCAAGCACAGGCAGCGTGACAATGAACTGGATGACATACTACCTGTGCAAGAACCCGACTGTCAAAGCCCGCATAATTAACGACCTCGAAGTCATGTTCCCTGATAACCTTGATGGAACCAAAGCAATTCCCTTCACGAAGTTGAATAAGCTGAGTCTCCTCGAGTCCGCTGAGATCGAGTGTCTCCGACTTCACCCACCTATCGGTTATGCTATGCCGCGTGACACACCTTCTCAGGGTGCTGTCATCTGCGGTGTGTTCATTCCGGGAGGTGTAGCTGTTGGTGTACCTGCCGCTACGATCGGTCGAAACGCCACAGTGTATAAGAACCCGGACAATTGGGACCCTGACAGGTGGTCAGATGAGACAGCTGACTTAGCGACGATGAAGACGTGTTTCCTAGGCTTTGGGTTCGGCACCCGGCAATGCATTGGAAGAAATGTTGCTACTCAGTTTATCGTGAAGATGATTGCCACATTGCTACTACGATATGACATGGAGTTAGAGGATCCGAGTCTAGTGCTAGGAACTAAGGAGTTCACCATTCAGAAGCCGGATCAGAACTACAATGTTATTCTGCGGCCGAGAAAAGCCGGTCGAACCTAGTTCAAAAGCCATTCAGCATCAGGGAAAGATATCGAATTATATAGATTCTTGATTTTTTGCACTGTGTTTTTGTTCTTGGTAGCGATCACCTGGTTCAGGGACAATTGCTGGCAACCCGTACCTTTTTTTTCCCTTCCTACTAAAATTTGAAGGTCCATAGGTCATACCGATTTTAATATCTTGGTTCTGTCTAAATAAACCCTCCTTGAACCACTGGAAGTTACTAGTACTATTTCTGCGAATCTTGCCAGATCTAAAATGTAGCTTTCTGGTAGTGAAGGCAATCTGAAATCTTCGAGGCCATCAAGCAGTAGTAGGTCGAGAGTTAAAAGGTGTATTCTAGGAGAAGCTAGAAGGTACTGTACATACGGTGGCTTTCTCCGGGCTCATCGAGAAACGCACCTTGTGTTGGTTTAATTAGGCCACCATAACCTGAGTTTTCTATGTCTTTACCCCTCAATTACTTTAATGAAATATCTACTAGCTGCTAGTTCAACACCCCTAGACAAATTATCAACTTATATATTTTCATATCGGAATGAAATATAGAAAATAATATTTCAAAGTGGCGGCAGTCACTATTAGAGGCTCAATTGATAAATATTTATTATATACAATGAGGCTGGATTTTGACAAGATCAGAAGTTCCCAAGCTCTAATTACCAGGCTAAGCGGCACAAAGTTCTAATATTTATCTTCCCGCCAGAGAATTGAAACGATAAACGAGTGACAGGATAAACGAATGACTGGAGGACCCTTTAAAGCGGTATGAAGTGAAATCGAAGAATAAGAAATGTCGCAGCACTGTTACACTCCTAACACCGTACTTCCCCCTGAGCTTTTATTGTAAGAACCCCTAGAACGACTAGTCAGATCAATGCTATCTCCGTAGAATATCATGAGCTAAAAACATACCGAAAGAGCTTGTCTAGAGTTTCTTTCCATCCATGCCGCGGCCGCAGAAATTCCAGCCTTGATTGCAATTGTTTTCATATCCGTACTGGACATTGCGATTATCGCTTTGGATCTGGTCCCACCCTGCTCCGTATAGTCCACAAACGGAGGTGATAGCACGAGAGGTTTCCTGTCGCTCTTTCGCATAACAGAACTGAGTGCCGCCAGTATAGTTGCAGAAGTAAGCAACTGTACATCCCTTAATAGCGTAAAGGTCACGGCCCCCGCCCACTGTAAAAGAATATTAGGGTCAGTATTATTTCAAATCAAGACATACTTAGTAGTGAGAAGCTTCAGTCGCCTCTTAGATAAAACTGAGAAAGAGAAGACGGAATAAAGAGAGCTTGTGCTATGCAAAACGTACCACCAGCGCCACCACCGCATTGGGCGTCCAAATAGTTGTTTGCGGAGTCAGTGTCGCCTTGGGGAAGAACATAACCTCCGCAGTTGACTGAATTACTGGTACCACGCTTATGGGCCATGCTAAATTTGTCGGGGACAGCGTTTCGAGTCTCAACGGCGTCGGGATTAGAGCCGACGAGTCTATGGGTTTCTTTGCCATCCGCTCCTGTGACGACCTCATAGACACCATCGGCCTGACCTTTTGGAATTTGGAAGGCTGCTGCTCCTACAGCAAGTAACAACAGAGGAGTAAAACGCATGGTGAAGGATGTAAACTGGTTGAAATATATTCAGAGTAGGGAGGAATAGAATCGAATCTGATGGAGATAAAACATTTTGGATTAAGAGGGAAATCCACTGCTTCTTATAGTCAGAATATAACTCGGTATTGCTAGGTCAGGCTTGCAAGTTCATATGAGATTTAAAGGAACGTACTTCGCCTCAATACCCCTAGGTAATTGATCGTCCTAATCTACACATTTCTCTATACGCATTATTATCTTGGTGTTGATACTACTTGGTCCAGCTCATCCGCTGCGGCGATCCTTCATAATCCTAACACTTGTATACATTTGGCGGCCACATCATGATCCTTTTTAAATGCGTCAGCTTTTACGAAACTATGCCTCCTAATGTCGGTTAGCAGTCAGGTCGTTTCGTCCAAGGTGGCTTGCTACGAGCTGGGGGCGGTGCTCGTGGGAGTTCAGAGTTACAATACCTTCCCCTAGTCTAGTGGCCCTACCTACGGTAGCAAGGACGTTATCTCGTCTAATGCATACCAAAATGCATCTAGGTAGATAGAAAACCAACTCAATTAAGTATATATTATCACTTGTAAACTTGCCATTTGTATCAATTACAGCTTGCATACGTTTTCGCATGCCCCCAAATAACTCCCAAAAGGTCCTGGGGTCAATAACCACGTGAGAAGCCTCTGTAACGCGCCCCCGCTGCTGTTTATAAGGCTGGGACTCATAATACCCACAGTGAGCCTGTAAACATCCCAGAGCATACTTAGATTGAAGTCTGGAGAAAAAGGAGACTATATCAAGGTCGAAATTCGGAGCTCTTCTAATAGGGTAATATTCTGAGAGCCTTCCTTGGAGCATGCCTATCATTTTTCCAAAAGCAGAATGGTCATTTAATATGGCTCTAAAAACGGCCCAAAACATATATCCCTTGTTCTGCTGTACCTTCTCCTCAATACGCGTCACATCCCACTATTTTCCGAGTTCTCTCCCTCGGCGCATGATTTTTGTCTTCTGATTCCGTCTGTCTGTAACCCCGGCCAATCAGACCATAACAACCTGCACTAGTTGTACAAAATCCAGCCTTTGTGTTCCTTCGAAAGCTTAAGCTTAAGCCGAAGCCGAAGGTTCGTTTCGAAAGTTGGGGGCTTTCGCATGCCCAGCGCCGACCGAATCCTTCTTTATGCAGAGCGTTCTTAATTGCATCCTATCTCTAGGCTCTAGCCCGCATATCCAATCTCTCTATCCAAATTATTGTAGTCCATTTAGCTAGCGGCATTAGAACTGTATGCATAGCCTGCTAGCATTTACCGCTTCTCTGGGCCAAGGACCAGAAGCCGTCTGGCACTTTTCTTAGTCGTAGCTGATTATCAATAGGATACCGTACTTGGCGGGCTGTACGGTTTAGCGTATGGGCGATTTGTAGATTCTACCACCGCATTAATAGGCCATTTAGACATTGCGCTTTTGATCCCGGTTTTGTTTTGGACCATGTTTACCAGCGGCTTAGGTCTAAAGTAATCTTTAGAATGACATCAAAAGTATTCCATTGAAAAATACTAGTACATTTACCGCTTTGGGCCATTTTGAGTATTGTTGTTATGTTTATTGGGTGGGCATTAGGTAACGAAGAACGTGGTGAGGGAAGAAATGCTACACAGCCCCTGCCAGTACTCGTAAATGCAGTCAGACGCAATTAGCCCTCGCACCCGCACATACTTAAATAGTTTATTCAGCTTAGCCCTCGCGCGGCGTAGCTCCTCGTACGCAGCTACATAATCAATGACAGGCTGAGAGCACAACTTACAACGCTGGGTAATGTTAAAAATACGAATGCTCGGGGTCTCAGGGAGGAGCAGGTGATAACTGGATGAAAAACATGCAGAAGGATTTGAGGTAGACAATGAAGGAGCAGATCGGAGGATAGCTTCTGAATAGTGTAATTTACGGCTCTCTGTGTGACCGGTCGACACTGTGGCTATTTTCAATGGGCGGCTAGATGTTGCTAACACCATGGGTAATGATCCTCGGGTTTCTCACAACCAATCTCAACAGAAGATTCAGAATCGAGCACATATACTTTACCCCGGGTATCAAGTTGTCAACGTTGCAGCACGCTTCCCCTTCCAGGTTACGTCGTATAATCCAACAAGGCCGGATAGAGCGGATCCCGTAAGAGAATCACAATCTCTATGCACCAAGGGATGTTCTTCGAAAATCGCATCGCTTCATTGAATACGCTGTAGATGAGGCCCACCCAGAGTCCCCGGTTCTGGTCACGTACGAGTATGATCTCGAGGATGGCACGACAGAGCAAGCATCCGCTCTAAAAACTTATCTACTTGGTAGAGTGCCCCATCCCGCTTTAGTCCAATTACCTGGTGCGGTTGACATACCTTCATTGGATTCCAGAACAGACAAGATGACTGCCCATAAGAAGGGACGCCGTACCGTCAACCTGGATTATATCTTTAAGCAGGCAAGGGCTATTTTTGCACCGTACAATTTCGAGATAAAAAAAAGGTAACACTCCATATTGCTGGGCTGCATTCTGAATTGGTCAACATATGGCTGCGAAGTTCCACTAGGATGTCTGATGGTGTGGACAGAGTGCTTATTTCTTCGGTAATGGTAAGTTGAATGTGTGAACCTCTACATTTGCAAACTCTGACTTGATTTTAGCATACCATACACAGCCAGAATGCTGGGAATGGTGTGAATATGTCCATGATGAGCTCCTCCCTCGAAACTTAATTGGAAGCTCGCCCACAATATCAATAGATCGACGCCGCGGACTTCTAAGGGAGAAGCAGGTCCTATCTTAGAGACACTCGAGATGGAGCACGTTGATGCCGCTCGCCAGCTGATCGACTTTGACACAAAGTACCCTCACATATTCTCCAGTCAGATTGGATAAAGAGATCCTGAAGTGGCGGGACTAACGAATGAAGGGTTCCTACGAGTCGCTATTGAGGAAAGTGGGTTTACAAGCGGCTGCGTGCTTCACTACCAATCTAGCAGGACTGTCAGGATACTGAGCAAGCCCAATCTTAGTATGTTCCAAAGGGTGATCCGCTAGTTGGCGTCTTGACACCTAGCAAACGACTCTTGAGCGTTGAGTTGAAACACTTTGCGGATACTAGTACTCGTCAACTTCAGCTACTTCACGATGGGTATTCTTGGCATACTCCGAATCAAATTGACGCAAGGTGCAGGATTACGAGATCTATCACACCAGCGGATAATTTTTGCATGATATCGTCGCAGAATATCAGTGGTGACTGGCACCGCTCCACACCTATCAAGAGGGTCGTTGCTGGCGAGCACGGCAGTGAAATACGGCCCGTTGACGGCAGTTCTACCAGGATAAGTCAGCCTTTGACAGGCGTTTCTAGTGGACCGATATATCTTCACTGTGGAAAAAGTCGCGGAGATGTGTACATGTATTGGCGACGAAGGATGCATTTTGAGATTTACGGCACATCTCAAATTCGCTAGATTACCCCTATTTAACCACACCGCTTGGCGACTCTCGCCAGTGGATATAGTTTTAGGCGCCCTCTCCCCTGGAACTTTTTTGGATCTGTGGGGACCCCGGAAATGCGTGGTCTTTGGATACTTAGGTACCTACATAGGTACGTAGGTAAGGTAGGTATAACTGTATCAGGAAAAGAATTGGTCCGGGGGTCGCCCAATCCTTAGAAATATATCAGTCAGCATCTACCCCAACTACTATATCGCCCTTCCCCATCCTTAATGGTATCGCCGCCACTTGATCTCGGCACTTGAGCTTTTTGCCCCTCTTATATCCAAAAGTCGCCTCTCCTGGCAACTAACCTTTCCACTCAGTTCACCTCGCCTTTCACGTCCTCCACGCTTATCATGGAGTACCCCAAGGATGCAGAAGGTTCTGAGCAGACCGAAACCGTGGGCAACGACGTGGGCAACAACCGCGCTGCCCTACATGAGTTCAAAGAGGCAGAAGGCTACCTTGCCGACATCGACGACGAGCACCGTGGAGACCTCAAAACAGCAAAAGACGGCCACACCGTTCTGATCCCTCAGCCATCAGATGATCCCAGAGACCCCCTCAACTGGAGCCCGGTCAAGAAACATGTCATCCTTTTCATCATAAGTTTTGCGGCCTTTCTTCCGGACTATGGTAGTGCTACCGGTGCTGTTATGTTGATTCCACAGGCAGCGTGAGTGGCAAGCAATTCGGTGGCTGGGAGAAAACAGTTCATGGCTAACGCAGTATCTCAGTATTTGGGGTCTAAGCCCAGATACAGTGAATCACTCACAAGCAGGCAACGTCTTCATGCTTGGTGCTGGAGGTATCTTTGTCGTAGTCCTCTCGGCTTGGGCAGGTCGTCTTCCGGTCTTGTTCTACTTCCTCATCGTCGCAACTGCCACAGCCGCCTGGTGCGCCGCCGCCACAACCTTCGAGTCATTTATGGCTGCCCGTATCCTGAACGGGTTCTTCGGCACGGTTTCTCAGTGCGGCGGCTTAATGTTCATTTGTGATATGTTCTACTTTCATGAACGCGCCCGTAAGATCAATATTTGGTCTGCTTTTATTATCTTGTCTCCGTATATGGGGCCGCTACTTGCGGCTTTCATCATTAATACGCAGCCATGGCCTATTGCGTTCTGGGTGTATTTTGTCGAGGTAAGACTGAACAACTTCCTAATCAGAGACTGAGCTGACTGCTGTGCAGTCTGCCCTCGTACTCATCCTTACCATCCTCTTTATGGAGGAAACGTACTATGACCGCCGCATTGCAGCAGAGGACCAACCACCCAGAGGCTCACGCATCGCCCAACTGACAGGAGTTGCTCAATTCGCATCCCGTCACCTCCGCAACAGCTTCGGTCAAGCCTGTATGCGGTCAATCCGAGTCATTCTCAAGCCAACCGTCTTCCTCTCTTGCGTATACTACCTCCTTACTTTCGCATGGGTAGTTGGTATCAATACTACCTTGTCTATCTTCCTTACACCTTTATATGGCTTCGAAGCTAAACAGATCGGCTTCTTTTACTTTACACCGATCGTCGCTGCTCTGATCGGTGAAATAATTGGGCACTGGCTACATGACGCTATTGCCAAGAGATATATCAAGACTCACAAAGGACATTTTGACCCAGAGATCAGACTACACGCCATATGGTTCAGCACTCCATTCATGATAGTCGGTCTGGTTGGACTTGGCTTTGCCCTGGAGAATGAATATCATTACATGGCCACTTCTGTGTTATGGGGGCTGTATGTCTTTGGTATCATGGTGACGACTGTGGCTTTGAATGCGTATAACCTCGACTGTTACCCTGAAGCATCTGGCGAGGTATCTGCCTGGCTCAACCTTTCTAGAAGTAAGCTGAGCAATCCTTGCTCAAGCGCAATGTTTTGATATGCTAACGCCTTATAGCTATTGGAGGATTCATCATCAGTTACTTCCAAGTTACTTGGGCCGAGGCTTTGGGCACAAAAGTCAGCTTTGGCATCCAAGCGGGTATTTTAGCTTCTGCATTCCTGGTTATTATCGCTTTGCAGATGTTTGGAAGGGGACTGAGGATCAAGAGCGGGGCTTTGAATTTCCCAACTGTCTAAAAGATTTTGCTGTCATACTCGCATCTTGAGTAGCATGACCAGAAATTAGGTCTCTGCTGGTGTAGAGGTTCTACGACAATTGCGACAACCAGAGGAGGATGTTGCTTAAGACAACTTGCACTTTTCCTTTGATCTGCCGCCTCATGCCAGATCGCGATCGAATTGCAGGCGTAATACTTGCTACCGAATATCTACAGGGCAAAATAGAGCAAGTTGTTTTACGGGATATCTGTAGCTTGAGGTTAAATGTAATGGGCCGAACACCAGTACAGATGAAATGATAGTTACTAATAACAGGCAAGAATCCTAAAATACTACTAGTATACGCTCCCAGTATGGAATCTTCGCCTTCAAAGCTCATCAGAGAATTGATTATTCTTATAAGTTATGAAGAACACTACATTTGCTTCCTATCAGGTGCAAGAAGCTGTATACAACGGGTCAAAGGGAAGCGAACTAACTAGATAGGGTAGCCCAAGCTTTATTAGAAGAACAATACCAACAATTTGCCGCGGTTTTGAGTGTGGCGAGGGGAAAATATGTTGTCGAGCGGTTGCATGCCGCGCCTAAGTAGAGCTCGAGGTATCGGTAATTATCTTCAGCGATTCGGCACCTGTTCTAGAGCAGCTCCTCTCTGGGTTACTTCCGTTCACCCGCTATTAGCCTTGGATTGAGATGCATAGCCAAGCTTTTGATTCAACCCTGAAAGGCGGACTCGGAATTGAGGCTATTATCCATAATATACGCTCGCTTGTGTATGTCAGAGCGGCTGGGATGGCCATTTCTCCTCGGTATATACATGTACGTAGAAGGATTACTATCAAATCAGTTCCAAGTAGATATTCCAGTAGTGTCCCATCCAATGACGTTTAAATTCTCGATTGGACTAACCGCCAAGTGCAAGTTTTATAATCTCAAAATACCTGTTCATTATTATTTTATACAACAAGAAAATGGGCATGTAAACAAATAAAATGTAAATAACGAATAAAAATCTCGAAGACATAGACAAGTTAGAAGATGTGAACAAACCAATCCATGTAAACGTAAAAGACATTTCAATAAGAAAATATATAGATTTAAATTGCACGAAACGTTCAACTCATGGGAGGAAATATGATAAATACAAGCTAAATGTAGCTGGACCACGTCCTTATTTACGAGTTTGCCTCTATAATATCCACTGACGCGGCAAATGAACAAATTGAGCAGCAGCGTGATAAAACACACTCTATCCTTTTTTTTTAATGGCTAGAAGTTGTAGGAACTACGTTGTTTTAAAGTTTTTCACCAATTTGCCACACATACTATGCACGGACTATGTCAACGCTCCACTTTCCAACAACCTCTACCAACCTTGTGACCATTTTCCAACTTCCTAGCCGCTATCCTCCCTCCTATCTGCTCGTTCGCCCCTCTTGGGCCTATCTTAGCAACATGGCCCCGAGTCGTTTGTTCCGGGGATCGATCGCTACTCAGATCCTTCGATTCAAGTTGATATCTAAGACCAAAGAATTGAATCCTGATCTAACTCGAGGAATTACCTGCGCCTATCTCAAAGGTATTCCAGCAGATATACCGCAACGTGTCCACCGTCTCGGGAGCGACTTCGGCGAAGAAGTTCTCGGTCGACATCTTGGCGTAAGGTACAACCAGGAGGCCACGAAGCCATGCATTTCCTACCAGGTTTCGATATAGCTGTAGATGGCAACCGAGATATATCCAGATGGTTCGTTTATGACTTTTAACAGACAAGTGACACTATGAAAATAAGATGCTTTACTTAAGAGCGCACAGTGATGCCAGCATCCCTAATTTACCAGCTGGCAGACTTTCGTGATCACAAGGCAAGACACCATGGACATAACAAATAAAGGGAATTTTATAGAGAACCTATGTGTACATCAAGCAGCGCCTTCTTGCATTATACACGTCTATCAATCCCTCTCCCGCCCGTACATGCAACCACGCTCTCAGATTTAGAAGTTCCGGCTCATGTCCGCCCGGATACGGTTATAATCAAACAGGCCCTCGATGCTTCCTACTGCACTAATAGCGATGTCCTGATCCCACAGCTTGGTCTGCGCAAATCTCATCACGTCCTTCTCGGTAATTGCTCCTACGACACGCTCGATCTCCTCGGCGCCCATGCGTCGTCCAGTGGTGATGATCTGGCGTCCGATGTCCTCCGCTACGGCGGTGGTGCCATCAAGAGACAGGAGGAGAGAGGCTTTGAGTTGGGCCTTGGCACGCTCGACTTCGGCTTCTCCAACGCTGTATGATAAGCGGGACCATTCGCGGAGGGTGAAGTGAACGAGATCGTCGAGGCGAGTGATCTGGTCGCTAACGAGGTAGATACCCCAGAGACTATGTAGCGTTAGCACCTAGTAAGCAGGACCCATTTGCGAACACTTACCCGGTATCACTGTAACTTGTAGAAAAGCTCATGAAGCTATTGGCCAAGTTGTTCTTGTGTACGAAGCCACTCAGCTTGCTGCCCATATGTGGAGCGTTGCCCATTGCTCTATCCCAGTTTCCAACAATTGCTTGCGTGACCAGCGCAGTGAAGTAGTCATCATCCTTCCAGCTAACACCCTCCACGGCAATGGCGATGTTGGCAGTTGGGATGGTGTCGTCACGCATTCTGACCTCAGAGCCAATGAAATCTGGAGTGGCCTTTTGGGCAGCGGCAACAGCTGATGCAGCACCGGTATAAGGCTCAGTTGGTAGACCAGAGAAATGCTTCTCAGCAAGCTCGACAAGCTGCTTGTGGGGAACACCGCCAGCTCCAACGAGAACCATACGATCGGCAGTGTAGTTTGTCTTGATGTAGTCGACCAGGTCGTTCTTTTGGATGCTCAAGATGTTCTTGGCGGGGCCGAGAATCGTACGACCGAGAGGTTGGCCTTGGAATGCAGTTGCGTGTAGGTGGTCGAATACAACTTCTTCTAGTTGCTTGTCCACTTCTTCTGACTCCCTCAAGATAACATCACGCTCCCGTTCTATGGCTTGTGGGTCGAGCTTAGAATTTTGGAGGATATCGGAGAGGATATCGACGGTGGCGGGGACGTCGGCATTGAAGGCTTTCGCATAGTAGACGGTGTTCTCTCGCTACGGTTGATGTTAGTAAAGGTATGGTGCTTTCTTTGCATGCCTCCAAACATACTGATGTGTAGGCATTCAAATGGCCGCCCATATTTTCAATCTCCAGCTCCAATTGATGTTGTGTCCGCTTGTTTGTTCCCTAAACCCATCGTCAGCCCCGAATATTATCCATCTCGATGAGCCGCTGCATACCTTGAAGGCAAGATGCTCCAAGAAGTGGGCTGTTCCATTTGTCTTGTCGGTTTCTGCGCGGGAACCAGCATCGATCCACATGCCCACCGTCGACGTCTGCGCCCAAGGAGAGTGCTCTGTAGCAACCTGTTCCTCGTCAGTAAACCATGACATATCCCATAGCAGCCATCCTTACAGTCAATCCATTGGTGAGCGTTGTGGTTTCCGTGTTCGGGCCATTTTTCACCACAGGAGTCGCGAAGCCCCTTCGCAGCGGAGCCACGGCATTGAGAGCAGCGCGGCTGCGCAGTCCCTGGGCGACATTCAAAGCTAGGCGCCGGGACGCCATGGGAGGGATCTATAAGGTAGAGTCGGAAAAGAGAGAGGAAGGGGAAGATGGGGTCTTGTTCTTGTCAATTGGCAGTCGTGGGATACGGAATGTCGTGCCTTGGAGATTTGTCGAAGCTCTTTTGCTGCAGCGAATCAGCGGCGGGCCAATGCATTTATGTAAGCGGGCCACCGCGACAACATCTCGGAAGCGCCATTCCCTCGGCAAGAGTAGTGACGAGACGAGATTTGAGCTTCAACTTCCTTTCTTATTGCCGGCTCTGGTTACTGCGCACTCCGTTTGAATTCACACCTCGACCACAACCCTTCAGTCGGTTTGGAGCAATCAGCCATGGCTTCAATTGTTCGACCTGCAGCAATGCTTCGGCAGTCATGTCTCACGGCTGCTGCCAAACGGACGTTCTCCAGCAAGCCTGCCTCGACGTTCCCCGCCATCAACAAGCCTGCGTCCAGTATTCTTTCCAGACAAGCTGTCCGCAGCAGATTTGCGAAGGATGCTCTGCCAGGTTCAATGCGAGTAGCTGCCTTCCATGCCAGCGGGCGACAAGCAATTCTTCCTCCCCTGCCCCGTACGTCTACGACCCGACCCTGACGTAGCCTGATATATGACCATGCTTGCTAACATGTGCTACAGAAACCATTGAAGGAACCGGTACAGCGGCCCAATCCCAATCCCAATCTATGCATTCTTATCACTTTAACAAGAACTAATATGACCTCTGTCCAGTCAACGATGCCACTCCCGTCGCACCCGCAAACCCGGCCAGCGGCTCTTACCACTGGACATTCGAGCGCGTCCTTGCAGCTGGCCTGATCCCGCTCACAATCGCACCATTCGCAGCAGGAACATTAAATCCAGCGACAGACGCCATCCTCTGTGGCGCCATCCTCATCCACTCGCATATTGGATTCGACGCCCTTATTGTCGACTACGTCCCCCCCAAACGTTTGCCAAAGACGAGGAAGCTGTTTGATTGGGGGCTGAAGCTTGCTACGGTCGTGGTTGGCGTAGGGCTATACGAGTTTGAGACGAACGACGTGGGTGTTACTGAGGGAATCAAGAGAATTTGGACCGCATAAGTTGGGAGAGGGATGGTTGGATGTATTTATACTCAATAAGAATTTACAGCTTGGACTGTTATATCATTGAAGAGTCAGTTTCTCAAAGTCCTGTCTCAACACACCGAAGCTCGCAGTGACAGTCGATGGCGCAAGGCACCTAGGTACTATAGACTGCAAATTTAGAACACCACGGCTCCACCTTTGTTTTTATATCAACGCCTCTGCGAGGCCCACCACTTCAACGAAATTTTGATTTTCTAGGTTGGTGAAAGAGCTTGCGGACTCGGATTTTCTATTTCATCAGCATTCTGATCCAGGGTTGGAAAGGGAGCTCGGCTGATTTCCTTGTCGGTATGTGCGGAGTCGTCCTTGAAATCAAGCTTCGCTATTACTGGTAGATTGTAAATCTTTCGTTTCTATGTTTCACGTCCTAGATACATATTCTTGCAGCTGCGAAACCTAGGCTTAGATACATCTCGTCATGCTTATTTCGCTTCTCATATCGCGCGTGCCGTGCTACGCCTCGCTCTTTGTCGCCCTCGACCGCCCCGTATGAAGAAGAGAGGGTGTAGGGTTCGAAAGATTTACGCCCACGATCTAGTTGCGGAATATGAGATTGACAATCAGGATTACATTTACAAACATCTCACCAGAGCAGAAAATGCCGATTGCCCAGGTTAGGCATATGTCCGCATCATTCAGGATTCCTTCCTTGTGACAAGTAGAACAGGGAATCCCCATCGATGCTTGGTTTATAAAGTGCTGCCCAACGAAATATTAAGTCTTCTGTATATTAGCCTAGATTGGAAACTAAACAAGGCAATGCAAACCAATTTTAATGCATTTGCTACTTGCACTTGACTTCTTGCATAGCGAGTGTCACATCGTTTACAAGGTTAGCTTGCCCCCGTTGCCTTAAATGTGTTCGAAGACATTGGCATAAAGCAGTAATAAAGGAAGTAAACATATTGCGTGTGACAATTAGACTGATAACGCAAACCTATGGTAGCAAAGATAAAAACTTTTAGGTCTGGGGTGTGTTCGATAATAAACGCAAGTTCGATGGGCTTGACCCCGAGACGGGCAAATATAGGATGCGATTCTACCTCGCCAGTATAGTTGAAATTTTGGGACCTTCCTCCCCTCGACTTCCTCCAGCTTCGTTTGCTCCGACGATTAAGGCAAGTCCTTGATTTCTAGGAGATACATATATCAACCTGATGTGCATGAGAGACGCAATTGGAGGTGTCAGAATCCAATCTTATCACTGTCTTGCGAAGATTCCGAGAGGAATCTCGAGGGTATCAATAAAAATGGATTCCTTTGACTTCGTCCGCAAAATGGTTGGTTGGATGCCAGAATCGAGAGCATCGTCGTAGAAGACCGATGCCAGTAATAGATCAGGAGATAGAGGAGAGGAATACGCGCACTAGCAGGCTTAGGAAAGCGGTCGCAAGGGTATTCGTAGCATTTTGCATGCTACAAATACCAAAAGCTGTCTAGATCAAAACTGGAACGTGATTGTGAAATGGGGCATCAATGTGTCAGATTCAATGCAACACCCCAAGCTATTCAGCCCTCGGTCGTCAGAACCAACCCACGCACGCCACAAGAAATTTATAGCCTTCATACTCGTACGAGTACTCGTAGCCGTAAGGGCAGAGTCGGTGCTTTGCTCTTGTATGTGACTGGTGGGAGGGGCACTTTCCAACCCGGCAGCCCGTTCATATAATCGATTAATTGTCGGTTTTAAGCAGCAGTCAAGCAGGTAGACATTATTAACGGCCCAAAGCGATGATGTCCATTTCATGAAGCCTGTGCGCACTGACCTGTGCCTGGAGGCTCATTAAACCTCGGGCTAGCGATTAGGCTTTGTGGAACTACCAGAGCCCCATCCGCCCCTAAAGACGGGCCGCACCACGAGTACTGGTGCCATAACCTGGAAACTTCGACTTCACTTCAGGCTTCTTCATCAAGTGCCCATTTTGTGGCAAAGCTTAGTTGTATCATTGTCAATTCTCACACTTGGATCGCTATCATTCCCATGTGACATTTTACTGCTGCGTGGCCCAGGATGCGGCTTATTTTTAAGCCGTGCGAGCCTTGCTAGGCAGCTGTGAGTTGTGAGACAGTCACACAGAGCCGCACGCCTTGCTTTCGTCCCTCGTCACAACCTTCACAACACGGAACACACAACAGACAACAACTCAGGACTCTGTCACGGTCTTCGTTGTTGGCGTTGTTCTCTTCCTCGTTCTAGCCGTTATTTATTTCTAGGCTCTACCAACGACAGATAAAATGAATTCTCACAGCGGAGATGAAGAAGCTAGACCGCTGCTCGACCAAGATGCAGAAGATGATCGTCTTCTGAACTCGACGTCAAGAGGTGGCTCTTACACCGTACCATACCCTGGACCATACGCTGGCTTTGCCTGGCGCAGTGTGCTTTTGGGATTGGCTATAGGGATTCTTGTGTGCTTGACCAATATTCATTTCGGTCTACAAACAGGCTACATCAATATCATGGGAATGCCGTCCGCGCTCATTGGCTTCGGGATCTTTCAGTTGCTTCAGAAGCATTTGAAACTGCCATTCTCTGCAGCAGAAAATGTCCTCGTTCAAACCGTTGCCAGCTCCGTGGGAGCTATGCCAGCAACTGCTGGACTAGTTGGAGTGATTCCTGCATTGGAGTTTCTTGTCCCACGGCCAGATGGGGCATCCTCTCACCCTAATCTAATGCGTCTATGTATATGGTCTTTGGGAACATCTATTTTTGGCCTTGTTTTCGCAATGACATTACGCAATCGCATTATACTGAAGGAGAAGTTGAGATTCCCTACTGGTACAGCCACTGCTGTGACGATCAACGTCCTGCATCAAGAGAAAAGCGTTCCCGTCCCGGACTTAGATGCGACTTCAGACACCGTACTAGAGGATCGCATAGAAGGGTCTGATGCAGGCTATGAGCACTCTCCTACCATCAGTCCATACGTCGGTCTCCGGGATATATCTGTTGCAATGGGTCTATCGGGCGTCTACGTAAGCATGTTCGGATCTTCCTTCTGCCCCATCTAACAGCCACCCAGACTACCATATCGTACTTCTTGCCCATCCTCCATAACATTCCAATCTTTGGAGGAGTTGCTGCGTCGAAGTGGCTCTGGACCTTCAACCTATCCTTCGGTTACTTCGGCCAAGGAGTGATCACCGGCCATATAGTAATGATCAATATGCTCGCCGGAGCGATCGTGGGATGGGGAATTCTGTCACCGCTAGCAAAAGGCATGGGCTGGGCACCTGGCCTTGTTCGTGATTGGGAATCTGGAAGCCGAGGATGGACCATCTGGATCAGTCTTGCAGCAATGCTCGCGGATGCACTGGTAGATTTGGTCTGGTTCGTCGCTCAATCGGCACTTCTGTACCTCAAAGCTCAACGAGGAGACGTAGACCACGATGGATCTGCCGAGTCTGAATCGAACTTCGACCTCAAAAAGGACAGTGTATTGTTTTCGAAGTTCAACTGGATCTGGCTGACCAGCGGCCTACTGCTCTCGATTGCGATCTGTATCCCGGCTGTAGCTGTCTCCTTTGGCCAGTTCATGCCCGCACCTGCAACACTGTTTTCAATAGTCATAGCTCTACCGCTTTGTGTCATGGGAATAAAAGCTGTCGGAACAACAGACCACAACCCTGCGTCCGGAATTGCCAAAATATGTCAACTCATAATGGGTCGAATCATCCCGCAATCGAATCCAAACGCAAAACTCATCAATCTTGTCGCTGGTGGCATTGCCGAGGCTGGCGCAGTTCAGTCTGGCTTCATGATGCAAAATCTGAAGACAGGCTATTTGAGTGGCTCCAGCCCTGATACTCAGTTCTTTGGCCAGGTTCTTGGATCACTTGTTGGCGCCATTGTTTCCAGCATGCTCTATCGCCTTTATACCTCGGTCTACAGTGTCCCTGGTGACATTTTCCAGGTGCCTTCAGCATATGTGTGGCGTGCTGGAGCTTCTCTTGCAGTTGGCGAGGGCCTACCGGATCACGCACCTATTTTTGCTTTAATAACAGCCATCATATTTGCAGCATTTTCTATTACTAGAATTGTCTGTGGCAACTCAAAGTATCGTCATTTCATCCCCATGGGCATACCTTTCTCAGTCGGTACGTCGCATGGCTTATCCGCTTCCGTCCACAAATTATGCTAATCCCAATGCTAGGAATGTACAACGTGCCCAGCTTCACTCTGGCCAGAGCGCTGGGAGCTCTGGCACAGTGGTACTGGACTTCGAGAATGAAACGGAGCGAGACGCCATTGATGATATTTGCAAGTGGTCTAATACTGGGTGAGGGTCTAGCAAGCATCTTGAGTCTGATTCTCGAGGCATCTCATGTGCCTCATTTGTGATATTATGGAAAGTTTTGGGCTAAAGGACAGCTTGTGAATTGTCACGTTATGTGATCATATCCTATTAAATTGATTCCTGCAGTTACACAACTTCTTAAAACAAACAACCTAGACTTGTCCAGAATGGTGCCTGCTAGTCACTTTTTGACATCAACCTCATGCCATTTTCGGACGTGTGAACACAAACGCCCTAACCTCGATACTTCTTCTCGGATCCACCCCGGGTGGAATCTGGGTATGGCGGAACGAAGTGTGTGGCGAGCCTGTTCGCAAGTCAACAAGGGAAGCTAGCACAACACAAAGTCCGAAATATACTTACAAGTAGCCGGTATATCTCGTTTCGAATCAAATATCTTGATCATGAGTGGCTCATCTTTTGTTTGACTAGACAGATAGTAGAACTTCTGCTGCTCGCCATATAGCAAGGCCCATGCCTCTCTCACTCCATGTCCAGCACTTCGAATGACATCGTTTGTGATCAGTTCCGAGGTCTTGCACGTACTGCCGTCGCAGACTGTGACAGGCTTGTCTTCTACTGGTCCTGAAATTGGCCTCCATACGCTTGGGTCACATTAGACATGTTTCAAGTTGGCATATTTGTTGGTACTTACTTGATGATCCGAACACGTCCCCTGCTGTACATATCTACCTTTTCATCGCCCAGGCATTCTCGCATCCGCTGTAGTGTTTGAGTTGCTTGGTAGGGACTCTGATCTAGTTTTCGTTAGCAGCGAGGCTTGTTGCTGGACAGGAATAACTCACCAACATGCACATTGCCAGAAGTTGGAAGGAACACAGTTTTGTCATTCATATCGACTTCTTCCGGGGTATAATCAGCTCTGCGCATCTATTCAATTGTATATCAGCAAAATAATCATTTTAGTCCTATTCTCGCACCTACTCGCCAATCAAATATTTCCACCTCATCTGCCCCGTCAACTTCCGCACGTATAAAATCAGCCACTTGTGGAAGATATTCACGCTCAATGGCTTCTTCGTCTCTGAAGTTATCGAAACCCACCCTCTGTTGGCGATAGGCGAAACCGTGCTCATCTAGTGAGAAGTTGGACTCTTGGCCACGAACATCTGTGATAGGCACTTGGACAGAGTGGAAGACAAAGTTACTCTGTCTGGGATCTTTCGAATGTTTGGGGACCTCGGAAAGATATACAAAAGGTTTTTCCTTTTCGTAAAGCGGAACCCATTTCATGTATGTCAACGGAACGCTTTCGTGACGAGGAAGAATTGGTGACATGATGGTGGCAGGATGATGGTGCGAGATTATGGTTCGAGAATAAAACAAATGCTAAACAGCGACTTGCTTACTACAGCTTGAGTGTATTAATCTGCGAAGCCTTTGCACAATTCGCCATGAACATGAATATAAGGGGAGATGGCAGCTGTCGGAACGGATGCAATATGGACATGCTTTTGAGCTGGGTAAAGTCATTGGCTCCCTGCAACGAGGGAACAACCGCTTCTTCTTGGATCACGCTGCATATCAGATGCAGCCCCCCACATTGCAATACGCGGCTTAAGGATTATTAAGAAATTCTACAGGTGGTGTGGCACAATGCTAACGGCGAGCGGGGAAGCAGAGCCTCAGCTTTCCGGGTCTCCGCAGCTCCCTCCCTCCCTCACTAGCTCGCCCCTTAGGAGGTCAACTTTTCAGAAGAAACTACTGATACTATAGGGCTGGTATAGGTTTCACGGTGAAAATAACCAGGGTAATGAATCTCATCGTGTGGCAATTCAAAGTATCATTATTACGCACTACAGTAAATATGTTCCTTGATTCGTTGACTGCAATCCCGCTCTTACCTCCCTAAATCCTAGATCTTCATGAATCTGCTACCAGACTTTCCTTCCGAGTTGTCGATCTAGAGAAAATATGTAAGTTTCAAACAGGCAGGCAATTAGAATAGGTGAAGACGGACATTTTCCAGCTTAACTGGTGGAGCCTGCACCACATTCAAAGGCAGGGACCGTGAAGCGGTCCGGGCCGCCTACTTTCTTCTTCTCGCAGGCAACCTTCTGATACTCTTCATGCTCTACGGCAGCCTGATACGGCTTGACACGAGAATCGGTCTTGGCGGATGAGACAATGCTGTCCATCCATGAAGGACCAAGGAGGTCAAACTGCACTGGAGCTTGCTCAGATGAAGGCATGATGGTTGGACTGGTTGTTTGGACGTGTTGTTTAGGCTTTGCTATACTTCTTTTAGAACTTGTGAACAGATATCGGGACGGAGTGGATTACTTGTAATGATGTGAAATGCGAAAGTTTCTGTATCTTAAGGATCTCTAGACAGGTAGTGTCTGAGGCGCGGGTTCCTTTATATGTCCTATTCGTTGAAGATAAGATTTCTCAGGGATAGAAGGAGAAGAGGTTGTCCAATGAGGAGTGGATCCTGTCCGTGGGGAACACACCGGCCCGCATAACACTATCCTATATTGCTGAGACGAATGAATCGAATAAGATCTTCGATCACGCTAGACGAGTAAGACAGTCAACTGCATACCCCACGCGCGGGTCGAGGGAATGCGGCGCGATATCTTCAGAACCTTGCTCTTACATTATCCATATAAGGCGGTGTCAAACGTGGTCCAGTAGTAATGAAGCTGATAAGATTGAGAAGCCTCATGAGCAATATAGACAGTCCGCAGAGCCTCATCACCCCGCTTTACTCGCTGGTCCCACCTGCAAATCCTGCAATGTCGACACCATCTGATCGCCATCCATGCCATAACTCTCCGGTCTTTGTTTCAGCAAGGGCACATACTTTGCGGGCACTTCGAGCAGTTGGGAAGGTTTAGGCGATTTGACGTTTTTATAACTCAACATTGTGCGACCGCATTGTACTGGTACAATGTACTCGTAAAACACGATTTCGTCTTTGACGGTACCTCCAAAGACCTGCGCGGCGTTGGGTAATACTGAGTTCAAATGATCTTTAGCCAATTTCGCTAGTTGAGAGACTTCATTTTTCATGTCTTGAAGTTTCTCGGATGAGTGATGTTTCTCGGAGAAGTGAAGTTTCTCGGATGAGTGGTGTTTCTCGGAGAAGTGAAGTTTCTCAGAGAAGTGATGTTTCTCGAGTGAGCGATGTTTCTCCAGTAGGACTCTTGATAAAAGAAAGCGAGATCTCGCGACGGCATCTTCAAGCCAGGGGTTAAGTTCGAGATCCTCTAAAGAAGACCGTAGCATTTTTCTAGAGTAGTCAGTATGTCTAGCTTGTAAACTTCATTGATCCACTCACTCGGCCTCGTCCATATTGCCCAGTGCATGGTATGTGGCACCAAGTGCATAGTAGCTATATCGTGTGTGTGGGCCAGATGTGCCGAAGATCTTGATTCGTACTTCAAGAATACTTAGATGAGCCTCAAGAGCCTCTTCTAGATCACCTGCTCCGAGCCAGATATTGGCTTGGAAGAAATACCATTTCTGCATAGACGCTGAATGGAAAATGTATTCCTCCTGAACCAATTTCACTGAGCGGGCTGAGAACGCTTTAGCCTTTTCATGGTTGCCGAGACCTGAATAGACGCTTGCCAAATGTCCATAGGAAATGCCGAACATCATGGGATAGGAGCTCTCTGTGACGTGCCTGCTCTTCAAGGCCAGGGTAAGTGTGATGAACGTTTCCGCTTCCGCATAATAGCCAAACTCAATAAGAGCTATAGAGTAATCGCTCCATGCATTGCAGTGAAGAAGTTGTTCGTCTTTAGTGCCGCCATTTTCCGCTTGAGCTAGATATGTCGTGCGCAGTTCCAAGCACTTGATGAAGCAATCCATACCAATTTGACGCTGAGTGATACCCATCTCGAGTTCCATCAGGCCCCACAAGGTAAGAGGTTGGGAGTAGTCTATCAGGTACGCGTCTGGAATAGCTTCCCAGACAGAGACTGCAAACTTACATGTCTCAATGCCGATTGCTACAAGGCCACGTTCCCAATAATAGTTTCCCGCATAACCAAGTAATTGAGCAAATTCAGGAATTTTTCCAACTCCATACGGTGAGTTTTGTGCAATGGATTGTAATGTCTGAACATGTGGCTGATATTTCTCGTATTCGACCCATTTCTCGTTCTCGCATTTCATAGTCATATTCATGACAGGAAACACTCGACGTACGAGGTGTATCGTTTCTTGAAACACCTTGTCGTACTTATCGGGATTGTTGCTAAGATTGTTGCGGAGACTGATTTGAAAAGATCGATGCAGCGACAAATATGGCTCCGACGTTGCCGTATTGCGCTGCACTAGCTGACGCTTGTTTAGGTTCAATCGTATTTCCGGAAAGGTGCTATTCAAGTCAATAGAGTGCCAAAGGTTAAATGGCTGGATACTTACTCTGAAAATTTCCCGGTAAATGTTGGAGCATCTTCAACTCCCATTAGCATCGATTCGTAAATGGTGTCCGGGCTCAGTAAAGCAAGGATATCTAGCAGGTGCAAAGCGTCCTCGGACAGTTCACTCAGCGCAATATCCCAGACCATGTGTAGTCTTTGATCGTACATATGCGTAGATACTATGCCGTCAGTTGACCAAATAGTTTGCAATCGTTGTTTATCAAACATCTCTATGGCCTCGTCTATCGTTAATTGGGACAAGAACATCGATCCAGCTATGTGAGCGATGGCAATGGGTAGGCCACCAACCAAGCCTGCTATTTTCGAGACAGATTCCCTCATTTCCTTAGTTGGAGATTTGATTTGAAGAAGATCTAGAAGTAGGGTCGATGCTACCTCCGAAGTCAAAGGCTCAAGAGCAATGTGAGATCTGATCGATTGTGCTAGCCCAGCAATTTGGCTAGTGACTAGGATTGCTCCTCCAAGGCTCGATGAAGGCCAATATGGTTGAACACTTTCGATAGATTCAACGTTATCAAAAATCAATAACCACTTCTTGTCTGTTATCTCGAGTTAATAAGCATTCGCAACCGGCATGTGCAAGCAGGATCTATCTTACCCGTAGTTTCGAGCCACTCACGTACCAAGTTCACTTTCCTCCCTTGACCTAGGTCGTCAATATTGGGCATGCCAAGAATCATTGCAATACTCGAAAACGTGACCCCTAAATCTGGCTCTTTTTGGGCGCCGATCCAGAAAACAAATGGATACGTGCTCCTGTTGCGATAAGCATACGCTAGGGCAACTTGCGTCTTTCCCATCCCTCCCATGGCGTAAATCAAGTAAGACCTCTGTCGAGTCTGACCCTTTTTTTCATCTGGGGACAGACAACGATGTATTTCTGAGAGGACATCATCTCTACCGCAGAAATATTCATTTTCGCTGAACGGTACGCTAAATATCGTGCTTGGAGAATCCTTCCTTGGGTTTTTCCGAACGTGGCCGACCAGTTCTTCGTCAATATCAACACGAGCTTCCCTTTCGAAAGTAATGATATGAGCTTCAATGCTGTGCCTGATATTCTCAAACTTCTTGTTTACGTCACTCCATAGATTCCTCAGGAGGTTAACTGCTATGATTAGAGAGTAGATCAAAGTAATGGTCACGCATCCAAACTTACATATAGGACGATTGCCGTAGAAATTGAGTGCAGTAACACAGCAGTCGACATATTCCTCATGGACAGACTTTGTTATGTCTTTCAAGATATCACTACTCGGCAACAAGAATAAGTAGCGGTTGAGTCGTGTTACAGTGCTCGTGAGGTCATGCAAAAGCTGGGTAAAGTTTTCTAGGGTTTTGAGATATCTACAAGCAGACTAAAAATCCGATTAGCTTCACTCGAATTGATTGCACTGAGGAACTTACAGAAAGAAGCATTTGGAGAACACCCCAAACAACCATGCTTCCTTCATGAACTTGCGCAATACTCGTGATAGAGGCCTGAAATGTTTCAAGTTGCTGGAATGCTGGCTTTAGTTTAACAATACAACGAGCGACTAACTTCGAGTTGTACTCCTGCTGCAGTTGCTCCAAGGTGTCCTCGAGTGACAGGTAGTCGGGAACACCTTCAAGGGATGATGCATGCTTCCGGCCTGCGTAACTCTTGCGATGTTTTCGCAATATCTGGTCCCATGCATGTTCTTTGCTTGCAGTTGCAGACATCGTGACATTGTTGGTCCTCGCTAGGGATGGTTCAGGAGGGTTCTCCAAGGCAGACCGTAAGGCTTTCTTGTGAACTTTTACTACCTTACCATTCTACCCCTTACTGCCTTACTCGAGTACTCGAGAACCACCAGCTTAGACTTGAGGCTCCGGTTTCTGGCTGATGCACCGACAGGCAAGCCCAATTCCTTCGGACTTGGAAAATTGCCTGGCGCCCAATCATTTTGACGCCAGCTACCCAGTTTAGTGCTGACTGCTTGAGCCATTGCGAAGCATTGCCAGGCAGAATCCAGTGCTGACTGACAACCAATATACAAACCCTGCGACGATGTGCCATGTGTCACCAATAATTAACTCCCACCAAAGCCTCCCTGCACGGTTCGAGAAGACGTATGCAATGCAGTAAGTGTGATTGCTGTCGCCAGTTTGGGCTAAAGATCGGCTTCTGTTGCCCAAACTCCTGAGAGTTGATTGTGTATTCCGCACTGGTAGAGGTACAACATTAATATTGCTGAGTAGTAGAGACCGTTGGCTGTGATGAGAGCCGTTTGCCACTAGCACCCGGCGCGCTATTGTCCTGGCGCATACATCGCCGTTGCAACCATCACGACCTCACCGCAGGTTTGCTGCTGTCTCTACAGCGGGTTACAACACATCCAGTTTCTGGCCCGGTGACATGTGTCAGGTAGGTACCTTAGGTAGTACCTTAGTAGTACGTACCGTAGGTATGAAGGTATGAAGGTCTGAAGGTAGTGCCTTATATTTCCCTATTTGAAACCAGACGCGACGCTGAAACCTGATTTTCCACGTGACAGCTTCAATTTATGAAGTATGCCTAACACTTGTTAGCAAGTATATCCTCCGGTTTCGCAACTGTTTCGAACTTTCGATATACTTAAATGTAGGGGTCTCTCCAAACTTCCAAACTTCCAAAGTCAACGCGCCTTCACTTCTACTTCTTCATCAGCACCACCACGGGGGTACTCACCGCTCCAAGCCCACCTTGTCTCCTTATCCTTCGTCTCCTTAACATCCACCATCATCACGATGGAGCTCAAGAATATGGACGAGCTAATCCAGCGACTAAAAAACCTTGAACCCAGACTACAGGAGCTGTCTCGGATCAGTGGAATTCCAGGATGCTCAATTGGAGTGATGCATGAGGGCCAGGCCATATGGAAAGCCAATATTGGATACCGTAATGTGGAGTTGTCATTGAAAACGCAGTCCGACACAGTATACAATTTGGATTCCATCACCAAGGGGATGACGGCTGCAGCATTCGGGCTCCTGGTAGCGGAAGGTAAAGTCGAATGGACAACCCCTCTGAAAGACATTATCCCGGAGTTTGCTTCCCTTGGAGACGAGCTAGATAAACAGCTCACACCGCTTGATTTGCTTTCAATGCGGTCCGGCAATACTATGCTTGACTCTATGTCCTGGCAGGGGAATAATTATATTTTCTTCAAAAAGTCAGAGACAATTGCCTTGTGGAACGCGACTCCTCGACAAGGTAGCTTCCGCAGCTCATTTCTCTACAACAACTGGGGCTACGCAGTCATTGGCGTTGTCATTGAGAAGTTATCCGGCCAGGGTCTCCACGACTTCCTCAGAGAACGGTTTTTCGAACCTTTGCAACTAAAAAACACTCGGATGACCGATTTCAAAGCGGACGAGAATCGCACCTTGTGCTACGCAATTTTGGATGACAGATCACCAGTTGTAGTTCCAGACCCAGCCATTGGAGTTGGTACCTTCATGGAAGGTGCATCTGGCCTGCTTTCAACTATAGACGATGTATTTGTCTTGTATCGTGCTTACATGGAAGCAATTAAGGACCAGACTGAACGGGGTACAAACAGCACGGATGGAAATCCCTTCAAGGAATGCACGACTCTGATTAGCGGCCACAATTTTCTCGGAAATAGCACTTCTTTAAGGGAGCAAGCCTATGGGTGCGCCTGGGTGCGTTGCCAGCTACCAGGTCCTCTTGGCATGCTCAGCATGAATATGAAACTTATGGAAGTTGAGCCCCATAATGTCATGCCGAATGCCACGGAAGGCTCACCATCCCGCTTGTGTCTTTACCACCAAGGACTCATGCCTGGGTCCTCTGCCAATGTTGCTTTGCTGCCAGAAACAGATACTATTGTGGCGGTTCTCGTCAATGCATGCCCACTTGGCGACGGGGCAGACTGGATATCTCAGGCGATCATGGAAGTTATCTACGACGCACCTATTCGACACGACTATGAAGCTTTTGCAAGAGAGGCTGCCGCTAAAGTTCTTGATCACCTACCTTCATTAAAGCGCATTCAGGAGAAACATCAGCTTATGGGTACCAAGCCGTCGCTGCCCCTTTCCTCGTATGCGGGTAAGTATCAGCATGACAAGACAAGCTTCTGGATAGAGATAGCCGTTGTGAAAGAATGCTTGTCGATCTGTTTCATGGGAGTAGAGATGGAAACGTACGAGCTCCGTCATTATCAAGACGATACTTTCACTTGGATGATATCGTTCAACGAGGCTGCTCGACGGGGACGCTTTGTTCACTACTACGATGCAGCGCATTACCTAATAAAATTCGAGGGAGATGATCAAGGGGTTCTTAAGTTGCACTGGCATTGCACCAGAGATACTGGGGAAACTCCCTACCTCTTTCTGAAAACACATGTCTAGCACAGCTGACGAAAAGGCCCAGGATATGACAATAATGATGGTCTTGAGTTGTCGCTGGATTCGAGTCACTCAACTTTCCAATTATTCAAATAGGCTTTTGCAGTCTGAGTTTGCGCTTAGCTAGTAGCCATGTTGACTTGAGGCATAGCAATTTTGGGCGTGAAAACTGGCGGAGGTTCATACCAATGAAAGGGAAGGTTTGGTCGAATGCAATATCTTTACAAACCATGATCACCTCATGCTGTGTGATTAGCCTGTGACTGACAGATCAACAGGACTTGCGAGCTCTCCCGCAACTCTCGGGATGGGAATATGTGCCTTGTCCTGCCGGCTTAGTGTTTATGCTTGCCGGCCTTTCGGTTCAGTTTGGAGCATGAAAGAGGAGCGAGCCTAGATGTGAAATGAAGGATTTCAACGGAGAAGAAAAATAGGAGAAAGAAAGTTGTTGAACTGTTATTCAGCGTATTTCCTCCTAGAACGTTCGAATGCCATTGCCACGGAAAGTTGAGGTTTTACGAATAACTCTGAGCCCGAGAGAGCGATGAAGACCATAAAAACGGCTTTCATGGCCTGATCCCGCAGCTTCTGGACCTCAGCATCGTCCTTGATGTTGACACATATATGTGATGCGCTTCGATCTCATTGTTGAAGAGGAGTTCCCGCTGGCCGGTAGGTTCCGTACCATAGCCTTTACAATTCCTGTTTCATTGGAGCCAAGCAGTGGTACAGTGCGGTTATTGAGGTTTCTCTGATTATCAGATTTATGGCGATTTGTCATTTTCAGAGTTTTGTTGACACCTGTAGCTTTCTGTTGAGCCACCAAGAAAATCAAGGTTCTGAAGTAAGATTGAAAATGGTTCGACTGTAATCATTCTTTTTTTCATTGTTTTCTGGAGGCATTGGCGCTCCCCTCTAACTAGCAATCATCATCGCCTTTAGACTTAGCCCCCCTTTCCCAGTCCGCCAGCTTCCCTCAAAATATATATTTGGGTTACGAGTGATTAACTTCCGCCCCTTTCGTCTTTATTAAGAGCCTCACAGTTTTTAGCCACTGCTTCGCATCCTCCTAGCTATACCCCAATTCCGATCAATATACTTCACGGCCTCATCTTAATGTTCCTCAGAATACCCAACTCCTTTATCCAACTTCCCAAACAAATTCTCCACCGTCTATCAACCTGTGCGAGCTTCGTCCAAGCAACAATCTTCCAACTACCCCAAGTATTCTATTCCTCCCCCACTCTCATCTCTCCACTACCGTAGTATCGTTTTGAGGTAAACTCACCCCACATGAAAAAATCTGCTATACTATCGCTCACGGCATTGGGTAGTTTTTCGGAGGTTTGGAGAGGGATGACTTGGAATAGCAGGGCGGAGGAAGAGTGTTATATATTACGGGTTTTAGCATAAGTCTCTACAATCTTATATCCTCCATCCGATTCCAAATTTTCCATTCCTAATCCGGCTGCCCGTCCTTCCGTGAGTCCAATCCCAATATTTATTTCTCCAGACCATAGAGAGGTGATTATATGTCCCGTTCTAGACGGGAAAGGGAGCAGTTCAACTTCTAGACTGAAGTATTTATTTGCGAAGTAGACGGGACGTAGAGAAGTGTTCAGGGACGTAGCCGATTCAGTGTAGGCAAAAAAGTCAATGTTATTCGAATTAATTCAAATAAAATTGGATTAAATTAGAATTAGAGTAAGGGGTTTTTAATTTGAATTAAAATTAGAGTAACTAGTAAAACTCTGATTTAATTTAATCAAATCCTACATGGAACTGATTCGGAGAGGTGCCATTTTACAAGATTGCTGCTAATGTAACACGGAAGAAATGGAGCCTATATAACGAAGAAAAGAATAAAATAGAATTAGATGACTTCAACAGCAAAGTAGCAGAGTCCTGTCAGAGGGGTAGCAACCGAATAGGGGCTCAAACTCCAAACCATGGCTTCAAGTAAGTCAAAGTGTTCACGTAATAGTCAGGTAACTGATTCTCGACAAATTCTCAAAATAATATATAAATAACCACAAACAGACAAAAAGTCCTCCAATTAACGCCGCGCTATGCTCTCGATACGATGTCCAACAGGGATACAGTGATATACAAGCTCTTTCAAACACCCAGCCGCCCGCTTTGGTCCATTCCTAGTATATGCCATGCTTTCCCCGCCACACCATTGCTCCAACAGAAAGAAGAAGAAAAAACTCCCGATGATTTATTTATCCTCGCCAATGCGTGTAGATAGATGCTCAAACTCTTTCATCGCCGGTACCTTCCTGCTCGACACGTAGGTCTTTCATCCCGGTGATCACTTCAGCGTCCACGTCTGCCTTCGATGACTCGCTTGCGTGGTGGTTTTCGGAATCTTCATGGTCAATCCCTTGGGGCGTCTCTTCAACCTGGATATCACATTTGTGACCATCTTCGTCGTCATGTTCGTACTCAGCGTCCTCTGCTTCCAAAATGCTATCAATCAACATCTCGTTATCCTCGTCATCACCAGATCCAGACATCATGCTCTCTTCGAGCCCGTTATAATAATCCCCCTCATCAACGGAGTCGCGGGAGATATAACTATCACCCAATTCGTCATTCCCATCTTCGTCATCATCGCTGCCGTTATCTTCATCGTTATCCTCATCATCTGTAAGCCCGCTCTCGGAGGCGCTGAATTCATCGATCTCGAGAACCGGATCCCGCCAATATGTGAAATCTGTGTATTCCTCCCCGCCACCCTTAACAAGCATGTTGACCGAGGGGAAGTAATGATCCACCACTTCGCGCATGTTGACATAGCTGTATCGAAGTTTATTAAGACTCAAAAGATCGAGTGATACCTCTGCATTGCTATTGATCGTGAAGATGCGGTTGCTCGGAATGCTTACGGAGCGGTAAGAAAGCGCATCCGTGAGCCTGTTACCGAATCCAGCATAGAAAGGCGTTCTACTAGGTCCGAAGAGATTCTTGATATCCCGCAAACAAGCCATCTTGAAGACTTCTGGCTTGCGGAGATAGATTTCTCTTCTCAGGGCAGAGAGCGTTCGATCTGGACTCATGATCGTGGGGCCCTTAGGTAAACGATAGTCCTCCTGCATTACGCCTTTGAGATACGCTCGGGTGGTATCTGCCTGTCCAACTGACCGGGATGTTAGGTACATGATATTGTACCCATTGTTGACGATCTCAGTGTAAAGCTTAGCAACACCAATATGTGTCCAGTCACGTCCGATCATATTGAGCACATGGCCCAAGGCGTCGGATTTTGTGATAGTCCCATCGATGTCAGAAATTACAACTGGGACGTCGTAACGCCACAAGTACATGTTAGCCTGGCAAGTTGCGCGATTGACTGTAAAACTCATCGGATTTGGGCCAGGTTGAAGCCCCAGGGCCTTCAATTGATCACTAGTCAAGCGGAGCGTCTTCGCATAGTTACGGTTTGGATCGCCAGCCCCTGGTGGCGTGTTAGGGGGTGTCTCCAGGCCAATATCAGACTTGGCACGGTGATGGGAGGGAACCATGGGAGTAGTGGTGGTGTCGCTGTTCCCATCGCTGTGGTAGCCAGGATCAGAGGCGGCATCATGATGCAGGACCGAAGAATTAGGAATCCCAGCCATGGCGGCACGTTGATTAGCTGCTTCCTTTGCTTCCTCGCTGCTGTATATCCAGAGGTTCCCGTGCTCATCAGCGCCTATCAGAGCACCAATATCATAATTGCCTTCTAGCTCTTCCGATAGAATCTTCCGTGCAATGATCTCAGCTCGAAGGGCATCGTCGTCGCTACTCTTGTATCCTGTCATATCCAGCATCAAATCGCCCGAATCCGTAACCTGGGTTGGTATATTCGATGCCGAAAGTCTATTCGACAGGGTCATGGCACGTTCTATAGCTTCCCTCGTCGGTGGCCGGGGAGGGCTCTGGGATCTCTCGGTGAAAGAATCGGAACGGGAATCATGTACGGGTAACGTTGGCGTTAAAGAGCGGGTTTGTCGGTCAATTTCTGTGCCCTCGCTCCCAGTTGTTTGTAGGGATGTCGAAAGAAGGTCGTCTGTGTTGCTTCGCCCAACTGCAACGCCAGACCAGTCGCCTGATATGGGTCTGCCGTCGGGATATTCTTGAGGGAAGGGTGGAGTAAGCACGTCTAGGTCTGTCAGTTGTGTTGTTACGAAATCACCAGAAAGGCTTACTTGGATTGCTATGAGGCCTTATAGCCGTGGAAAGCACCCTAGGTCTCGTCACGCTGCCAGCCCTTGCTTTCCCATTGACATCTAGGTCCAAAAAGTCCGGCTCTGATAGATTCGACCCATTTGACCCCTCCGGTTCCAACGGGGGACTTGAAGCCGGAGATACCAAGGGGGACGTTTGCATAGATTCGGGAATGTCGTCGGTCGTCTCGAATACGAAGAATGCCTCTCCACCCTCTCCCAGCTTCATAGCATAGTCTTGCTTGACATCATTGACCTGAAACTCTACCTTCTTCTCGTATGGCCGGAGGAGGGAGAACTTCCCAAATCTAACGTGGAATGGAGAGCATGCCAGCGACCCATCCTCTTGCTCGACGACGATAACATCAATGGCGCCGCTGAGTGTCGCTGGATTGATCGAGTTCCATGTCTTCGAGACCGACCCACTGATGCTCCGGACGTACTGCATGACGGACTGTTTGCCCCACGAACCAGGAGGGCGTCAGAGAAGTCGCGGATAACTGTACTGTGAAAACGGACGGCACGCGCACTCGGGAATTGTAGCGACAGGTAATGGGATTCGGGATTTGGTATTTGGTATGGAAATTGAATATTAGTACAGAGGTAGAGCAATGCGGAGTGTTGAGGGACGCAGGCGGGGGATCCTCTGCTGCGCCGTTGCTGGGGTTGGATGTTGGATGGCGCCGATGTTTTATGCAAAGATGCAACGAAGATAATACAAAGCTTAGAGCCGATCCCGATGGGGTTCTAGTGACGCTGAATGGCAACAGGAGGATATATCACAAGGAGAGAGTGAGGTCGTAGTCCAGGGCGAAGGGAAGCAACAGGGAGAGAATTGTGGTGATAGGAAGTACAAGCTGGAATGTTGAATACAATAATAGCGGCAGAACGTTGCATTCCCAACGGGCGCAAAGCGCTGGCCCAGTCTGACAGACCGACTACCGACTATTGACTACTGACTGACTGAGTCGCTGACGTCGCTTCATTCATAATTTCCTCTTCGTGTCGGACTCGAGTCGGAGAGTCCCGCTCTGCTCCGGGCCAACCTGCCAACCAACGGCTTTTGCTTGTGCTTTTCCGCCTTTTGCGCTGTTGTTTTGCGCATTGTCATTTACCATCATCATTGAGCCGAGGCGTCTTGTGACTTGTTACTGTGTCGCTGTCTGTGTTCGGTCTCTGTCGCCGCGAGATCACAAGCCCGCTCTTGAAACCCCCTGCGCTGCTGTTACTGCTTACTTCTACTTCATACCATTAAAGTTAAACCTATAGATCCCCTTCATTTCATTCATCAACCCCTTCCCCTGCCGTTGCCGCATAACAGTAATAGATAGACTATGGGGGGCACATACTCCAAGAGGCCAAGCATTGCTACTCCGATGTATATCCGCTGCGCCCTCTGCGTCGCCTCCTTGTCCAAGGCGCCATCTGGGATTTTGAGCCGCAGAGAGCAGCGAATAGTTAGCTCGATATTACGTAGTATTATGGATTTATTACCAGGATTCTTTCTTATGCCACCATGTGGGGAGAACCTGGAGCCCAGACATGCGAGAGAGAGGCCGAGGGGCGAATAGCTTATATATCGATGTTTTTGCAAACCCTTCAAATACCCAAGCCCCTTAGTAACCGTATTTTTCTTGTAGTTCGGATATTGTTCAATTTAATTAATTTAGATTATTTATGTTACATTTCTAACGACAGACCCAGGGATTCAACAAGTACGAAGTAGGAGTCTCCTAGTATAGCTCCGGTTTAGCACGAAGCTCAATTACGATTGCTGCAACGAAGCATTCCATGCTCCTATTAATTAAAGCTCTGGCTCGGCAATCGGCCCTTCAAAAATACATCCCATCCGATGCGGCAATGTTAGCTCCTTCATCGTGAGAAGAATAATACAGAGTATGAATATTCAAGTATGAATGTCGACATGAGTGTATTCAGCATAAAATATTCCTAGGCGACACAATATGATGCTCTTCTACGTATATCTCTAATAGAAGGACAAAGTAAAGGATACTTTTTCTTTTTTTTAAAAAGAAAACCACCAAAAAAACCAAGAAAACTGATCATATTTGGATTTGAGTTTGTCCCTAGTACAAAATCACGCCACACGCAGCGGGGAAAGGGCGGTGCGCTGTTATATATCCTATTCGTAGTTCCAGCCGGATATATTCTTCGAATTAGATTGCCTCCGTAGAAATGGCTAAGTAGCTTTAGTTGGAGCTTCGCAGCAGACCTGCCAAGGCGTCAGAGCAGAGCACTTGAGCTGCGCTTTCCTCTCGGCGATGCTCTGGGTGAAGGAACGATCTCAGTGCACATAATGCTCAGGGTGAAAAGGGCAGTAGCACATAAACACCACCGCCTACTCTACCATGGTCCTCAATACAATTTGGCATGTGGCATTGGGCATCTATCAATGAACAAAACAGTCAATCGCCGACAACGATGAGGATGTTGGTAGTTGTTGATACAGACACTTCCCACATCGTTCCACATCGCTTTTCGGGTTTTCCGCCGCACTGCACGCATGCCTGACATGTCTCCGCAGCGGCCTGAGACACCAACCAACCTGGCGCAAAATGACAATAGCGACTTGGTGGAGCAGAACCAGCACCAGCACCCACTTAACAAGAACAACAACAACATCGCCGCCGCTGCTCCTCCACGCTCAATCCTCGGTTCATTCTTCTATTCAGCGCTCCTATTGACTTTCTGGGTGCTGGGCTTCTTACTCGCTTTCTATGCGCCTAGCCCCCTTGACCGGATCGAGCTTGTCGCCGAGTCTCCGTGGATGAACGCTATAACATTTTACCGCGACTTGGGCCAGTGGACAATCAACCATGTCACAGCTGCGAATATGTTTTTCGTACAGTCCGCTGTGACGTGCTGCGCTCTTTTCTGGTGGGTCTAGCCATGTGTCCACGCTGGCGAGAATAGGGAGTTGCTAACAATGATCTCGAAAGGTTGTTGCACCGAGCATGGCTCACTCTGTGGAAGCCAGTCGCGGAGCTCATCAGCATCTTGGGCGTAGAGGTCCCAGATTCTCCCGAAGTTTTCCTCGCTGGTATCAAGGCGGATGCCGTAACGCTGCACTGGACACGCCCTGGGGCCAACAAGCCTGTGCTGAAATACCTGATCCAGGTTAATGGGGTCAACGGTAAGCATAACAACTCGTACCCGTTGAGGGACATATGCTGAGCATCTGTAGTGGGAGAGTCGTCGCGGACGGAAACCGCCATCACCGTTACGGGCCTCAAACCGAGCCACTTCTACAACGTCAGGGTCATCGCTGTGGGCCACAATAATTTTCAAGCCGGGAGCAAAGTCATACGATTGAGGACATATGGTCGAGATGGGCGTCCACAGACGGACAGCGGGCGTATACCTTCGAATCTTGCTATCGGGGATCAACAATCTACTACGCTTGTGGAAAGTAGCGATGAATCCCCAGCGGTCCGCGCTCATGCGGCTGGTATTGAAGCCGCCGCGGTGGCGGAGAGCTCCCAACCTGCCGCTCGAGAGACAAGCAGCACGCATTCTTCTCAGAGACGAAATACTGGAGGACGGAAGCATTCGCCCTCAAATCCTGCCGTGGATCATGTTGCCTTAGCAAATGTCTCGAAGAACCGCGCCGATGAATCAATGCAGCAGCTGACGGAAAAATTCGAGGCCATTCGAAGAGAAACTGAGGATGTAATGAGTCAAGTCGCAAAAGATACGGAGGAGTTTAAAGTGCAGATACTCGACCTAGCGAGGGATAGAGATGAAAAGCGACAAGCGTTGAAAGAGAAGGAGGAGGCAAGTGAAAAGCTGAAAAAGGAGGTGAACTATTCAGAAAGAGCCAACAGACAAGCACAAAATCGAAAATCCCAGAAGGACAAAGTTCTGAAGGACAAGCAGACCGAACGCGCGAAGATGCAGGCGGATATGACAAGGTGGAGGAAGGAAATTGAGGCGATGAAGATAGAAAGAGAGGAATGGCAAAAGGAGAAGAAGAACCTCACAAATGCAAAGGAATCTAGGGCCGATGAGCTGCGGGGTATCATTAGGAAGCGTCAAAATTCGTTAAATGGCCTAGAGGAGGAAATTAGAATCAAGGGGTTGAAGATCAAGGAACTCGAAGAGGAACGCAAGAATCTTCCCGGGGCAGAAGATGACGACGAATCGAGGGAACGCGATGCGGTGGATAAACAGCGAGACTTGGAATGGGAGAAGACTGAGCGGTCGCTAGCTCTGAGCCTCAATGCTCAGCAGCTGCATCTCCGGCAGCTTCAGGCAGAGTATCAAAATGCCCAAGCTACGCTCAGCGCCATTAGCGCTCGTCAGGCAAATAACCAGCTGATGTATCATGGCAATTCCTCCGGCGTCGATTTCGATCCTAGTGGCCAAGGAAAGGCAAAATCTCGTAGAAGCCGGAATCGCAAAAGCCGAACAAGCACAATTTCTTCGCCTGTTGCAGGCTACCAGATCACCGACTCTCCATTCCCAAGCGCCAGTGCTTATAACAATCTCACCAACCCAGCACCTCTTAACTTTGCCCCCGGGCCCTATTTCGATCTAAATCATGACACGGCTATGGTACCACTTTCGGAACAAATAAGTGGTATGAGTGAAGCAGATGTCCGGGCGCTTACTATGGGGGCTCCTCTAAGTCCCACCGCTACTTCATTGCTGCCGTCGAATATCTTTGCCGACGACGATCCACCAAGCCCCCGTGCTGGATCTACAAGATCTTTTGGCCCAGCTCTTTATCACAATATTGGTCAGACGGCTCATGATACGGACCCTCAGTCGCCAGGCTCGTCGAGTCGCTCAGCGAGTCGGATGTCAAGCCCCCAGGCATCCTCCCAAAACCTCGCAAGGTATGGAGTCTCTGGTCAGGACCACGCAACAGAGAATAAAGGACGATTCTTCGCCTCTCCGAGAGCAGAATTTGGTATTATTGGATCGCCAAGCGGGTCCAACGCTGTACCTACGCACAAGGGGTTGAGCAACATATTCACTTTCCCGAAATCCCGTGCCAAAACAACTTCTCAGGATAGTCCTGCTTTAGGAAGCCTCAAAACAGGCCAGAGCCAGTCATTTCCACGCTCTATAGATGAGCCTGAAGCCACTGCAAATAGGCAACGTCGAGTTAGTTTCACGTCTGGCTGGAATGTTATGCCGAGCTTCTTCACACGAAGTGCAACAGTCAATGATTCGACAGACAGTAATGCTCCTGCACCCACGCGCAACCCGGCCTCACGAAGACGACGTGGCCTTAATATGTTTGCCTCTAGCATTGATGATCCTATCGCTTTCTCCGATCGTGATCCCAGCAGCCCGCGCCCTGTGTCAATCGCATCCTCCGACTTCCCACGACCTTCTACAGATAGTGCTCCCTTTGGCTGGCCTGCTGCCGAAGGCAATGCTATCAACAGAAACAGTCCCTTGGCGGCAAATTGGTCCGTCAACGTTGCCAATTTCTGGTCCAGGAACCCATCTCGGAGACCGAGCACACAATATGGCTCTTCGACAGCCCTTGCGTCAGGAATTGCCAGCGACGATGATGAATTCTTGCCGCCAGACACAAACATTGGCCAAGCTAGCCCACCCCCAGTCGGTGTGATTGGAACCAGGCCAGCCTCCTCCCAGAAACCGGTCACCCCAAAACTCAACCCCGCAGCGCCAACATTCAGAGCTATGTTCAGTCGTCCCAACAAAGCTGAAAAGGATAAGGGCAAAGGCAAAGAAAAAGCCACTGATCCATCTGCTTCACCGGAAGAGACCACACAGCAAACCAGCGCCTCTTCTCCATCAGAGTCAAGGAAGTCCCGTGATACACACTCCGTTCATACTCAAAATAGTGTGGCGGAATCCTCCGAAAGTCTTGAAAGGATCATTAGCGATACACCATCTGAGCTGATGAACCCAGGAGCCCCCGGCTCTAAGGACAAGGAGTCGTCATTCACTAGACTCCTCCGCAAAGGAAGCTCCAGCAAATTCAGTCTTTCCTCGATCCGTGGCAAGGACGCTGGCCTCTTCAGTAGCAAGAAAGGCACCAGTAGTGCTGCGAACTCTGACCGGGCTGAGCGAGATAGCAGCATTGATTTTGGCGAGGATGCTGGACTCGTTAGGAGTTTCGATAGCGTGACCAGTAGTCCGATGATTGGAAGTCTAGGATCTGGGGAATGGAAGGGCAAGGAAAGAGACCCTGGCACACCAAAAGAGGGCCGCATGAGCGTTAATTGGGGTAGAGCATTTGGTAGGAAGAAGGGCAAAGGTAGGGAGAGCTTGGACGTTGATCGAAGTGAGGCTGAGATGACTGGCACTGAGGATGAGGATGCTTGAGACTTGTGGTTCCCAACTTTTAAAACACTTATACTTTAGCGAGTAGTGTCATTCTCAGATTTAGCAATAATAACTTTACAAGTGAAGGTAAAAGCCTGGTGGATCATGTCTACCATTTCCTTATACTTGCAGCTTTAACAGCGCCTTTTCCGACCATGCTATGTTGCAGTTTGTCACTTATGCCATTACTTGACCCTCGAGAAGCCTATGCTGGCACTTATTCAATTTCGTTGTGGAACTTTGGAAATGGTTTGTTAATTTGTTATACTTGGACGCTCAGTGCGACGGAGATAATCAGTCAAATGAGTGCCGCAGACTTCTTGTGCTACCTAGGTAGCTTCGATAACACTTCGGTAAATGTTGACCCGAGTCTCCGTATCCCCTCATCACTGATCTGATAATGCAGGACAATCCTACTACCATCTACTTTGACACCATACTTCCTACCAATGTCCTGGAATTCTTCTGAGCTAACTGCCGCGTCGTTCAAATCTACCCACACGAGATTAGTCTGTGAGGGCCTACTCAACTTGCCTCCCTTTCGAATCCACATTTCAGCAACACTCCGGGCAAGAGCATGCGCGAACCTTAATTTCTCGCCCGGTTCATACTCGTCATGAAATCCTTCAACTGCGTCTCTTGCAGCAGCACTTAGAACACCTGCCTGCCTCATTCCACCGCCGATGCTTTTTCTAATCCGTCGCGCCCTTGCGATGAACTCGGAATCCCCCACTATAATTGCGCCCATGGGGGCTCCGAGCCCCTTGGAGAAGTCCAATGACACGCTATCGAAGCATTTCGCATAGTCCAGCAAGGTTCCACCGCCAGCGGCAACAGCCTCCCAAAGTCTTGCGCCGTCCAGGTGAAGCTTCACCTTGTGTCGGCGAGCCCATTCGGAGATCCTCTGGATTTCGGAAAGCGGATGAATGAGGCCGGAAATTGTATTTTCCAGCGATATCACGCGGGTGGGGCATCTGTGAACATCATCACTCAAGATCGCCTTGCGTTGAATGTCTTCCAAAGTCAAGAACGCTCCATTTGCTGGGGACACTCCTTGAACCATTGCTCCACATAGGCTTGCAAGTCCGCCTGCTTCCCAGTGGATGATATGGGAACGGCTATCGCAAAGCACTGCATGTGGAGACTGGGTTAGATGGGTGCGGAGGGCTACTTGGTTTCCCATGGTCCCAGAGAGAACGAATGCAGCTTGTGAATGTCCGGTCATATTGGCCATAAGTCGTTCAAGAGATGTGGTTGTAGGATCTTCCTGATAAACATCATCGAGGAGTGAGGTCTCTATAATGGCACGCAGCATGGATATTGTCGGTGTCGTTACTACATCACCTGGTAAGGCTGTCAATTTGAAGCACTTCGTCATGAATAAAGACACTTACTTACTGCGAAAATCAAATTGAGCTTGCCCGGGATTGGCCCACGCAATCGGCATCGAGCCCAGAAGGTTACATGCTTCGTCCATGGGGTCATTTACATGCTCTTTAAGGGTCTGTATCGCTGGACTTGCGCTGTGCTGGTTCCGGCCATGTATAGATATCGACCTTCGGGACCCAAGAAACAGTCCCGCATTTTGAATTCGAATTGGCGACAACAATCTGCTGCGTATCATGGCTCCTATGATTTTGTCGAACTACAGCCATTTCTTAAATTTTCTGAAACAATGAAGTCGCCCCGTTTAATAGGGAGATTCGATCCTTTCAAAGACGGCATCCAACCCTGGACGCTTACAGCTCGTCAGTTATGTTTTCTACTAGATGCCACTTAGAGGCTTAGTCTGACCAACTGCATATAAGACATCATGATCAGCATTGGATCAAAATTACGGAGTAAAGTGCCAAAGCAGGAAGGCTCCGACCGTCGTCAGCCAGCCCGAATCACATGGATCTACAAAGTTGGAACCAAGACAAGATCGCTAAAACCACATCTCGTTACGGAGGTACATTCTAACCTCACTAAGCGGAGTCAGCACTACGTCTATAAGGTACGAGCAGCCGCGTCTAAGCCAACGACCCAAGCCAACTAAGCCAACCCAACCCAGCCAACTCCAGGGAAGGAAGTCTCAAAATCAGTCGTGCCGCTCCTCCGCATGAAAACCCAGTGCGCCATCACTCCGTATATAACACCACACAACATCCCGTATCCCACTGCATCGTGGCTTTCCTGAGTGGGCCCAAGCCAAGCAGAACTGTGGTAGCATCGCGGTTCTATACCAACCCAAAGTTCAAGCGAACAACTTAATCGACCATGCGGAAACAAGATAAATCCTAGTTCTAACCTGACAACAACCGTTGGGAGGTCGCCGAACACCGCCAAAAAATCCCAATGGACCGTCCCCAATATAACTTAGCATACTAGTATTCAATCTCCCTCGAATACCCCCTTCCCAAGGACTTGGAGAATCCGTGCGGCTCGTAGTCTCTAGCCAATTACATATCTCACCTCGTGTTTGACCTGGTCTTGGAATTATGTCAGAATGGATATACCACTATATCCCTACGACGCCTCTTTGGTACTGTACATATAACGTGAGATTAGTTTTCCTCGTCAGCCGTGGAAGTCTACTGGGAATAGGATTAGGAAATGCTGCCCGAGAAAGGATTGGTGGCAGTGCCGGCAACATTGCACCATATGCTCATGTAAACGCGCTAGCTACTAGTTGCTACTCCATCAGAAATGTCTTGAAATCTTCTTCTCTTCCTTGTATCATAACATCCACTATCATTAAAAGATTTCCCCTTCTTTCTCACGCTCTTTTCTTCTAATCTGAAATGAATTTATCAAAACCTTTCCTAGATGAAGATGCCATTACCATAGTCCCACAATCGAGGTCTACCAATGGGGATGAGCCTCAAGATGAATCTTGCAGAGCCACCATGGAGGAACTTGGGCTTCGGCTAGAGGAAGATGGATATGTAAAATGGAGGTCCGATGCACCAGCACATCCTCGCAATTGGGGCGCCAAAAGGAAGATGTTTGATACTATGCTTATTCTCATCCTCGACTTATTTACGTGAGTAGGGAGGATATATTGGACCTAGTACAACTAACTAACATGTTATCCCTAGAACCGCGGTTAGTACTGCAGGAGTATGGCACCTATGAGAGAAGCCATCATCAATAACTACTGATTAAACATACAGCCTACAATAGCAGAACGTGCCAAGGTTGAATATGGGTTGAGCAGGACAACATCTCTGGTAGTCTTTGCTAGCATGTAAGCACAAGGTGTAGCGCATTGATTTCAGTATGGCTAAGAATCCAGGTATCAATTTGGACAAGCTGTCGGCGGTGTGTTCTTTCCTCCCTATTCCGAGGCATTCGGCCGCAAATCGGTATATATCGTGTCGACAGTGTTCTATTGCGTGTCCTGCATCATGGTAGGAACCCCAAAGTTCATCGCTACGGCTGTGATCGGCAGATTTATATCTGGGATCATGTCGGCGGTTCCTTCAGTGATTGTTTCTGGAAGCCTTGAGGATATGTTTGATATAAAAGAGCGAGTCTGGTTAATGTTTGCCTGGTCGTGTGCTACAACAGGAGGACTCCTCCTCGGCCCTGTGTTTGGATCCTATGTTGCAAAAACTCTAGGCTGGTTAGTGCGTTCTCTAGGTACAGGCCTCGGATATTGACATAAATTCAGGAGATGGGTATTTCACATCGCCGCGATAACCACCTTCGTTTTGGCAATCCTCCTTCTCTTTATAAAAGAGTCTCGCCCAAGCAAATTGCTCGCAAAGCGCCTCTCGATGCTGCACAGGAAAACAGGAAAGCTCAGGTTTCGAATCGAGAATCCCGATCATGTTCCCGACTTTAAAACCTTCACGAAAACAAGCCTACGACGACCAATCCGGCTTTTCTTCACAGAACCAATCGTATTCGTTGTTTCAGTCATGAGCTCCGCAGGCTGGGCTCTGATATACCTTTTCACGGAAGCCATTCCCGTCATCTATACTGGCTTTGGTCTGACCCGAGAACAGTCATCCCTCATGTTTCTCGCCATAGGGGTCGGTATCTGTTTCGGAGTCTTGCCAAGAATACACGATCACACACTCCTCCGGGATCATGATGCCGCGAATAAATCTCTACATCCAGAAGATAAGCTCCTCGGGTTCGCATTCGCTGCCCCAAGTTTGGCGGCTGGACTGTGGTGGCTGGTCCTCACCGTTCCACCCGCATCGACGTTACCTTGGTATGCTACTATCCCAGGACTGATGGCGGTTGGCTTCGCAACAAATGAGTACGCTTGCACGTTGTCTGGATATCTTGCCGATACATATACTATATATGCAGCATCAGCCTTCGCCGCTCTATCATTCCTTAGGGCTGTACTCGCGGGACTTTTCCCGCTCGTGGGAGAGCCAATGTACGCCGCGCTAGGCGTGAACTGGGCCACAGTGGTCCTAGCCGCCGTCGCAACTATCTTCTGTATAGTCCCGCCTCTATTCTCGAAATATGGAAGACAGATAAGGCAGCGGAGCAAGTTTGCAAGGTATAGCTTAGAAATCAACAGAAAGATGCAGATCAAGGATGAAAATATTGAATAGATGGGATACATAAAATAGAAAGGGTAAGTGGAAAATCTGCCAACTGACTACAGTGATATGCACAAGCTCGAGGAAGGGTATGGAAGCTTGGAAATAGCAGGGTTGAACCCCTAGCGGGACGAGAAATCACCCGAACCGCAACCAATATGACTTGGACATCAAGATCGAGATATCAATTGGGGCTTCTGAAATTAGCTCGACCAGCGTCTTCTTGAAAGCCACCCCCGAGCCCTCACTCCCGATTTCTTTGGGGAGCGAGGGATTATGGGAAGGCAACACATCTTTTCAATGGGCTGCGCAAATAATTCGCGCTGAGGGAAGTTTGGAAATTGAGCGAGATCTCTTTCTAGATTTCTTGGGGGGGAGGGGCTGTGTGGGAGACATTTTTCCGATGACGCACCCACGCAAAAGAAGGCAACTGCTTTGGGGTTTGAAACTTGAAGGAGCGAAGTTAGCAGCTCTTTAAACGATTGCTTTGTAAACCAAAGTTGATCACCAATTGGTAGTAAAGTGTCTGCTATTCGAGGACGAAATTCTTGCATTGATTGGGTAGATCGGCTCAACATATGTATATTCAGCGGAAATCTAAGGGTTAAAGCTTAATTTTCTAAATGTATTTCGTATGTATCATGTATTCAATCACTTCGAGTTCATTAGCAAAGCTCTCCGCCTAAAGTCTAGAAGTACTAACCTCTATATCAGCGATCTTCAACACAGACTTGCCGAAATTCTTTCCTTCAAGCATGCCAGTGAACCCTTCGGGACCATTATCAATACCGTCTGTAACACTGATAGTCGCCTTGAAGGTACCGTCATGCAGCCATTTGGCGACATTCCGATTGCGGTCCGCGAAATGGACAGGTCCCATATCCTTGTCACCAACAATAAAGCCCCGCATAGTCAACCGTTTTGAGACAAGATACATGAGGTTCTTTACACCGTATTTCTCATCTGGTCCAAGGTTGTATTGTGAGATCATGCCGCAAGCTATGACTCTCCCGCGTTCATTCATCACCTCTAGGGCTGCATCGAGCTGCTCCCCTCCGACGTTCTCGTAGTAAATATCAACACCATTGGGCGCGAGACGTCGCAATGCATCGAGTGGCTTTTCCTTCTTGTAATTGAAACCTCCGTCAAAATCAAGCTCCTTGGTAATAAACTCCAGCTTATCATCGGATCCAACAGATCCAATCACGCGCAGACCTTCATGTTTTGCGAGTTGCCCAACAATTTGACCCACGGCTCCGGATGCGGCCGAGATAAAGATGGTTTCACCCTTAACCGGCTTGCCGATTTCGTAAAAGGACGAATATGCTGTCAAACCTGGCATACCCAGGGGTCCGAGGAACATCTTGAGGTCGAGGTTATATTGGTTGTCAATCTTCTGGATCATCGACTCCGTGACTTCTTTCGGAACAGCCGAGTATTCCTCGGTGGAAAGCATGCCAGTGATAAATTCCCCTTCCTTGAACTTCGGATTGTCGGATTTGAGAACCTTGGCAACGGTGTTGTTGTTGATCGGCTGACCCAAGACGAAAGCAGGGCTGTACGACTTTATGCTGGGGTCACGCATTCTCCCCCTCTGATATGGATCAAACGAGGCATAGAAGTTCTTGGTCGTAATCCCGCCCTTAGGTGGAGCTTGGTTGAGATCGAATTCGCGCGTCTCAACGACTAGATCCTTTCCTGGGACCGGCCACCCCGTGGGGATTTGCTTGAAGATAAGGCCCTTGTTCTGAACCATTGCTGCGGTTGCTGGAGATTTTGTGTGTGGTAGGTATGACGAAGGAAGGATTGATGTTTGCTATGAACTGATTTCTGCCCATCGCGGATCGGAGCCCTTATATGGGATTGCTGAGGGCGGCATAATGACGTGAACGGCAGTACCCTCTAGGGATTACCAACCAAAGGGTTACAAATGCACCGAGTACCCCACACATTGAAACGGTTGCGCTTGGAAATCAGAGATACATTCCAAGCGTTGCAGCCGTTGTCATAAAACTGGAGAGCCGAGATAAAACAGTAGCGAGTAAGTTTTGTGGGAGCCGAGGTTCGATTTGAGTTGGCCCGGATAAGCAACTAGAAGCTTCTGCTACGCACAACTGCGCCCATACGTCAGTCTATGCTCGACTCTTGACTCTTGACTCTCAACTCTCGTTCTCGACATTTCGATGGATCTCCAAGTCCTGCTACACCGCCGACTGGGCGGGCCAGGAGCCTCTTGAGGAAGTATATCCGACGTGGCTGGCGATCTACATATATAATTGGCGCGCAGCGAATTGATTTTGGAACAGACTCCGCGATTCCCTTCCCGCGCTCCCATCATACGTCGTGCAACCAGGACTTCAAACTCCGTTTTTGGACCTGTGCATCCGGGCGTATGTATGTGTCCTGGGATTGATATTGCAATTATTTGGAAGATTTGACCGGAGGTTGGTAAGGAAGCCAGGATTTCTTGGGTCTGAACCAGTGGATGAAGCGCTATGCGGCACTTCTTCATCATCAGAATCGGAATCCGGGCTAACTGGTTTGGAAACAGAAAGCTTATATGCCGACTTAATTAAATGGCCTTCGTGTTACACCGCTTTGTAATTAATTCGGTGTTTTGTTTTGCTCTCGTCATGTTCCTGCAATTCCGTGCCGTCAATATATCCATGTAGCTATTTGAGGATAGGAGCATGCGCTCACCAAGCATAGGTAGGTAGATAGTATTTCTATTGCCAGTAAGCTTGTGACATATAATATCGTGCTATGAAATAACTCCCAATACTCACTAACCCACACTATTTCTACTATATGATTCTGTTCTCGGGCTTGCTGGCGCACTGTCATTCGTGATACGAACTGGAGAATTCAGTCATCTGCACATTGGTTTACCACACCATTGTGTCGTCGGCCTTGTCATGAGTTCCTTGGTCATGCACTTGACATCAGAGAACAAGGCGTCAGGCCGGTCGTCCTCTTCATGTGTGACAAATTTGACACCGGATGTTCGAAATAAGTAGCCCCCTCGCTGTCTTTAACAGGCTTTCCCCATAATATGCAAGAGTCCCGACTGAATATGAAACTTCTGATTCTTGCCACATGACGAAAAAAGGAGCAGAACACCGCCCCGAAACTTTCATTTTGCCCTGGGCCACAAGGGTGGTGCAAGAAAAGTCGAACGAAATTGCGGCGGTTCCTGCCGGCAATTTGCTATTGTTGCATAGCGTCTCCTGTATATGGAAGTTGTCACGAATGCAAAGTAGAAAGCCAAAATAGTATGAGAAGAGGTATGAAACAAGCGCCAAACTTGGATATTTTGACGACAATAAAGACTGCCTGGAAATGCTAACCAACTACTGGAGCCCAACTAAAATGTCGCTACTTCTTTCCGTGGGGGCTTCACCAGTCATAGATTCGTATAGACACCAATCCATACTCGAGTACGAAGTACGCTTTGACTGAACATAAAGAAGAAATTTAAGACGAGAAGCTTGCAAATCAATCTGACATTAGCAAGGAGTCTAATTCGGTTCATCTACCAATGTAAGCCTCCCCAGCTCTCGGGGATAATGGGCGAGACTTCGCTTCTAGCCCTAGGGACTAACAGCAGAAGGTGATTCGCAGAACTTGGATGACCTAACATTTCGCGCGCTAACTAAACATCTCACAGCAGGTTGCCAATAGCTCCGATCATGAATATTACCAGGCAGGAAAGTTGGAAATGGGGAAAGAAATTCAAGGAGAACCTACGAAGTACAGTTTACGAAGTACCGAACATAAGGTACATGTTGACCCGTACACAAGCGAGAACGAAATGAAATCTGGAACGCCATCGCCATCCACCAAACGCGTCTTCGGAGCATTATTCCGATTAGAGAGCTGAGCAATAGTTCGTGGAAACTCGCTCCACTTGATTGATCAGCCAATGATTAAGGGATGGAAAAGGGAATCCGTGTTGAAATTGGAGCTACGAAGTTGGGCTGGATGGCGAACGATCAAACTCGACTCTGTCACGCTCACGATGCCTATCGCGATTCTCAACGCGCGAGCTGTGACAGCTCGCTCGTCTAAGCTTCAGCTTCAGCCACTTCAGCCCTCATCTCTTGGCGCGCTCTCCACGGGCCAAAAGCCTGGTGCTTTTGGTGAGATTGAAATAGGATGATCTCAGCCGACTGCGCCCTGGTAACAGGTGGCAGAGTCTGGCCTGATCAGCCCTTGAGACTTTATGACTTTCATTGATTGGGGCTCGATGTGTCGTTGCCCGGTTTTGTGCTATCAAAACCAGGTGGTCCAACAGTTATTGCATTCTCCTGCGTCGCTACAAATCACCGCTTGCGTTTCGTTTCTGCGTGCGGCTCAAGGGAAGTCTCGGGGTTTAAGAGATGAGAAGAGATTACATACTCCGTACTTCGTACTGTGCCTCATAACCATTCGTCCACGCGTATCCAATTTCGTGCTGGCGATATTACTCGAGCACGAAGTAGAGTCCTGGAACTGGAAGCGGGTATCTTGCGCTCGGTGATGGTAAGCCGCCACCACCGCGCCAAAATAGAGGCGCGGGGACGGGGACGTGGACGGGGAAGCGTGGACAAGAGCGGCATGGCATGGTTTTATGGCGCAGCGGGTTTAGTGAACAGCAAACGCTACTTTCGTAGCTAACTTCGTTTTCAACGAATGCCCTCTGAGGGTTGACCACCCGATTTGGCTCCCGGCCTTGGAAGGCTTCACCCACGCCACCGGAACCGCAGGGCTGGCAACTTCTAACGTATGAGCATACGCTCTGCCCCTAATTCCCTTTGTTATTCTAATCATCTGAGGCTCCGGTGCGGAAGCTAGGGCAATCCTTCTGGCCATCGTGGGAAAGCATATATGATGGATCGTGGCCAAGTTTTCATGCTGCCGTCTTGATATTCTTTACTTCCTCTTCTGCCTCGGATCAGTGATTCGACAACATATCATATCTCTTCTATCTGTCTCATAGCATTCTATCATTCTTAGATATATGCTATCTTCTTAATATTCCATTACTATCCACCGGCGGGCAGTGGTTACTTTTATTGACACCAATCAACATCAGCGGCCCCTCAAGCATACCGTCTATCTCTCTGTCACCTGCCTCCAAAACAACCACATTTACCTTCTCCACAGCGGTTGGCACTTCACACCTGCGTGTATATACAGTGCGAGTTTCGGCTAGGGGCGCAAGTTTGATCGTACAAACACCATGAGGGGTCTTCCTATCTTCCAAGGCGAAGGCCGATATCAGAATGCAGAACGGAAGACCGTGTGCTCGGGGGTACGACGTTGGTTCTGCATACCGCCAACACCAGAGCCAACACCACAATATCGAGATGAAAAGGAAAAGAAATATCATCATACTCCTACCCACGCTGGATCATCCTTCGCGAAAACGGCAACGACTCCAGCAATGATTCTCGCGATAGAAGAGCAAGCAAAACTCAAGGAGGAAGCGCAAACGGCTGAGGAGAAACCACCTACCGCGACGCAAATACCTCCAAGTGACAGTATAATCTGAAGAAGGTTGGGGTTGGGTGGCGACAAACTCTGGATGGACCATGACCGATTTTGATATTGAATGGGCGCAGGAATCCAGTTTAGGAGCGCTGTACTACTTGAGGCGTACATTGGGGGGCATATTTGGAGCATGTTTATAGGTTGGGATTTGATGCTCTGGCGTTGGAGGGATACTAGTTTGGTTTTTAAATATGTCTCGGTGTCTCGTCATGTGTGCGATATGGCAAGTTCCGTTTCCGCAAATGTATAGACCACTCAGCTTACCAAAATCTTCGATGTTCCCGAAAACTCACATGTCGATACGGCATAAAAATTTCCCTTTCTGCTATTGGACCCCTAAAACCACAAGCTTGGTGGGTGGCGGCACGTGGTAACCAAATTCCCAGTCCACAATTTTCCAAATAGGAACTATAGCACCTGGTAATAATTTACTGAAAGTCGAGGTGCGGGCATTACATATATTTTCCTAGACAGTACCGGCAAGTACAAGGAGGCTTAAAAGAATGGGTCAAAATATCTTTAGTCATGTGACCGATTATGGTGGAAGGACGCCAAGGTTTTACTCGGCAGGGGGGACGTTGACATCAACGCAACACAAACATATCGCTCCAGTCTCAAGTAGGGGCCCTACAACAGTGGCTGGGTGGGCATACAGTCTGCCACTAGGCTTCGTATCTTTTTCCGATTTCTTCTCTGATTTTCATCTGGAATACTGCAGGGGCTGGAAAGTCGCCGACCTCCGCCACCACTAGACCAATATGTCTACCACTCAACGGCTTGCATTTCCCGTCGTGCTCTCACTTCATTGCAATGCCCCAAAATCCTCTCAATGTCTATATAAAACAGCGAATCCCTAGGTAGAATGAGAGACAAGGATGCCAAGCCTTGGCCCCAAGAACATGATCCCTATGCCCATTTATGTTAAGTGTTTAATTATCTGAAGAATCACAGTACATTCTTTATCTCATCTTCTCGGAATGCGAGAATCTTCTCGGCGGGTTCGCTGCACGAAGCCGTTGCATAGCTTATCCTTCCTCCCTCTCATTGATCACTGGCACCCGAACTGCAAGTGTCCGGCTTCGTGTTCCCCACAGCCACCAAGGCAAGAAGCTACAGCTGGGAAGTTCCTAGAGGCCGTAGATATCTTGTGTGCGATGATGTATTGGAGCTATTCGGCCACTATATTGAAAGCCACTCACTGCTAGATAACGGACAGGCTCTATCCTAGGGCACCGAGTATACGAGGAGGCGCAGTTTCATCACTACTACGCAATCCAACTCCTTCTGAATGCTGGGCTGAAAGACCCCTAATGGCCAATTCTTCGGAATCGTTGCGGAAATCTCCAAACCATCTTCGTGTCCGTAATTAGGCGTTCTTATAAGCCTATTTTATTCTTGGACACGTAGCAATACTAGGCGATGATACTCCAAGCACAGCAGCTAACCGTCTCCCACGTCGCCAACCTTCACTAAAGAGGTTATACCTCGTTTGGGGGTGCTCTTCGACTCTGGCTTCGAATCCAATACCACATATCAAGCGATATGAGCGGTCAAGAGCCTTGAATCTATCATATTCTTTGCTAGCGTCCTCTGGGTGCTTTCTCGGAGCGCTCCTTCGGACCATGCTCTACCAAAGCTATCTGGGAACTCTTCCTAAGAACGCTCACTTTTGTGAGCTATTGGCGATACCCTGGCAGTCTGATTGCCATGCAAATATAACATCTTAATACTTGATTCCTCCGCTCTGTCACCAGAAAATGCCGCTCCAGGAAACAGGTTGGCGCATTAAACAATTCGTTTCTCACCGAAAAGCACATAGCCACGGAGGGGCAAGCGATTATCCCAATGACCAGCGTTATACAGACGAGAAGAAGCTCATAGACGCGCCGGGACGATTGTCATGGTTGTTGCAACGCTCGTCTGAAATCTCCTCGCTGCAAGGACATGATAGTGCGGCCACAAGAAAAAATTGCGCATTACCTCCAGCAAACGAAAATACCTATTCATCGGCAAGTTCATTATGTAGTTGCGATTCCTGTGCCAGTCCAGGTCTAATTGAAGATTCTTTGTCAAAAGCTGAACCACAGCCAAACCCTTTGGGTGCTCTTTATCCTCCGCCATTATCTCCATCAATCACCAGCAACGCAAAATCATGGCGCTTTATTTTCGATGAGCCTTTGTCACCATCACAGGCATCCATAAAATTTCGCACAAATATTCCATCGCCAGACCCAGAGGCAAGTTTGTCCAGTTCGAACTTTCCTCAACTCCCGACGACACAACCTGCATACGAAGACAAAACGCCGACGCAAAGTATCATGAGCACAGAAGACCCGGAAATTGACTACTTGTCGGAGGAAATTGATCAATTGATTCGGGAGACGGACGAGGCTTTCAAGGCAGTCGGGACAGCGTTGGAAAACGCGAAAGCTGCCACTCAGGGCTGGTATGATACACCCGAAGCCACGGCGATCAAACGAAGCCCCATAATTGCCCGTTCACCCTTGAAGAAAACAGTGCCGAACAAACTTCCCCTCGTCAAAGGTATACCTAAAAAGTCGGTTTTGGCAACCAAGGCAAGCCGAAGGAAATCATTCAAGAGAAGGAGGACGAATATCCTCAGCCGAGCACTGAAAAGTGTCCCGCCGCCTCCATCTAAACCGTCATCACGATGGACTTTAACAGAAGTTACGACCAATATGGTGGATGCATTCAGTGGGAAGATGTTCAGGATGGAGGTCGACGAGATGCTAAGTCCGGGGAAAATGCAGCAACTGCGGGAAGGATTCGGCCATCAAAATGAGCGAAAAATATCACTGGACTCAGTATGCAGTGCTGACACGCTCAGCAATAGAATATCAACGGAGCCATTTCACCCCGAGAGTCTGTCTTCTCGCATCGTTGCTGCAAAATTTGTTGGCCCTCCGTTTCCCAGCCCTGTTCTTCCTCCACCAGCAATTCCTCGGAGGAAGCCAGTGCCGCCCCCAGGCAATAAAGGAACCACCGTAACAAAAGCAGAACTCGCAGCTGATATTGTTGCAAAGCATAGCCCTCGGGATCAAGGCATACTCTTCGATGACCTACAATTTCTCACGCCACCTCGAGACTACCATGTCAAAAGTAGCTCCAGCTCGGGGCTTCTTCCCAGTATCCCTGAATTCACACCCATATCCTTATCGCCCTTTCTAACTTTTAGCAAAAGATTAAGCCAGTCTCGAAACCAAAGCCATAGAGGGGACCCTAGATACGTGTTTATCCCCTCCACACCCTTCACACTTACCTCGGCCTGCTTCCGCCATGGCCCTATACGCTTCGAGCGCGAGCAGCTCATGGATATATATCATAGCAGAGCCTTAAATGAATATAAGGGAGCAGAGGAGGAGCAACTAGATTGGACGGCGTTTCAGATGGCAATTCTAGGGACGATGGAGGAAAATCGGACTGTGAATAATGAGCGGGAGCAGGATGAGAAGGAGTGTGAGGATATTTTCAGATGGTGGGCGGGATTTGGATTTGCGGGATGGGGCGCAATGGTTACAGGGAGTAAGGGTGTCCGCCAAAGGAAAATCAAGAAGGGGATAAGAAGGAGTACGAGGGATGTTGGCATGAAGGCCGATGAGGAGAACGACCACGAACAAAGTGACGACTCTGTCTCTAGTGACAGCTCGAGCGAAGGCACAGGCTATCCAACGATGAAGAAACGTCTTGAAATCAACGCTACGCCGCCTACAAGCAACAGCAACATCGCTACATATATAACAGACCCACAAGTCGTGAATACGCACTCAGGAACTCGACATTTATCGCGTAGTCCGATGCCAAATTTTATTACCACAAATAATCAAAAGGCGGAAGGAAGGAGTGCTACAGAAGCTATGCCCATGGGGTTCAATTTAGAACGTGATTTGGGGGATTTCTTAAATTGGGAGGTTAGCCATGTACAGCAGCCACGTTGGGGAGATTATGAGGAATAAATAAAGGGTGGGATATCATTGTGGAAATATGCTTAAATTCGTTTCTGAAAACTAAGGCGATTTCGCAGATGGCGCAGATCGATATGCTTTTATGGGCATTAAGATACGAAGTCGGGTATGGGGAAAAGCACTTCTATATATTGCACAGAACCAACAGAACAAATAAGTCACGGGCATATTAATCCGCAAAACATTGCAGTAGTGGCTCTGACAAATTTCGTGATAAAGTATATACAATACTACCAATTGCGGGCTGAGAGCTTAGATAGATAGCACGGATCCCGAGCCTCTGAATTCAACTCGTTGATGCAAACCCCGCTCAGTCTCCTTTCCACACTGGGGGGCCCGGAATGGGGTAGTCCTATATAAATAGTTAGCCCAGTACAAACTAAGGGCTTCCAAGATATTAAGATCAAAGAGAGTTCTACTTCGGTGAAGCCAAATATATAAATAACTTCATGGGAGTTCTTACCGTCCTGTTGTACCATTCAGGCGAATAGATATCAATATTAATCTCAGGTTCTAGAAGTTCAATCAGCATGCCCACCCATCTTTCGCCAATATGAATAAACTTACGATCCAAAGTCCACACCCCTGGCAAACTCGCGAGATACTCCTCTCCCGGCACCTTGGTCCCATTTCCACTGACTTTCAAATGCGCACACTCCGGATACCATTGTGGTTTATTCGCAATATGCAGTGCGATAATCTCATGCCGAATTAAATAATTCCCCGGCTTCAGATCCTTGGGAATGGTAACAGGCCAGACGCACTCTCCATCGCCTTCCCAATTCTGGAAATTCCTCTGCCACCACCAGCCTTCCACAACCCCCCCGGATAACAAGCCTTCTTGCCAGATCTTGAACCATTTCCCCGTCGAGGAGTCGAATTTCTCGCAGGGACCTTCGCAGTCGGCCATCCAAGTGATCATGGGGCCGACATTGTGCAGCCACCAGTAGTAGATTGCTGTTATGTTTTCGCCGGCTTGGATCGGGATGGAGGATACGGCAGGTGTGCCGGGCGTGTTGCAGCTAATGGAGTGGTTGCTTGGTTGAAATATTGGGTCGATAGAGGTCCATTTGCGGTTTATGAGCCAAGGCTGGCCATCTTGCTCTGCTTCTGGTTCGCTGGGGTTGTACCTGTGGAGAGGTGGCTTGCTGAGTATTGGACGCAGAGTTGGGATGCGAGACACTGAAGAAACGAGCGACTTACCCTCTGTACCATGTATCGCCAACCGTGTAGTTTGATACACCACCATGCCCAGCAACCGTGTGCAGTAGCCCTGCGGCGAGAAATAAAGATAATAAACTATGCATCCTATTTTTTGAGATAATACACCGATAATATCTGGTAAGTTGGCAAGTTTGGAAGAACGTGAAGAGCGCTTGAAGTCCTTGAAATTATTCCACCAGCAATTTCGTATTTGGAATAATCTCTAAGAAATGCCTCGATATCCGCGTGGCGGCTTTCAAAATTCCCAATTTGAGATCGTAGTTTATGATTTTAGGCCCTGAGTAGTCTTATCAAGAGATTTTCCATCAACCACACCAGGGCGGTTAGCATGGGCCGATGTCAGTTGGCATACGCAGCCCATCATATATCCTTTGTATCCATATGGGACCAGGTGGCAATGAGGGAAATGTCAAACAACCTGGCCTGGATAACTATATTCCCGTAAGATATTCTCGAATGTGGACGAATGCGGGGAAAACTACTTTGTGAGGTGGGTTGTAAACGACGATCCGGAGCATTTATTTGGTGATAGCAGAATCGGCTATATTGATAATGCTTGTCGGAGAAAAGCTTAACGTTCGCGGCTCTCCAATCCCAAATTAGGCTAAGGAATATAGAATGAATTCCAATCATTCTTTCATTTATTTGTTCTCCGCTGTCCCGGGGCATGTTTCATACCCCAGATGCTTGTTTCCTTGACTCTATGAGATACAAAAATGCCATCATATCGCGCATCCGCAACAAATAATATTTAGGAATAATTCACTTGTAAATCAATTGAATTGCAATTGTCAGATCTCTTGAACAATATGCATTTGTTTAATTTTTTCAATACACTGGTACTGCCATGTGTGGTATCAGCCGCTTCCTTGCAGCAAGTCAGTAATTATGGAGGTACCGCAGCGAAAGCTCAAATGTAAGTGGAAATGTAAATGACGTCTCAGTAAAATCTGACCTAACAGTGGAACTTAGGTGGGTTTACAAACCAGACAATGTGAAGCCAACTCCGGCGATGGTCGTGGTCATCCACTCCTGCCAGTCATCCGCCCAATCGTATTTCCAGAATTCTTTGATTCCATGGAAGAAGGGCTCTGATGGAGGAGGCTATATCACTGTTTGGCCTAGCAGCCCAAACAGTGGAACTTGTTGGGATGTCTCGAGCAAGAAATCGCTCGTGCGAGACGGTGGCGGCGACTCGAACGCCATTGCAAATATGATTACATATGCCATCAAGCAGTATAGTATAGATCCAGAAAGAGTTTATGTGACGGGTGGATCATCAGGTGGTGAGTATAGAGATACTTCTTTTGCAATCGATAATGAGCGGAGGGGGAGGAAAAATATACTTTGCTAACTACTCGTTAGCCATGATGAGCAACGTGTTGGCAGCTACATATCCCGACCTTATCAAAGCTGTCTCGCTATACTCAGGCGTAGCAGCTGGCTGTTTTGTCTCCAACAGTGGTGGGGTGGATCAGTGGAACAATGACTGCTCAGGAGGACGGTTCAGAAAGACTGTGGCGGAATGGACAAAAATTGCGGAGGACATGTACCCTGGCTACAATGGAACTCGACCAAAGATGCAGATCTGGCACGGTTCTGCCGATGGCACACTTGCGCCTCAGAACTATCAAGAGGAGATCAAACAGTGGACAGGCGTTTTTGGTGTCAGTCAAACTGCCACCAGCACCAAGGCAAACACCCCGCAGAATCAATATACGACGTCGGACTATGGACCAAATGTGCAGGGAATATATGCCACTGGCGTGGGACATTCGGTCCCCTCCCATCTCGAGGTATCGGAGGCTTGGTTTGGACTCCCATAAATGCTAGTTAAAATTCTGTGTGGAGACACAGAAGCAAAAGAGTAAAATCAACGGTTGTATATAAATATAGGACCACCAGCGAATGTTACATACCGAGCGCAAAAAGAAAGGATCTGGCTCGCTAGGCACTAGAAATTTCCTTGGATTCGTTGAGGAGAGTGCTTTTGACATTGTATGTCTGCTTGATTTCCCCAGTATGATAGTCCGTGAGGAACTCAACCTGGTCATTTCATGTTTGACCTATACTTGAGCCTCGTGGCACTCCGCCTCAAGCATCGATCACTCTGTTTGGGATGTTGAAAAGCATAGCTCTTCCTGGAATCCGATCTGGTTAGAAAACATATGTCTGTTGATGCCGAGACGTTATGGGGATTTATATACTGCCTTTATTGTGGAATGTTGGAAGTTTCGGACCGCTCCGCTTAACCTTATTTCCACTCCTGGAAGACGTCACAGGCTAGCTAAGGTAGCTTAAGCCTAATGAAACGCATAGCTATCTTCAACTCACCGAGCCCTACTATGTGCTAAAGCCAATGTCAAGGTCACACAGGTGCCAGGTGTTTGTTCACAATGACGTTATCTTCAAAATCGGAGTTGAACGCACGGAGAGTTCGAGTGCTCGAGCCCGGCGTGGGTGATCCTTGATTGCACGTCAGCTACCATGTCAACATCCCCAGCTATTTCCCCACGGCAATTGAGTGGTAGTTGCACCGTGCAACTCTGCTTCCGCAGCCATCTCGATTTTTAATTCGCCTTGGAATCAACTTCTCCAAGCTCCATGCAACTACAAGACACCATGCACAATCCAGGCTGAGTGGCAGAAGCCAGCACCAAACTCGACGTTTGAGACAGTTTATACTAGAAGAATCGAGAAATCCGCTCGACACAATGGTAGCAAAGGGAATACCATCGACGCGGTCGAGGTCGAGGTCCACCGACCACACAGAGCGCCTCGAGCCGCAATTGCTGCGCGCTGCCGAAAATGACGATGTCGAAAGGATACGAACCCTCATTGATGAATCCAGGACCAGAGGCCAACTGCAAGATCATCATATGCGGATTACGTTGATGCGAAGCTCAGAGAAGGGCAAGGCCGCGGTAACGCGCTATCTTTTATCACAAGGTGCGCCTGCCGGTGCGGCACCTGGAAGTCGACAATCTCCTCTCCTCCGAGCCGTCGAAAGAGACCATGCTGCTATTGTTCATCTGTTGCTTGAGCATGGGGCGAATCCAGAGACTGCCGACAAGAAGGGACGAACTGCGCTCATGACGGCGGCCTGGAAGAATCATTGGCATATCTTGAATTCGCTCATCCTAAAGGGCGCCAACGCCAATGCGAAGGACCTGCGCGGGAGAAATGTGCTTCATAATTTGGCTGCAGACAAAGTGATGGACTGGGGCGATTCCGTTATTGAACTCCTGTTGAACCAGCATATCCACATTGATGGCAAGGAGGGGCAAGATAATTTACATCGGACACCTCTCCACTGGGCTTGTGCCACAGGCAAGAAACGTTTAGTCGAACAGCTGCTCACCCGATCCAGGGGTGGTCCATCAGCAAATATCGCTGCAGTGGAAATACGGGAGAAGACAGGTCTACACATTGCAGCTGCGCATGACAGAGATGATATTGTTCAGTTGCTTCTTCAGTACGGTGCCAGTGTCCATGCAAGGAGCGATGGCGGTTGGACACCTCTCCATAATGCCTGCAAAATTGGCTCCCTGAATATTGTGCGCATCTTGATAGCTGCTGGTGCAGACATAAATGGGAAACTTCTCACCGGAATGTCTCCACTTCATCTCGCCGCCGAAGGAGGCCACATAAGTGTTGTTCAATGCCTGCTGGATTGCAAAGATATCAAAAGGGCTGCTCGGGACACCTTTGGAAGCACTCCCTTCCTTCGAGCCGCGCAGAATAAACGCAAAGATATCGTCAATCTTCTAGCCCCTTTTAATAATATTGGGACATTGTCGGAGGATGCCCTCGGAGCCTGCAACGGTTTCAACGCGACGATTGTCGACTTTGGAAATTTCCATAATGAAAATAGAGTACAACGGAAAACAGTTTTCGAATTACTCTACGCGCGCGATTCAGTCAATTCACGAAAACCTGCCATGAATATTCGTCCTACAGACAAGGCCGCAAATTTTCGATGGATCCACCTTCCTGCAAACAATATGGCCTGGGTGGAGGCTCTTTTGACTAAGTTATTCATCGAAGAAGGTGCAAGTGACATCGAAGGTTTCAAAGCGCTAGAAAGATCGTTTAGTCACCAACACCGAGGCCAGCGGAGTCATTCACACTTCATGAGACCGCTATGTCAAAGCACTCCTCGAGTTCCTAGACTTCCTGAAGCCGAGACATTCAATTCCGCAGAGGAGCAAGGACCTCCAATAATCATCGTTAATGGAGGTCCGGATTCAAATGCCACTCCTCCTCCCCGGACTCCTGTCCGGGCCTCTACCTCGTCTCCAGGGGACGATCTTTCGGAGTGGTTAAGAAAGTCATCGCCACATGGTGGAAAAGACCACGCCAAGGGAAGCCAGAAGGAGAAGCCAAAGAAGGGCCATGGAAAGGGCAACAAGTCTCCTAAGATTGGGATTGAAACGCCGACTCCTAAGGAGCAGCGCAAGGCGAACTACCTACACCAAAACAAGCATTCCCACTCCACAAGTTCTCTAGGCCGAAAGGATAACTTACATATATCTAAGGGTAGCTTCTATACGTTTATGCCGTATCTGCATTTTGAAACAAACGAGCGGTGCCAACAAATGCAAGCGGCAATCAAACGCGCCGAAACGCTTAAATCCCCATTTTATCCTTCGCTCACCAAATCTACAACATATGACGAGATGCTTATCCGTGCACATCTTGCGAGCTCCACAGTTTCCCTGCATGTGCGGCGCACTCTTGATCAATCATTTTACCACAATATCGATACTCACTACCGTGACCAAGATCAAGTAGTCTATCGCTACCAGCTGAAAGAAAAAGCCCCCGAAGAATCTTGTGATCCTAAAATCGTTATGGTGGACCAACTTTGGATGTGGGTACTTGGGAAGGACCTCGTCGTAACCTGTTTCCCACAACGGTGGCAGCAACCCAAGAATGACCCTCTGAATGTCCTTGACAGTATTATAGAGGACATTAATGACAAAACTCGCGAACCGGTCGGGTCGGTATACGATCTGGCCATGATTGTTACAAGTCGTTGTACAGGAGTATTCGATCGGCATCGTATGGGCGGCGAAGACTACCAATTCCTTGACATGTTTGAATCTAGCATTGGCGACGCAACCGATAGGGAAACAGTTCTATTTAAAGAATTTAATACTGCTTCTGCGCAGGCTTCCCGCTGGCTAGCTCATCATCGACGGCTAAATCAGCCATCTCGAGTCATGCAATATAATTCTTCTGACTTCGATAATTCTCATAATGCGGAACGAGAGATGCAGGAAGATGGTTTCAATTTCGAGGACTTCATGCGCGGGCCTGTATTTGTCGACAAATTACTCGAGATTTACAACGAAACTGCACTGTTGGCTGAGACGAAAGATATCAGAGATGAGTTGAATATGATAAAGAAGGTCTTTGAGGATCAGCAACTAGTTCTCCCAACACTCGAAACCGCTATCTGCGACATTTATAAGGATGAACAACGATCACAGCAGGAGGTCAAAAAGCGATTTGCGGATCAGATGAAGACTGTCGGCACGCATGTCAAGGATATTGACCGCATGGATAAACAAGCAGAACGCATTTATTACTCAGTCACCGACATGCTAGATCTGAAACAAAAGCACGCCAACGCTTTCGAAGCTCGCTTTGCGCGCGACCAGGCTACTAGCACCGCGAGGCAGAGTCAAACTATTATGGTCTTTACGATTGTCACGATTATCTTCTTGCCAGTGAGCTTCATCGCAAGTTTCTTCACGGTCCCGATCAGAGAATTCCCAAAAGGCGACAACGGCCCGAGTCTGCCACTATCATATGTGAGCAAGTATATGTTCGGGATCGGGCTTGCTATTTCGATTCCTATGGTATTTATCGCATTCTATCTTGAAGATATTGGAATATTTATCAAAAACTCGAAGAATTTCATGAAGCAACGAAAACGGGCAAAGAATGAGCGGAATAATATTTATTCGGAGAGTGGAGGCAATGCAAGTGCTCTTGAAGTGTTCAAAATCGAGCAAATGCTTAGTGGGGCTCGTAGTGCGAGGAAGAGTGTTGAGACCGAATGGATACGTGATCGCCTTTCCGTTTCCGCGAGGGTGCCGACTCCCAGGTCTGCGGGAAGGCCGGAAAATGTTAGTACGGGGTTCCGGATGAGGATGAGCCATGACGTTGAAAGGGGCGTCTAAAACTTATTGTAAAACGGCTTTTGATGTTGGATATTTGAATTATATATACCACTCTGCGTAGCGTTACGGCCGATCTGTTTAAAATATAAAAGAAGTCGATTTATAATACTCTTCTGTTTGTGGGGTTAATCTTTCCAAATGCAATTTACAAGAAACATGATATAAGTTAAACCGGCGTGAAGTGTCTTGGTTAAACAAATTAGCACCTAAAACGGGGCTTGCAATAGATCCCATGTAACAGCTAAAAGCTTGAGAGAGTACTAGTTATTCCTAAATTATCACTTATATTATTTAAGACAATGTAACCCCTGTAAAAGGTAACGCCATCTTAATCCAGGAAAGATATGCAAATTTGGAATAGCTTGTCACTGCCTTTGTTAAATATATTTTCTTATTTGCTTTGTTAATAATATCTGAGGTTTTATTCGGCTATCGAAGAATTGTGCACTAGAGTAGAAAAAGGCTAGATGGGAATATAAGAGACTTTGATATGTAGACACTTTTCAGATTCAATTGTAATATATATATATATACATGAGAATTAAACTACAGAGGAAGGGTGCCAAAGAAGGAAGGTCCTTTGTTAGACAGATGGCTGGCAATGGAGGTAAATAAGCTTATACTCCAGGTGAGTCTCCTTCCTTCTGGCCACGCGATACATATTTATAATTTATTATGCTTTTCTTACGAGCTGTGCGCTAGGTAAACTTCCAAAGATCTGTACTTTTGATAACGACTATATATATGCCATTAAAAATTACCTAATGGAAACTATATCTTCAAATTCCAGGAAGTGGGAAACCTGGTAAGTTGGGCCAATTTCCAAGATGCGCAGGATCGCCGCCGATGCGGACGAACTGTCCAACTGACGGCGTAGGACCGTTCAAGACAAACATCATGTACCATCCGGGTGGGCAAGCATGAGCATTCGGAGGAGAAGTGACTGTGCAGGAAGTGCCGGAGCAAGAAACTGCTGGGAACATGGTCCGTTGGCCCATGGAATTACCGTGCGTGGAGCTGACGGATCCCAAGAGCGAGACCTTGATATTTGCAACTGAGGATGTGAAGGTTACTGCTTGTCCGTACGTCCAATCCTTATTCGTGATCGTGAACGTTGGGCGAGCGAGGCCAGAGAGTAGATATGGCGGAGTAAAGACTTCGACCCGGTATTCTTCTGGGAAATTATCTGCTGGGCTGGGGAATTGTCCAGAGGGATCGGATCCGGAAACCATGACGCGGCCGTCGAGGAGGACGATAGCTTCTGAGTGATACATTCGGGCAACGGTTGTGTTGGCCATGACACTCATTCGCTGGTTGACTGGTTTCTTGGGGTCGTAGAGGATGGCGTTGTAGTTGGGAGCCCCAGCTAAACCAAAACCTGCTACTCCGTGTTGGCCGCCGCCGAGTATCAAGTAGGTGCCATCGGGCAACCCGGCCATGCAGGGCATAACTCGTCTGGAAGGCTAATAGGGGTTTATTAGTAAATAGAAAAAAATTATGGAATTGTGCTCCTCACCATTCTTTCAATTGCCCAGACAGGATTTGCTGCCTCTGGTTGTGTGCTAACACAGTTGTCAATTGCATAGCCGCCTCCACTTGTAGATCCACCACAGACTAATATTCCAAGGGGATCCGTAAATGGCGCATACTGAGGCAAGCTGACAGTCGCACCCTGCAATTGATATGTCCTTCCGCCGGTTGGGTCGTTCACGGCTCCGGGCATATTGGGTATAGTCTTGACGGTGTTGAAGTTAACCTCATCAAGTATTCGCACTTCATTGTAATAAACAATCAGGATGCCGGACGGAACAACGGTTATCCAAGGATACAAGTTGAAAGGTGCTGTGCGGTCCAGGAAGTCGAGATATTTCGTGGTGTTGGAGAATCCGCTCGATGTCGAAGCGTCAGGGACACCGGTTGGCGGAAGAATCTCGAGAGTGGGCTGTTCTGCTGCATTTTGGCCAATCTCGCCTCCAACTATAAGAATGGATCCATTTGCCATTACCATCGCAGATGGGTACCATCGTGGTACTTGGAGTTGCAGATGAACTTTGTCCTCCACCCACTGATTGACACCCTTGACTCCTGGGGATCCGTCAGGCAGGTATAGTCTTACACCAAAGTTTGACTCGCCAGCCCATCCTCCGACATTTATTTGCCTTCCAGCTTTATCGGGCATTGTTACACCCCCAGAGCAGAATACGTCGGATTGTGGTTGTGTCATCTGCCTCCAAGCGGCCGAAAAGTTGTCGATTTGAGTCAAGTCCAGTTCATATGCACCAGTACCATTAGGCGCACCCGTTCCGGCTTTCTCAAGGAACGTTATTTTGCCAGTAATTGCCTGAGAAGTGATGAGTGGCACAATGACACCCCCAATCAAGAGGGAATACTTGCCTGCCGCATTGCCTGTGGGGAAATCCCAGGAGTATAAGGGCTGAGTTCCAGTGAAGGTATAGTATGTGAGTCTATTTCCGGAACCACAAAGATATTGCGGTGCGCCTGAACATGCAGCATCGCATTGTGTGTCAGGGACAATGGCAGGGGGCGTCTTATAGGTAAAGTGGTCCGGGTCAGTGGGATTTGTAGATACCGCCGGCATGGAGGCGACCAAGATGTTTTGAACATCGCCACAGACTAAATTGATATAAGAAGGGAGTTGGAAGCCGGAGGGAAATCACTTACAGCATTGAGAACCATACTCGAGCCCAGCAGCGTTGTATCCGAACTTTTGACATTGGGTAATACAAGCCGTTGCGCTGTTCTGGTTGTTATCCCATAGTTTGTATGGGAATGTTGGAATATTGACTTGGACGCTTTCAGCCGATACGACATTGTCCTGAAGGCATCCTGCATAGGTCCAACCGGTGGGCAAACCTGTCTTCTGGGGTCCGGGAGCTTCAAATACCTGAGGAGTTCCAATGGAATAAATGGACAGCCGATTTCCAGCACCACAATTTTCACTTGGGTCACCCGGGCAAGGCACATTGCAGTCGGATTGTGCTGTAGCGGGGGCGCCACCGTTGTATATGAAGTTATCACAAAAGCACTGACTGCCATACTCAGCCCCTGCGATGGTGTAACCAAGTCCGGCGCACTTTTGGACACAGCTTTGGAGGGTATTCGTAGTGCTGTCTGGTTGTTGATGGTTCAGGATGCGGCCGTTTTTGCCATCAACCCAGCATCCTTGAGAGCTCCATCCAGTAGGAAATCCAGTTGCAATTGGAGTCACACTTGTCGAAGGGGGTGTGGTACTTGTAGGTGGCGGGCCGCCAGTACTATTAAGCGCGTAGACTGTTAGTCGCCCACCAGCTCCGCAGAACTCATTCGAATTCCCAGAGCATAGCATGCTGCAGTCACCGGCAGGAGCAGCAACAGATCCAGTATTGAATGAGTTTCCACAATAGCCTTTAATTGGGAGGTAAGCTCTTGAAATAGAGGGGTATATGGGGAGCCCATACATTCACTGGCATACTCCATGCCGAAGTAAGTATATCCCGAGCAAAAGGTTGCACATGCCTCAGCGGTCATAGTGTTTGAAGCAGTCGTAGTTCCAGACAATGCCCTCTGAGTTGTAGCCTCAGTTTGGCAACCGTAATAATTGTAAGAACCAATTGTTGGTTTATTTCCAGGAGGAGCAACAGTGACACCACTCCAGAATACATTCAACCGGTTGGGCCCACCGCAGGACTCAGTAGCATTGCCAGCGCAAGCCATGTTGCAGTCAGTTGCTGGTGCTGCCGCAGCGCCAGTAGCAAGGTTATTACCACAATCTAAAAATGTTTTAGTAGGGAATATTATATCTTGATCAATAACGGCAACACTTACAGCATTCATCAGAGTATTCAGTCCCTGCATATGCAAAATTATTTGTAATGCAGTAGTTGATGCAAGATTCATCAGTCACGGTAGGCCCTGCAAAGCTCCCGCCCGACAAGGTCCGGCCTGGGACGTCCCTAAACAGCTTAGCTACGCATTTTTAAACATTGTTTTCTCCTTGGACTAACGTGTAGCAGCCCTGAGAGGTCCATGATCCGGGAAGTGTCGACGGGGTCACAAGACGCTTTTCAATGATAGCAGAATGGGCAGTGGGAAGCTATGTCTCTTAGTTTTAGGTCTAATTGACAGTTTGGACGACATACGGAGAATAATAGAAGACATGCCCCGAGAGACTTCCACTGTTGGGACATGTTGGCAGTGAACGACAGAAAAGTCCAGGCGATTGGACTGTAAGAGAATACTAGGAATTGGCAATTATGTGCTAGTCTGTCATTGACACCCTGAACGAGCGGAGGAATGTCACGACCAGTTTGCTGATAAGGGGAGATCTTGAGAAGGGAGCCATCGTTATATCTTTACCTCCATAAAAGGGGTGCAAGGGTGGAAGAGGGCCTGTCCAGGATGCTGCATATCACTAAGGCTGAGGTAGACTGGGGCAGATACACATTGGGATGGCGCCAAGCGCCTGAGTTCGTATTCGAAGGTAGCGGCCAACACAGACCTGATTAACAGGATGTGATGAAGAGGGGAAATTTGAGCTGCAGCACCATTGCACAATTGGATCGATATTTAGAGTGAGATCTAGAGAATGTCACATCACTGGCGTGATCTGGGTAACAGGACCTGAGTACCGGAGAGTGAGTTAAACCATACCTTCCGCTAAGTGGCGTGGGGCGATGAATCTTGTTTCATGATATTGGCCCTGGAGGCGTTGACGGAACGGTGTGTTTTCAAAGAGCTTGAAAGCTTGACTGGACGCCTCAAAGGCGGGAGTCTGGTGGCTCTAAATGTGCCGTGTCTCACGGCCCAAGCAGTCAGCAGCTAAAATGAAGTTTCCGAAGCACTACTTGAACAATGCCTGAGCCAGCGCATAAGTGCACGCCACCAATATTTGCTGTAAGTATTGTCTATATCACTGCTGGGATACTATCTAGGCGACATAGGTCGGAACAGAATATAATTTGCGTGGCAGATGCAGGTGCGATGTATTGTCAGGCAACTATTACATCGTACGACGTAATGAACCCTTATTCCGGAGCACTTTGCACCATTCTGTGTGATTGTGCTACCACCAAGGCAACTTTTGGGAGTCCAGGACCTGGGCCGCTGGGAGTTTGGCGAGGACGGGGTTGACGAAGAACCCTACCAACGATCAACCTTCCCTGGAAGATGCTTTTCCCAACGGGCCACGATTGCAGCTGAACGTGATATTGGCCGGTCTGCAACCAGGGGACAGAAGCCGGAGGATCAGTGCGTTGTGTTCCGTAAACATGCGTACATGTACATGTACTTCGTACATACCTATGTAAGGTACCTTACGTATTGGTAGTCGTTCACAACGGCTGGGCGCCAACAAAGCGCAATAAGGGGAAATTGCCATACCCGCTGCGAGGGCTTGCGCATTAAGCCATGAGATTGCCAGGCGTCAAGACGCGCAGTCCAGCCCAGAGCATATTGTTTGGATGATACTGGTATGTATGTGTAGATTTCCCACCTCAACTGGGTCAATTCCGTCGTCTTGATCGATGGTGGTGATGGGGCCTTGGCCGGAACCCCCTAAGTAGCTGCTAGCGACAATTATAACAACTCGAGGCCGAGATCATGTGTGGGCTTTGAGACAGTTCCCGCCAGCCCACGATGTGGAGTGGACCTGCCGATCATCTTCGTAATAGGACGTTGTTGATGCTCTAGTCTGTATGAAAAATAGTGCGAAGATATCCTGGTATCAAATACGAGTCTGATCACGTGCCCAAACTGCTGGTATTGACACGTGACATCCCTCCTCTCCGCACTCTCCCGGGCCGGCCCAGGCGGCCCGGGATTTTGGATTCAAAATCTATGTTTGAGATACTACGGAGTAGATACTCAGAAATAGTAGGCTCCATCAAATCCGGGTCTTGGGGATAAATATCCTCCGAAAGTTGGGGAATTGGTGGGCTTTTGGTTGGAGCTTCGACGTACTCCATGTTCCAACTTCAAGCATACCTAGGTAGGTAGACTACTAGTACCGCTAGCAAGAACTCCGCAGCGGGGACATCCCCAGTGAAAAACGCCTAACCAGCGGAAGTAAATAGGACCGAGATCAAAAGCCACATTCAGATACTGAAAGCGCCTGGCTTCATCATCAGATTCCACCCATTCGCTCTCCGATCCGAGTGGCTGATCCAGAGCGGGCGGAGCCAGCCACTAATCATGGCGTTATAATAAGTCAGGGCGCTGTGAACGCGGGACTTTTCTTCAGTGGGCGTGCGTTTTTTAAATCATCCTTTTTCTTTATTTTGCTGCTGGCCCTTAACCAAAAAAGCCGTCTGCTTTGCCTTCACGAAGTGCCGCCATTACGAGTATTTTTATCATTCACGTGAAAGCACAAAGCAAGAGAAACAAGGCTGATTATTAGGCCGAGCTATTGCAAAAGACATTCAAGTGATCAGTGCAACCCCTACCAAGCGCAATGCTTATTTCGAAAGTCCTTGGCAGCTTGCGTCAGTGAATACGCGTATCCAACACCTTGATATCCATCCAGAAAGTGGGGGCTACAATGTCGTATTTCGTATATGATAGGCTACTTGTATATGGAGTCCTCGAAGGATGTTGGCATCGGATTTGGAAAGCTCCTAATGAGATATTTTCCGGGCAATTATTCATGATAGCTCTTCAAAGCTTATCCACGATTTGAGTGACATATTTTGATAGCTATTCAGAAACCGTGCGGACCTCTATTCTTTGTGAATGCAATGAAATCGATGCTTATTATTACTTATTATTACTCATTATTATGAACATTGCACTTGGACTCGGACTCGCTCTCTGTCTCTCGCCAACACACCCCACCAACCCGTACTCGTACTCGCACTCGTACCTCGGAAACCACCACGAGAAAATCGCCGTCATCAACAACATCAGAACTCAAACCTGCCTCCCCGTCCCCCAAATCCACCGAATCGTTCGCTTTTGAGGAGTTTTAAAGAGCACTACGACCAAGATGGATGGAATAATGTTGAGTTAGACCAGCAGTGGAAGAATAATACCCTCAGAATCAACACCAACAACACCAACCTGCCACAGTCAGCGCCGCTGGACCTACTCCACCAACCCCTCTTCCTACCGATTGTTCTTTTATCGTCAACTTCTACTTGTGCGACCGCCTGTGCTTCCTATATTTACGCCAATACACGATAGCTGAAGGCGAGTTTGATAGTGATAGCGGAAACACTGTGTTTTGCAGGGCTCCGAATTAGAGATTATCGTCAGTCCGCTATCTGCCAAGAAGTTGGGCGTCTGGATCGAAACAAGAAGCAGACGCGCGTAGCCAGGTCTGCAATTCTGCTGTTTTTGGATTGTGCATGGAAACATAGATTTTACTGGGTCCTGCAACCTCTCGTAAACGGGTGCCAACAAAGCAAGCTCAAGTCGCACACATGGCTTCCGACGACCGTCATGAACTGGAGGGTTCGATCCCAGCAACATTGATTGCACAAACTGAGGCTGCAATTGTTGGGAGCTTGGAGGACGATGGACCGGCTAGCAGAGGGAGACAGTCAAGGGGACGCCAGCACCAGGCTACCGACCAGGCTTTTGATCAGAGCGAGTCAAGCAGTTCGCAGTGAGTATTTCCGAACACAATCCGATTACCTAGTCTAATATATTTCCTCCGGCACAGCACGAGACCTACCCATTTGAACGTTCCCGAAGATGAGCCATCCGAGCCTCCTCCCGCATATGGCGATCGCCACGATCATATAGAGATCAAACAGGACGGGTTCGATACGAATGCGAATGTAACCGGCGATGGGCGAGTAAATATCAACATCAACCAGAAGACCCGTAGGCTATCAGACCTCCTAGTTCCCGCATTAAGGAATCAACTATCGCTGGTGGAGCAAGAGGCTCAAGCCCCGCTCCCTCCTGGATATATCCCACCAGCCTTAGGTGGGTCGCCCGGTCAGATACCACCCCCTCGTCTTAATGTGGTTATACACGTTGTGGGCTCGCGAGGAGATGTACAGCCATTCGTTGCCCTGGGGAAAACGCTGAAGTCCACATATGGCCACCGGGTGCGGCTGGCAACGCATCCTACGTTCCAAGGCTTTGTCGAAGAAAATGGTCTGGAATTCTTTAGCATTGGGGGAGACCCTTCTGAACTCATGGCATTCATGGTCAAGAATCCTGGGTTAATGCCCGGGTTTGACTCCCTTAAGGGCGGCGATGTTGGAAAACGCCGCAAAGGCATGGAGGAGATTGTATTAGGCTGCTGGAGATCATGTGTCGAAGCTGGCAACGGTCTTGGAGCACCACCTTCCAAGGATAGCACAAGTAACCTTGGTTTTGTAGCTGGAATTAACATGGATACCAACCCTGCAGATCTTCCATTCATTGCCGACGCCATTATTGCCAACCCACCGAGTTTCGCACATATCCATATCGCGGAGAAGATGGGCATACCACTTCACATGATGTTCACGTAAGTCTATACTCATTTCAACTACAACATTTAACTTACAATATGCGTAGAATGCCTTGGTCCCCTACCCAGTCGTTTCCGCACCCTCTCGCAAACATCCAGTCGTCAAACGCGGAAGTGAACATGACAAACTTCGTTTCATACGCCCTAGTGGAGATGATGACTTGGCAGGGCCTCGGAGACGTAATAAATCGCTTCAGGGAACGTGCACTTGGGCTTGATCCCATCAGCTTGATTTGGGCCCCTGGAATGCTGAGTCGTCTCCGGATTCCATACACCTACTGCTGGTAAGTTCCACTGCATCTGTGTGAGACTGCACAAGGCTCACGGAAATGTTAGGTCACCAGCTCTTATACCCAAACCCAACGACTGGGGCCAGCACATATCAATATCTGGCTTTTATTTCCTTTCACTAGCTTCATCATATACTCCTGACCCTGACCTCGCTGCGTTCCTCGCTGCTGGACCACCACCGATTTATATCGGGTTTGGCTCTATCGTTGTCGATGACCCAAATGCGATGACGAAACTCATCTTCGAAGCAGTCCAAAAGACGGGAGTGCGAGCACTGGTGTCCAAAGGCTGGGGTGGCCTGGGAGCTGATGCCCTGGGTATTCCCGAGGGCGTTTTCATGCTAGGAAACGTACCACATGACTGGCTTTTCCAGCACGTATCCTGCGTGGTGCATCACGGAGGCGCCGGAACTACCGCTGCTGGAATTTCTACAGGTAAGCCGACTGTTGTAGTGCCTTTCTTCGGCGATCAGCCGTTCTGGGGCGCGATGGTTGCCAGGGCAGGAGCTGGCCCTCTCCCAATCCCATATGCACAACTCACTGCCGATAAACTGGCCGATGCATTACTTGAAGCTCTCAAACCTGAAACATTAGCCAAGGCAAAAGAACTTGGTGCTCGCATTAAGGAAGAAAATGGGAATGAACTTGGTGCTAAGAGCTTCCATGATATGCTGGACGTGGATAGTTTGAGATGCTCTGTCGCACCAAGTAGAGTCGCTGTTTGGCGAGTGAAGCGCACTAAAACTCGATTAAGCGCATTAGCTGCAAATATCCTGGCAAGTGAAGGTCTTTTGGACTTTGCAGATCTGAAACTGTAGGTACCTCCTAACCCTAGGTAGTTGCTATGCTGAACATATCTAGCTATCGATCTCGAGAGTACGAGACTGATGACGGCCCCTGGGATCCTATTTCTGGAGGTGCTTCAGCCTTGCTTGGAACACTTGCTAGCCTGACTATGGGCGTAGCGGACTTTCCCATTGAGATCTTCAAAAAAGCTCGAACTCGGGTAGAGACAATGAAAGAGACGTCGAGCTCTGGCGAAACCACTCCCCCAATATCCTCCGCTTCCCACTCTCAACTTGGGCTTGGTACCGAAAGCATCGCTGGATCATCCCTCAACGCGGACGGTACTACTTCGTCGGCGGCGTCAACAATTGAAACATCAGCGAAGACATCATATGAGAGTGCTGAGCGTTCATCATTGGATGCCCCAGCTAGCAGCACACCAATGACCAGTACGACATCGTTGGGTACCCAGCGGGGTGATTCACTGAAGCAGGCGTTGAGAGGTACTTTCAACAGAGCCCGATCTCTTTCGAGAGATAGGGATACCAGCTCACGCTCAGGCTCGAAAGACCGCACCCCTGGTCTTCATTGCCCGTCGCCTAAAAGGAGCCAAACTAGCAAAGCAGCTTTCCACAGAAAAGAATTCGACCCCAGCCAAATGACGCTAGAAAATGCAGGGCGAGCCGGAAAAGGCGTCCATCGCATAGTTGCTGCCGGTTTGAAATCACCAATGGATTTTACCTTAGGTATTGCGCGTGGCTTTCACAATGCCCCAAAGCTTTATGGTGATGATACTGTCCGCCCACAGGAACGAGTGACGGACCTACAAAGCGGACTTAGAGCGGCAGGAAAGGTTGGCGCACCCGAATTGCAAAAGTATGTGGCTGCTAACATAATATAGGAATTCGGATACGGAATATATGACGGAATCACAGGGCTCGTCACGCAGCCCATTCGGGGTGCGGAAAAGGAGGGTGCCGCTGGGCTCATTAAGGGCATCGGAAAGGGCATTGGGGGTCTTATTCTCAAGCCTGGTGCTGGTAAGTCTCAATTATGATCCCAAATTGGAAACTCAACTAAGTCCAATCTAGCTATCTGGGGCCTTCCCGGCTACGCCTTCATGGGCGTGCACAAAGAAGTCCGTAAATTATTTGGCTCGAGTGTCTTGAATTATATCATTGCAGCGCGGTCAGCCAAGGGATTTGAAGATGCAAAGACGGCCACCCCGGAAGAGCGCTTGGATATTATACATCGCTGGACAACACATAAAGCGGAATATCAAAATTCCAGGCAGAAGATACTAGAACAGGGGCCCGAGGGCCAACAGACGGGTTATCTATCGCCAAAGGGATTCCTCCAAACTCGTCACTTATCATTTGACGAGAGGAAGAAGCTCCATAAAGAGAGACAAGCAAAACGCCGGGAGGAGCCTCGTGAAGGCCATCACTGGCAAGGTTCTCGCAGCAGTACGTTCTGCCGACGCGGCGATCCACAGGACCATTCGCCTCGCGCTACGGAAGAGCCTGCCGTCACAGCTCAAGAAACTCCCGTCACAAGCCAAGTTGAAGCAACCAAAGCCGAATTTGAAGATGCAATACATGCCTCGGTCGCCGCTACCTCGCGGGGCATTCCCGAGGAAGACGAGATGATCGAGCGCGCCATCCGTGCCAGTGTGCGCGAACTGCAAAGTGGGGAGACTTTCGCTCTCAACGATCAAGAAGCCCTCGACCGCGCCATCCAAGCTAGCATCACAGAAGCAGGGCGGCGCCCATCGGATTCTGGGTCCGGATCTGTCGAATTCACGGAGGAGGATGCAGAACATGAATCTCTGCTAGAGAAAGCTATTCAAAGGAGTTTGATGGAGCATCAGATGCGGCCTCTTGACTCGGATGATGATGAGGATCTGAAGCTCGCGATCCAGCGATCTCAAGAAGACCGACACTTGACTCTTGAACCGGAAGAGATCGACGACGCGCTTAATCTTGCAATTCAGCAATCGAAGGAACAGCTTTTGAAGGAGAAAACCGAAGAGCAGATTGTGTTGGAGTATACCATGAGGCAGAGTTTGAGGGAGGCGGAACATCGGGCTGCTGTAGACGGGAAACGGCCTGCTGATAGAGTAGTGGAAGAGGAGAAGCCGAGTACAGCCGATGACGAGGCGTTGGACTTGGCTCTGAAAGAGAGCTTGAAGCCTCAGGGTGCATCTCAGCCTGGGCCTGGGTCCGGGTCTGGATCTGGATCTGGATCTAAGTCGTAAGGTGGATTTTGTGACGATGGAATTGGGGAAGGCATGATTACGATTTAGATATACGAGAGATACCCATTGGATTCACATAAAATGTAGAGATATGATTTATGATACTTTAAATGCCATACTCTTATGATCATTTCCTCGACCGACATATTCTTATTTCAGTTATACGGCCTGTGGAGGACACCGTAGGTACATACCTTAGGTAACTTAGATAACGCCAAAAGGAATTGATAAAGCTAATTTACAGCAACAAAAAAAAACATACAACAGCAGGTATTCGCTGGTGGTCACCCACCCAACTACTAATCTGCCGATCTGAGGCTTGTGTATGGCAGAGCGGACGGGATGCCCATTTCTCCTCAGTCTATGGTCGTATGTGACAGCTATTTACTTAAGTTGGTTCTTGTACTGCTGGACTATGTTGCGCTGACGAACGGACAAGGGAGCCCACCTGCGAAGCATAGCCTGACCAAGGATGGGTTAAATGGATGAAGGCTGCCTGCTTGATGAAGAGACGACAGCATTTGAGATATGATGAACGGGCTTCAAGTTAAAGGGCAGTGGCGAGAGTAGAATCGTAATATTTAAAAGGGTAGAAGTATCCAAACTACCTACCTAGGTACCTACGTCGCCAAACCAACACCCGTCACACCACCACCCTCCCATGTCTCAAGATCACAATTATTATAATAGAATCTCCTCTATTGGAACCCTAACTATAGTCACCTTTGATTCCTGTAGAATCACCTCCTGTACCTAAGTATCCCTATAAACTATACCTAGCAATAATCTATTGTATATATCACGTGACAACACCCCCCTTTTCGTTTCGCTTTGCTTCTAGGATTTCGAGGTTATAATAACAACAAACAAGCTATACAAATATTAATACAAGGTATTATAATATCTCTATTTAAATAGTGTGGTGGGGATCCAAGGGACTACCACTTATTTACTTCGTTCTTGCATTTTTACCTGTACTAGAATTAGCACGTGGAGAAGTGGTGGCACCTGGACATATAAGCTCCTGGCACTCACTCTCCCTTTTACAAATAAGAGTACGTCAATATATGCAATTCACCACCCTACAGCTGGGCCAGGGAGGAGCTGGCCAGTTAGGATAATTACGAATACAAGCTCAATTTGCCATACTTGTATTAATAACTGGATCTTGTGACTATTAGTCGTCCTGAAAATGCTAATACCTGAGTGCACTCTGGATATTCACCTCCTCAAAAAGAACATTAAACTATAGTTTAGACTTCTTTAGCCAGATATCTAAACGACGATAATCCGACACTACGCCCACCACTTAATTGATACCTATTACCTTGACTACAATCTTTTAGTTGTTTTATCCACGATTCCTCCTGATAATCATAACGGTCCTCCTAGCTCCTCTATAGTATTTAATAGTTATTAACTTAGTTCTTTAATATTATAGAAAGAGTTCTTTATAACTAATAAAGTATAGATTTATAGGAAAAAGAATAAGTTCGTCGAAAGTTTAATACGAAGAGAAAAAGAGCTTAATAGCTTTTATATTATAATACTTAGATTATAGTAAAAAGAAAAGACTATAAATGGTTTTATAATATCGATTTCTTTTTATCTAATATTCTTACTACTATATTCCTCTTCTTAAGTTTAATTTATTCGTAAAAAGTACTGAAGTAAAAGTGAAAACTCTGACTTTTGGAGGCAGATCGCTACAACAGCGATAGTCGTCGCGAAGTCCCGAAAAGGGCTGAAACCGAGGAATTAGTTATCTTATATCGTAAAGCCCCTTTTAGTTGTACGTAAACTGTAAAGCTACTGAGGGCGTAGTAGCGGCAGCGGTGGGGATCGTTGTCGTCGTCGTATTACGCTGCTCCTGTCGGCTCTAGAGTAATATTATAACTCTAGGTTCGTAGCCAGCACCTCGTATAGGTAGGAGTCGGATTTTGCTGGCCTATCCCGAGTAGTGAGTTCTGGCTACGTTTTTGAACAGTACTTGGACGTTTAAACTGCGATATTGTCGAGTATTAACAAGCTTAAACACGACGCCTTCCGATTTGCGACCATGTTTTGTCCAAGTCAAGGTAGAGAGCTAGTCGCTATTTTGCCTTCTACGAACACCATCTCTATCAGCTCTACTACTACAAGCACAATGTCTTATTCTTGGGGAACGCCGGGCCCGAACGGAATATGATGTGTAAATACTTTTTTGCATATCCTAGGGCTTTTCTGTTCCTGTTACTCTTAAGTTATCAACATCTTCAGCGCCTCCGCCAAGACTCTAACGTCATGCTCCCCTTTATAAATCGCCTTAGGTTTCTTATTCACCCCCATCATCTCATACACTGCCATCTGCGCCCCTCTAACACTATACTCGACGGTAAACACCGTATCCTCGTCGATCTCGACATACTGACCCAGAAGCGCCAGATTCGTGCTCCCCTCTGGAATCACCTTGGGGCGGTCCTTGTGCGCCCTCGTCAAGAACTGGCTCGTGATATAGGGCATCATACAAGGGATAGTCGTCGCCGACTCGAGCGTCGGGTGCTGCGGGAAATTGAGATGGCCTAGGAGCTCATTTAGGATTTCCTGACCGGAGCAGGCCTCCATGGGCTTCTTGACGAAGTCTCCAATTTTATCGGGGAACAGGGCGTAGCCCCAGAAAACCTGGACATCCTCTGGCTGATTCAGGAAATGGGGCTGCTTCGGCACGACGATAGACATGAGCCAAGTGCTGTCCTTGAACGTGATCAGCGCTCCTGTGCCAGGCGTGTTTCCGCTCCACTCCACGAGGCGGGAGAAGAAGCTGGGGTCGTGCAGGGTTACGGTGAAGGACAGCCAGTTGGATTCGGTGGGGCGGGTGTAGAAGCTTGAGGGGTTGCCGAAGGCGGCGCCGTGCTGGCTGTGTGTAAGAGAGTCCCAGAGCGCCCAGGTTCCGTCGGGTGCCTTCAGGGCGTCCTGGGTGCTTGGGATGGGGGCTGGGGCCTTGGTGTTGCTGCCGATGGAGGAGCAGGCTGTCATGGAGCCGATGGTGGCGAAGACGATATCGAAATCTTGGACGTGTATTACGCCGGTGGTTCCTTTGCTGTCGGTGTGGATCTCGTTGACAGTGATTTGGGGGGATTCTTGGAATGAGAAGCGGGTTACTCTGGTGTCTAGAGGTTCGTCAGTCATAGCTGTGGGACTTCGATCCATCTCATCTTACTGTATCTGAAGTCGACACCTTGTGCCTTGAGATAGGTCTCAATTGGCAAGATAATCGAGTCGTGCTGATTGAGGGGGGTGCGATCGACACCAGCAAGGGTGTTGATTCTTTTAAACTCATGGATAAAGCGGTGGAGGTATCTTCTGAACTCCACTGCGCTGTGCCACGGTTGGAATGCGAACCTATCACTTTATCAGACCAAATGCATATCTCATGGGGAAACTTTACTCACATGGTAGCCCACATGTACCAAAATTTCGTCTCAAAGAAAGCCTCCCCAAAGCAATCCGTGATCTTCTTTGTTCCTAGCGACCCCTCTGTCTGAAGACTCATATGCACCAGATCTAATCTATCCTTCATGCTGAGCCCCAACTGCTTAACATCCACAATCTCCGGGCCCTCTGCGCCTTTAGCGACCAGTCTCGCATGTGCATTAGTCTTGTTTTCCGGAATAGCATTGAATTCCTCGATCTCCTGCATGACCGTCTTCTTCGGGTCGCTCAGGGATGGAATTGTAGCGAGAAGCTCGTAGGTACAGAGGTAGCTGAAATTCAGCATCCTGCCTCCGCGCAACACATATCCGGACTCAGCAGTACCGGCGCCGTCCATGGAGCCGCCGGGAACGCTGGAGGACTCCAGGATGTGAATCTGGGAGGCGGGGACTTTGGCATCGTGCAGGAGGTGAACAGCAGAGGCAAGAGAGGCAATTCCACCGCCGACTAGATATGCGTTTATCTTCTCAGGGTGCTGACTCCTAAAGGGGGCGGCTTCGTTGTGATGTTTTGTCATTTTATTCTCCTTTTCTTTCACAAGAATAATTATAAAATAAGCAGAGTATAATACTTGATTTGATTTTGAATGTTGTAGGATATTGTAGATACTGGATACCTATTATTATATATATATACTACATACTTATCAGCTATTATAATTATTCCTTGTATTTTATAGAATGCAAGTATGGCATGATGTACGATGGCATGATGTTTGTCAACATCATGGCGGTAAACGGCGGGTGGCGGTACGCGTACCCACCTCGGCATTTAATGCCGCGTCTAAACTACCAGCTTCCACGTCCCAACTTCATAACCACATGCAAATCGGAGACCCAGAGACGCGGTCCGTGAGATATTGACGCGTACCTACAGTAGTGTACCAATAGTAGGCTTATCGGAAGGTGCTAATGCTATTTGCTAACAAACTTGTCAGTGTTTTAGAGGCACTAAATGTGACGGTTCCCGAGCGACGCCCGGCACGTGCGCCCACTCTTACTAACCGACCACGTGGACTGTCACGTGCCTACGTCACGTGATTCACCTAAGGGGGATATATACCCCTAGAAAAGTTGTACTCTCTCTCCTTCTTTCTTTAGCTTAATATCTTCATACCTACAATTAGAGTCGAATAGAGAGATAGTTCCTTAATTAAGGCACTCCTATTTACATTCGTGACAGTCACACCACCATCCTCCTATATCTGATGATCACAATTATTATAATAGTATCTCCTCTATTAGGACCCTAACTATAGTCCCCTTTTATCCCAGAGAATCGCCTCCTGTATCTAAGTATCCCTATAAAATATAGCAATGATCAAGGTTATGTGTCACGTGATACTCCCCCCCTTTTCGTTTCGCTTCGCCGCTAAGATTTCGAGGTTATAATAACGACAAACGAGCTGCACTAATATTAACACAAGGGGCTATAGCATCTCTGCTTAAATAGCTAGTTGGCAGAGGTCCATTAGAGATTAAGTTGAGAGTACTTTCCGATATTTAAACTATTTCGCTAGATTCTGATGTGTTTTGGCAGGTCTCGAAGCGCGGGCATGAGCTACTGACTTGGAGGATATTGTATGAGTCTGGTCTATATTTGCAATTAATATATATGACACTTCAGCGAGAGTTAGAAGCAAGAGGGGAAGAATTCTATAAATCCATCTCAAGGGAATTAGAACATCGCAATTCAACACTTGTAACTATGTAATCTTATCGCGTCCCATTTCATAACAATATGCTTCTAATGTTTAGAAGACCTAGAAGCTACATAGCCTATCCTTCAGTAGAAGTGCCATTCCGGAATAACATAACTCCATATCGCGCCACCGCCTTTGTTATCGCAGCTCTATCATATTAACCTGATTGTAATACCTCGTGACTTCGCTTATAGTTGGCCGCCTTTCATTGACTTCCATAGTCGCGTTTTCTCCTCTTCCTTTCTAAATGGTCAACACAAATATCGCGCCCATCACCACCAGATCGACTATCATCCACTCTTTGTCTACTGAGATCTTCTCTTCATTATAAAGCAAGCAGAGTCTGGTTACTTTCGTCGCAATCCGTTCTTGTAACATTGTAGTCGCTTTCTTGGCAACTAGCTCTGTGAACTTTGTATTCACCTTGGCACTCTGCTGGTGATCTTGGGTAGGGCAACCTTGTCGCACTTTTAACATTGCCACTATACAGAGCCCTCCTGTTATCAGCGTCAATATATTTTCTGGTAGGCCCCTTTTTCTCATCTTGAACTCTTCGTTGGAGATCAAAAATAACACCTCCATTCCGTGAGTGTGCTACAGTGTCGATCTATGGAGATTGTTCATTACTAGGACAATATACCTATTACGCCTTGACCTTTTTACTTCATGGGGACACTTGCACTATGAACTATAACTTTCTATATAAGACCTCTGCAAAGCGAGTGGATGCGAGCTTTCCTTCTCAATAGAGGTTGGAAACTTTGGAACTTGCCATTTTTAGTCATTTGAATTATGCGCGAATGGTTGCTAATGCTAGAGTATTTCAATAGGAAAGATATCGACCATAAAACGGTGAATCTGTACAAGGCCGAGTTTCATCTTGACTTGGGGCAAGCCATTCAGTTTTCAACGATGAAAGGGATCTTGGAGCCCATCTCCAAAGAACCGCCAACAGGAGAGGCTAAAATGCGTTGAAAAATAGGGGTAGTGTGGCCCAGTTCACAGCCCCAGCGCTCAAGACCCAGCTTTGACTTGTTCTTTTGCGGCTGCTATTCGACCAGCATCCCATTTAACTCCGTCCAGAACGATCTTCTCCAATCTGGCGCAAGGAAATATTTGCCACTCAGTCCTCGTCCAGCCACTTGATTGAATACCTAGTCTACAGAGTACAAGCGCCCCCTGGATCGCCGGCCCCGCCCAGGGAAGAGGTCTTACATCTCCAGGTCCGCGACTTGCAGAACCACTCATGCTAAGAGCCATATTGTCTGGATGTCCGGGAAGTCTAGTTGCGAGGGTTACTGCTATGATAAGCAGCAACCCTAGAGCAATATGTCGGAATAATGCATGAAGCCACAGCTAGAAGAGGCTTTGGCAAATCATTGCACCACACTGCCATAGACTTGCAGCTTGCAAGATATCATTCGTCTCCATAGAGGAATTGAGGTCCTGCAAAGGCCACAAGGAGGAGATTCGAGCGCTTCAATAACAGGTATCAGCTGGGGCATTCCCCCAAAGAGAACGAAAGCAAAACACCAAAGGAAAGCAAAAGGAGCTCATAGGTGCTACTAGCATCATGAATCTCCCCAAGCCCCCTCCAATACCCAGTTTTAGAACGCAGACTTCCAAAATGGGCCCAACAACTCTGACCAGAGGGCTCTGCTATGGGTTTTCCCAATGGCCCGGAAAACAGTAAAGATACACGATAGGGCGTTCTGAGGGTGTGTCAAAAGCTTGAAGTGCCCAATAGCCTTGCAGACAATTTGTCCTGGATAGCACAGTGGTGAATACGCTGCGGGCTAAAGAATCCGGGCCAACGTCATTCCGACCCGACGCGAGTGAGCGGGTTGGTGTCTTCGTCAACGCGAGAGTAGATCGTAACATTACTCTCTAGCATCGAAGAAGTCAACAAACAGCCCACAGGATTGCAACCATGGCGCAATCTACCCAAAATCAGGAATTGGAAGCCTCGAGTTCCCAACCTGTTGCATCTTTGCTGAAGCCAATTTCCAGCGAAAATCAGCAGGGACGGGGATCAAGCTCTCAACCAACTTCGGCTTCCAGCGGCGGAGCACAGTTGACCTCAACTTCATCCGCTAACCCTCGAGTGCGACCTTACACAGATTGGGAATCGATAATTGCAAACAAAAGCCCCCAATCGACCAACCCCTTGCTAAACCCCACTCTTCCACCTGGAGCCTTTAACCCGGTCTATATAGACACTCCTCCAGGAACATCTTTCGACTTGCTTCAGATCGGTGCTATTGCAACCCGCTCATCCACCACCTCGCAAAAGACTTCTGCTCAAACTGGCGCAACGAATCATTTGCCACCAAGCACCATGCCAATTGCAGCGTCCAATTGTCAACAGGTCTCCATGCCGCAGGGCACTCCCAATAACCATGATAGTGGAATCCCCGCCCCCTTTCTCGACCACATGATTACCGAGCTACCATACCGCCCCAATAGCCAAATTCGATGCGATGGCTGGGATGATATGCCTCAAACCCGTGTCGAACACTCTACTCCTTACGATAGTGATGCTACTCTTTCCGACAACGGTTCGAGCGCTACCGAGCTCGGCGATAGCCTACTCGATCCTAATAATAACGAATACCAGAATAGCTCTGCTGCCCAAGTCGGTTCTAACGATCAACCTCAAGTAACCCCTAGCATGCCCCATTCTCTCCTTGATATGCTGGAGCCTGGCTCTACTCTGGATCTCTTCGATGGTGGCCTGTTCATAAACGCCATCACTTTAGCAGGTATTATGGCCCGGCGTCGGGGAGTTTCCAATCGGATAGAACCCTCCTCAAGTGCGACCTTCAATACCAATAACAACCCGCTAGGTTCATGGTACACTTCGGATACTAGCCACAATATCCTTAGGACCGCTGTGCCTTCATCAGCCCCAGCTACCATTAGTGATGCTGTTGAGATTGGCATTGGTCACACTACGAATCCTCAACCTACCGGTAAATCTCTGCGTCTGCGTCTTCTGCATCTTCTGGGCAGGACGGATTCTGATGGTGTGATGGATGTCGATGAGTCTGGTGGGCTTGATGATGGGGATCGTTCTGATACCTTCGCGGGTTACAACACTCTTGATTACGCTGGTAGCCCCTTTGAGTCTGGTATTATTCATTCTGAGGGTTTCGGTGGTACTGGTCGCTCTGGTGCCCCTGATGAGGTGGATGGCGATGATGACTTTGGAGGCTATTGGGGCGTTGACGACCCTAGGGCCCCTACTCAAGCTAACGGCATTGATGGTTTAGGGGGTGATCATCATACCGGCATCGAAAATGGGGTGGACGGGGATCTCATCGACATGAGCAGTCCTAATGATGGCTTCAGCGGCGATGGTGAACCTGGTCCCACCGGTGGCATTCATCGCACTGTTAGTCCTGGTCGCTCTGGTGGTATTGGTCATACCAATGGTCTCGGTCATACTGGTTACCCTGCTGGGTTGGATAGTGGTGATCGCAGTGTCAGCAGTCGCAATAATGGCACCAACAACAATAGCGATCGTGATAACCCTGGCGGCCTTGGTCAATCTGGAAGCTCGGAAGGAATAGGCGATACGGATGTCGATGCGAGTAGTACCGACGAAGGTTTCAGCAATGATGGTGATCATCATCATTCTCCTGGCCGTGATCCCTTTGGTGTCCTTGATCAACCTAATGGCGCTCATGAAACCAATGGCGATGATAGCTTTAGCGGTTATTGGAGTCAACCCAATGGTGTCGGCAATGCAAATCAGAGGGTTGGTGATGATGTCTCTATGGGCGATAACGATAGTGTGTTAAACGATCATGGGGGTCTTGGTCTCGCTAGCGGTACCGATGAGTCTGTCGACAACGGTCGTTTTGGTAGGCTTAATCACATCGATGGACCCGACCCTGGTGAATCTAGCGTCACTTATCATTTTGAAGGGTTTGATGAGGTTTTCTACGATCCAACTGCTGGCTCTGGTGGACCTCCTAGCTCTGACGGCTCTGGCGGTTCTGACGGCTCCGACGGCTCTGGTGGCTCTGATGGTTCTGGTGGTTCTGATGGCTCTGGTGACTCTGATGGCTCCGATGACTCCAATGATACTGCAGTCCCTGGTGATAGAGACGGGTCATCTGACAACGAGGACGAAGCCGAGGACGAAGATGAAGAGATGACCATAGATGATGAGTTGGATGCCGACCTAGAGGATGTGTGCAAAAAGACGATTGAGCTTGCAAAGCAAGATCTTGCTGAGAATTATCCAAGGGAGGATGACAAGCTGAGCCCTGAAGAGATAATTCGAATCTACCAGCACGCTCTAGATGTCCTCGCATTTAGTAGAAGGGTGGCATCCGGCAACAAGCCCAAGCGGTCAGGATCGAAGCCGCCAGTTTCCCGCTTGCCTAATGGCCCTCAATTTGAAGACCTCGCTATTAGTATGCTAGGATTAGCACGCAAAGTCGAATGCACTAGCCCCTATGAAGATGACGAGTGCGCTTTCTGTCATTATGCCTGCAACTTTGGCATTATGAGGGAGGCGCTGCTGCTTCCCACAGAAGCATCATCCCGATTTTGCGCCGACTGTCGTGCTTCGACATCGGGTTTCAAGGAGCTCTACTCGTCGATGGGTTATCGCCATGAGCTGGATGACGAACCAAGTGTCTCCCCCCTGGAGGAGGCGATGAATAACCCCGAAATCAAAGTGACTGCCATGGCTTATCAGCGCGCCATTCCACTGCCTTATAACACTACCAGCCGGTTCGATGGCAAGAATATCAAGCGATTCCGCGGTATTCAGTTTTGCAGAGGTTGCCCCTATCGCCAAATCGACGTTGGAAGAGTTAAGATTTGCGACGACTGCCTGTATGAAAAGCTGGACATCATCAACCACGAACATTACAAGTTCCAGTCAATCATTAAGGGTGGGAAGAATGTCGTCGATCCAGAGGACATTCCAAACACTGAGCGCCTCAAGAACAAGCGTTGCATGGTTTGTCCTAGCCAAGCTATGTATAAGTGCGGAGGTTGCCCTCTACGTCTTTGCAGCCACTGCCATACTATTCTGAAATTCGTTTGCAAGTTACTCTCCAAGGATAAAACGGATAAGCTACTAATTTTGAACTATAGGCAAGTATCACCTGGATAATCTCTTCTATTACTACAATAGAAAGCATATCCGTAACGATGTAAGATATCAAACTCCAAGCAAAGAGTGCAACGCTGACATAAAATTAGGCTTTCCTGCTTCGGTCGGATTGCGGTGGATTTTAAAACGAGGGGAGAAGTTTCCGAACACTGCGCGTATCTAGGCATTGAGTAGGTCGTTTCTGCTTAGAAACATTTCCGGCTCAAACACCTTAGCACCCGCACCGTTGGAAGCAACAAAACTACTGCTAGAGTTCCTTCATTACACAAAACTTGCAACTTGCAATTTGCGCGGATCCCCATAACAATTGTTTGATGTACATTATTACGCAGAATGGGCGATCCGCGACTTCGATACTCAAGCTCGATATGGGGCGAGCCTTGAAATGTATCCAATGAAATCAATAAATCATTGAAACGAAACTGCACGCCTTTAACGTGAACTAGCGGAGTACTAGTCCTGCGTGTTAAATAATGATTTGCGCACTTCACCCATGGAAAGTATTATTAAACTAAAATGAAATCAAATGCTTGTGATCACGAAAAGTAAACGATAGTAATTGTGGCATGACCCAATAGGTCTGACAACAGGTGGCCTAACTTTAAGCATAATCATCCCACATCGTCACTTGAGACACGTGGAAGTACACATGGAATCCCCTATCAGCATTAAAACTCCACTGGAGCCATCATTCAATTTGCAGAATTTTGAGGACCCCTCGAATGCAGCAATCTGGATATTTAAGTATTATCCATTATTGCACCAAAGAAGGTAGAATTACTCACAAGTACCAACAGCATTATATTCCCCTGACGATATCAAGGGTAGACCGGACCGAATTAGAAGCCATCCCCATCCTAGGTAATCAATCACAAATTACCAGGCATGGCGAGTTTTGGGCAATGGCACCATCTTGGCGCATGTTTTCTTCGAGGAAGCCAGTAGAATCTTCGGGGAATTCGGATGCACGAACTCGCGGGACTGTCGGAGTTTTACCACTGTGGTATTTCACGGCTTAAGTAGACATTTTTGAATTCAACAATAGCTGGTTTTATCACTGCGTATAGCTAGTAAGCAATGCTCCTTTTAATACAGTAACAGAGTCACATACCATGTTTTGTTAACATGAGTCGAGGACTCAATATCACTCGGGGTTTGGAAACGATGGGAAGTTTTAGAGTGTCTTGCAGCTCTTAATTTCCTACTACAGCCTTAATAATGTTCCCCCTGCACAGGTAGTATTTCTGGTAGGAAGTAGGTACTATTTTGGCACCGAATCTGAAATATGATGAAGCCTGTCGTCGTGGTTGGGAAGTCGCTGTTGGGAGTGTGGATGCACGCAATTTCTTTTTCATGACTAATCAGTGACAAATTTTACGGATGCCAGCCACATTCGCACCATGCTGCTTCAGGAGCCAGAGCAGCTAATACTACGCCCAAAATATTCAAGAGCATAAATCGAGGTTGTTATTACGTTAGCTTGGGCTGTATCTGGCCTAGAACCAGACACCTATAAGATTTATTTCTGTTGAGAAGATTTATACGAGGGTGCATAGATATACTCTGTAATAGGGCTGGCGGGGTGGCCATAGAGCCGCGGGACGTCCCGAGGCAGTGCGCCATACCGTGTGTAGTAAAGCTTTATTAGCTGCATTCCGAGTAGGATTTTCACACACACCTCAGACTGATGTACTTGAGACTTGACAACAGCAAGGCTGCCTCTGACCCAATTGTGTGCATATGTCCAGGGCTGGACGAGACATCGAGATGCGCCGAGAGTGCGAAGTCCTTGGCCGCTCATATCTGCTGCTTATAGCGCGTCATCCCATCCTGACCCCGAAGCAGCGGTCAAGCACGGAAGAGCCAGGACCTGTGCCTGATTGACGAGTACCTGCCCCACCACAAACTCTGTCTTATCGATAAAAATACGATATCGGGCCCAGCTAGCAAGAGCTGGCTTCTCTGGCGGGCCAGGTTCGGGTTAGGGGCTCTGATACGAGCCCGATGGTCGCACAGAGATCGCAGCCTAATAATCGTCATCGGCGATATTGGTTGGTTATTGACCACCGCGCGGGCGCTTTTGATATTGGACTTATCTCGTATCGCACTCGAGTATGTAGTGGCGTCCTGGGTCTTGATCTGGAGGTAGCTATTTGCTGAAGGGCTCTTGCTCCCCGTCCCTGGGGACCCATCGGGCAAGGAGCCGGGGACGGGCATCTGCTCTTTCGCGCGAGCGGGAATCTTGAAGGCGTTATCAGCGCCACAGCCTCACAAGGCAGGCGGCTTGAAGAAGCAAGAAGCAAAAAGCAAAAAGCAAAACGAAATCATGTGAAACGAGGCGATGGCTCTTGATCAAGTGAGAGTGGCAAGATCTAGATGGCCTTTCCTTGCACATGTACCTGTACACGGTGACATCCACCCACAGACCGGTGGGGGTGGTTTCGTGATTTGCGGTCGGATGTTGGTGATATATCCACCAAGGAGAGTGAAATGGATGGGATTATGGAAAGAAGTTGATATTGAGGTTGATATTGGGCCTGCCATTGGCGGCCTGCAGGGCGTCGGCATCTTCGCCTCGTCGGTTCAAGTCCTTTTTGGCTATTGTCCGAGGGCGCTTGATGGAGTGATAATAATGAAATGATGAATAATTCATTATGCTTCCTGCTTGCTGGGATAGGGCGATGCAAAACAGCGTGGGTCGATGATTGAGTGAAACGTCGTCCCACCGCAAACCCCGTTTGACACCGGGGAATTCTCCTGACGTGAGTCTGTTTTGTTCATGGATGGTTGGTTGGACGGGTAGCTGCCGTTCTGGAAGGAAAAATGAGCCCCAGCAATGCACGTAGAAACCTCCGGAGACATATTTCATAAGGCCAATATGTACGAAGTACTACGCAGTGTAACGCTGGGTGTTTGATTCACTGGTGCAAGGCAAATATACTTCACGGAAAGTGAAAAGATAACAAGCCGCCCAGGCTTTGGAAAAAGTCGTGTCTTCCCCAGGAGAACCGTCCTGTGAATCTCTGCCCTGTTCGTACCTCTCTCCTCCAGTTGCAATTGCAACACTCTGCAGATCTGTACACTCTTTCCAGATCCTTCTCGAAGAGCGATTCAGCCACACCACATCGCACCATTAGCAAAGGTAGACAGAGTTGGAGTCTCTGAGCCCACTGGGGATAGTCCTTGCAAAGGCCATAGGATCCAACCCGTGCGGTGGCAGATCGAGCAGTCGGACTGATCAGTGGCGTCGACCCATTTCCCTTATCAACTTCCACTCCTTTCTTTTCCCTGGTCTCCTCTCCGTCTCTGGTTCTGGTTCTGGTTCTGGCTCTTTCTGACTTGTCTGTTTCCACCTGCCTCTCATCTGAATCCTGCCCCTCCTCCTTCCCCTCATCCCCCACTTCGGTGCGACACTGATAAAGCTGCTGTGGTGCTTCCGGGCTCCAGTCTTGACCGTATCCATCGAGCACCGCAGCACACCTCACCTCACCCTCACCACCACCACCACCACCAGCAGGAGGTCGACCTGTTGAGCTCGTCCTCTGCTGGCCCGGTCTTCATTTGCAGCTGGTGGATGCTCCAGCCCTCGCGCGGCTGCTTGCCCTTGCGATCCGCCGGTCTGCGCAAGGCGACCAGTTGCTGGTGTTGGTTGAGTTGTGTTTCTACGGCCACACACCTGCTGGAGTAATAACTCTACTCTACCTTACACACTCACCCTCAAGCCTCAAGCCTCAACCCTCGCCCTCCCCCTCCACCTTGAATCCTGCTGCTCGCTCGCCAATCGCCCACTGTCCACCGCCGCCGTGCGCAACCCCACTACCACCTACCACCTACCACCTACCACCTGTCTATTATTGCACCACCACCACTAAACTACCCACTACCACTAAATCAACCACTAAACTGCCCACCAACCACTAAACTCAACCACTAACACCACTAACCACCACCACCACTCCCACTACCACCCTCCGCCAGCCCACCGACCACCGACCGCCGACCACCCGAAACATCTCTTGCGTTGCGTTTGCACATCCCAGAAATTTTTATCAAATTGCATATCTCACTCACTACCGGCACCGACATCACCTCACTGGACTGGACTGGGCCTGTTCTTCTTCCTCTTCTGCTGCCCGTCCGCTCGTTCGCTCTGTCTTCTTTCTCTCTCTTTCTTTCTTCTTCACGATGACCGTAACCGCGCCGTCTGCACCCGCACCTGTCGTCGCCGCTGCTCCCATCTCGCAATCTGCCTCTGCCAGTGCCGCCATCGACCATGCCTCGAGACACGACCCCCAGCCCTCCTCCACTACCGCCAGTTCCTCCGAACTCGCCAGTACAAAGATAAGCCTCCGAGCTGCCCTGAGACAGTTCCCCGACTTCCCCATCCCCGGCATTGACTTCGTCGACATCCTGCCGCTCTTCGCCGACCACTCCCTCCACACAAAGCTCATCCGCGCCCTCGAACTGCAGGTCCTCACGCTGAATAAGGGCGTCAAGCCCGATGTCATAGTGGGCCTCGACGCCCGAGGGTTTCTCTTTGGTCCCAGCCTGGCACTGCGCCTGGGCGCTGGTTTTGCACCGGTCAGGAAGCGGGGGAAGCTGCCCGGGCCAACCCAGGAGGCAAGTTTTGATAAGGAGTACGGAGCGGACGGATTCCAGATTCAAAGCGATGCCGTCAAGAAGGGTCAGTCGGTATTGGTGGTGGACGACATCATAGCCACTGGTAAGAACAACTGCTCGTCAAGTTGTGACTCAACATGTCTAACGCAACATAATTCAGGTGGTTCTGCTGCGGCTGCTGGGAAGCTCGTCCAGCAACTCGGCGGGAACCTAATCGGATTTCTCTTCATTCTCGAAATCGACTTCCTCAAGGGAAGAGACGTGCTTAACGCTCCTGTTCATACGCTGCTGAGTGACAATATGGGTAGTGGAAACTAATGCGCTCTATGGGATGGATGCCTTAATGCGGGGTTTCTTTGGCGTTGGGTTATTTAATTCGTACGGGGGCATTCAACATAGACAGCATTGAAACTTGCAGCATTTCGTTGAGTTTTATTACATCCCGCTTTTGCAGCGCCGCACACGCTTACATGGAGCGAGACTTTAATTCGCAATAGATATCTAGGGAGGTTGGGGGGGTGGGAGCTCTACTTGCATTCAACCGCCAGCTTCTCGAACAAAAAAGCATGCTTCGGAGTTTAGTGGGGGTGGAGGTGGTCACATAGCTCGCAATGGACTTCTCGATTTTCTCTCCTCTAAAACTCTCACTTCGGCCTGCTATGCCTATGATGATTTGAATTACATGGTAGGCTGCAACTACCCATATAACTTGTCCATTATAGTTCCTACTTCCCCCAAGAAGGCCCATGACCGATAATCCAAGGAGCCTTTAACAAACCGCAGCCATTCCCCCCTTTCCCCACTTCTCATTGGTCTGAAAGAGGGGCAATGGCGACACAGAAATCGCATCCTACAAATCTCCGCTCCGGTATGTAACATCCACAGACCTGGGGAAGAATTAAGGTTACCTAGGTAATCTCTAAAGTACTATGGGTAGGGACCGTATGCGATGCACGATTGAGAGATGTGGTTACATCCTACGAAGTACAACCGCCGTGGATATCTACCCTGTATCAACAAATTTGATGCAAAACTTTACTAATGCAAATTCCTATCCGTAACAACTTCAAAACATATCCGAAAAGCTAACACAAAATACTACGTACCCCTATTTCATTTATGACTCAGGTCGCTGTCAGGGATCGTTCGCCGACGGGTAAACCAGATGCAGGAGGAAAAGTGTTGCGGAGTTCGGCCGGCTTCCCACATGTACTCAGGGAAGGACTACTATAGGCCAGCCACTTTAACTGTCTCCATGCCTTGGAAAAATACGTAGCACTGTGGAACATTCTCAGATATCCTCAGTATTATAAAGAATTGAATGGACTCCGCTCTTCTTAGTACACAGTGATTATTTTCTTAAAGCTGACATATTGGCGGGGTATCTGCATATGGCATGCTGCTTTTATCCCTCTAGCTGCTGTTTTACAGCTTCCAGGTGTCGAGCATACATCTTACATATCTGCAAAGAATCGAAACAAGCTAACTTATGTGCGCATGAAAGATGCACAGCAATGCTGGAATACGATTATGCGTATAGAAAGTGTAAGAACGAATGGTAAGTTTCTCTCATGCAGCATCTTTTTTGCAACTTCAAGATCTCGTCGCTGCGGTTCAGCATCGCACCATGTCTTCAATTTACTGTCCAAGCATCACGCAATCCTAATTCCAGGTTGCTCCAGTAGGCGCAGACAAGACTGTGAGAGCTTTGGATCTAACCTCCAATGGTGGCCCTGCTCAACGAGTAGCCGCTCATGATGCCCCCATTAGATCCCTAGGGTTCGTCAATGCTATAACGAGTCATGCTCTCATGATCGTGACCAATTCGTGGGATAAAACGGTGAGATACTGGGATTTAAGGTCCTCGACGGCTGTGACTACTCTGCCCTACCCTACTAGGACAAGGTCTATCCTCTAGATGACGGATGCATTACCTATTATTGCCACAGTAGAAAAGCTACATCAATAGGGTACCGTTAACTTAAATTACCCATTTACAATCTCCGAGGCAAGACAGAGTCTATTGAAGGCACATACGAGAGTAGTCAGTTATGCTATACATACAGACAGCTTTGCGATAAGAAGATAGAAGGCCGATGTAGATTTCAATATATCAAACCCGAAGATACATCGTATATGTGTCTATCCTCTCGGGTGATGGACGGCATTTGAAGAGAGCTTGGGGAAGAATTAGAGGCCTTTAGGGAGTTGCTGGGTTATGGTCTTTGGCTGGATTGAAGGTGTGTATTGTGTATTGCGGAAGAAAATTCATGGGACGTTCAATTTTTGAGCCGGAACTTGACGTTAGGTTATGAAAAAGCTGATAACTTCTAACTGCAGTTTTCATAAAGTTGGAACACTCACGTAATGTAGTCTGACTGCAAGACTATTATGGATCGGACCAACGCGACTTCTAGCTGGGAGCTCTATGAAGAATATCGTACTCATTAGCATCGTCTAGCATTATTTACACGGAATACGTTTCGTATGTTTTGGGAGCTAACAAACTCGTTGGAACAATCTTGGAATTCGATCTTGACAAGCCGTTCTAGTGAATATGAGAAGGAGGACCACCCAGCCTGTGAAGCTCAATCTAAAGAAGAGCTATATCATTAATCCGAACTAGACCCAAACCTGAAAATGGCATCCAATGATTTAAGAGCAAATTAATATATGACGGTGGTAATGATTTTGACAGTAATAATTATCTTGACAGTAGCTCAACTCTACATCACAAGCTCTCAAATGCCATTATATAATATTTACTTTATTTCCCCCCATACTGGTAATAGAGAGTCATAAAATTCGGGAAATACGCCGAACAAAGAATACAACCTGTTGTATCATTTCGCAAAAGTGCGAGGAAAAGCACTTTTGCTTCTGCCATGCGGTTGGCATTGAATATGAGGACAGCATACTTGTCGATTTGTATCTCCATTTTATACCCACAGGGTCCAGATGTAGAGTGCTCCCGTTGTTCGTTACTTGCGGAGTGTCTCGATGTGGAAAGTGTTCACCCATCTTTTTCAAAGACCATGAAATATGCTCGCTAGAGTAGTTCAGTGCCCCGAGATGTTATTTTTCTACTGTTGAATTGAAAATGCGAATACCGTAATTTGCACGATGTGTCCCAAGGAAGTTGTCGGGTCTCACTACCGAGGAATATATAAAAAGGGGGGGAAATCACGTGTAACTTTATACAATCTAAACAATACTGGATGAACAAAACCAAAGCCGAAAATTAGACCACTCACTACGGAGCCAATGCTTCGGTGATTCAAAGTTTCAAGCCCTCCAATATCCCAGTATAATCCCCAGATGTGATAATACTCGAAAATAGGGGTTATATATCGCTTCTGATTGGCTGTTAGACAAGGTCGAAAGCGAGGCTGAGAATCGGAGATTGTTACCACCGACTGTATTCTAATGTCTTGCGCCCATGACAACACCATCATAGCTTCGTTGACACCATCAATATGGTCGCCGAGGCATCGCGACCTCTTCTCCTGCCTCAAAATCGAAAATTGCGGCATCTCCAAGGCATATACTTCCGCAATCTCGCCTTAACAAGGCCGCGCGGAAAAACAATTGACGATGCCGCCCTTAATAAGACTCCGCAGAAGCTCGAAGCCCTTCGCGAATCACAACTTCATCATGCACACTCCTCCGGGGATTTGCGGCGGCCGAGTTCGCGAAGAGATAGCTCGAGCTGGGTGGGGGGCGATCCTGGATCCCGTCAGAAGAGGCTCGAGGATGTGATAGACAGCCGAATGGCAGACACATTCTTTACGCTGCATTGCGAAGGGCAGGATGATCCTATATACGTCAGCGAAGTAATGGAGAAGACTATGAATCCCACATTTCGATTCTTTGACCTCTCCACCCTTGGTCCAGCTATCACACGTCTGGATACGGTTATGGTCAGGATATGGGTTAAGAGGGAGGGCTTTTCGCCGCTTGTTGAGGAGGAGGTAAAACTCCCCGCACTGCAATTCATCGGCACTCTCGAAAACCACCCATTTCCGCCCAATTGCATTCTTTTCCACCTTGCCGATGGCATTTACACCACCGAAATGACCTCCAAACCTCCGAAACCGAAACCCGCGCCCGAATTGCCGACCTCCTCCTACAGCGCCTTAATGAGGCTGGCGAACCTCGACGAATCCATACAGGATGCACTCGCAACACGAGAAGAGCTAGCGAATCAGATCAACGTGATCTTGAAAGAAACACCAATTGATGAATCTCCACAAGCGCGCGAAGAGGCAGCACTTGCCCAACGTTATCTTACTTCGGAACGCAAGCTGCTCAAGCAATCCTCAAGGAGACGCGCAGAGTTGAAAGCTTCAATAGCCGCACGCAGAGAGGCCATTCAATCCGGCCGAGAAGCACAAGCACGAGTATTGGATGATATCACCAACGCCCAAGACAAGCTCGCACAATCGCGAGCGTGCTTGAGCAACACGGCAGCAGACACCCGCCAACAGCGGCGGCGTCTATGCGAAGAGCTCCTATCTATATTCCCCATCGAACCAACCTCCTCGCCACTCCTCTTTACAATCTGCTCCCTTCCTCTTCCGAACTCCCAATTCGACGATGCGGATGAAGACTCCGTTTCCGCCGCCCTGGGATATGTCGCCCGTGTAGTCGAGATTCTGCAATACTATCTCAGTGTCCCCCTTCCATACCCCGTTACGCCCTACGGATCTCGATCTATAATCAATGACTACATCTCCACAATACAAGACAACCAACGCACATTTCCCTTATTCAACAAAGGCACTCTGCGGTTTCGTTTTGAGTACGGCGTCTTCTTATTAAACAAGGATATCGAACGGCTCGCCGAAAGCCAGGGATTGAAAGTTTTGGATATTAGACAGACGCTGCCGAATTTAAAGTATTTGCTTTATGTGTGTAGTGCTGGGACGAGTGAGTTGCCTACGAGGAAGGCGGGCGGTGTTAAGGGACTGCTGAAAGTTGGCCGGCCGTGGGATGCTGGGAGCGTGAGCAGTAGGAGGGGCAGTGATGATAGTGGAGCTGGTAGTGGCGTAGGGGATCAGCTCCGCAAGGCGCTGGAAAATGGTGGCATAGATGCCAGGAAGGGGAAGGGGAACGGAGGTGGGCCTGGAGTCTTTGCAGGGACTCATGTCAAGAGTTTAAGAACGCGTGGTCTCAGAGAGAATGTCGTCAAGTAATGAGACCAGTTACCAGTGAAAATGGTAAATGCAATGCAACTACACCCTCGTCACCTGCTGGATCTGATGGTGTTTGTAAGTTTGAAAGTTAGATACCTTCATTCTCCAACCAGGTTTTATTCGCAACTAATATTTCTTCCTTCGGTGGTGCTTAGGTAGTGGGCGAGTTGTCACCATTAAGCCACCTAGAGCAGTCTCTCCTTTTCCTTTTGGCTGCCAGAGGAACTCGGAACAGCAGGTGGCCAATAGCCATGGAAGGGTGAGATGGTATCGAACCACTAGCTAAGAGGCTGAAGTAGTCATAATACAGGCCATCAAGTCAACTCCTTAGGAGTCCAAATACCCCCGCCACCCTACCATCCCTCCCGAAAAAACTCCTTTGATCTCTCAAGGCAGATTATTTTCCAATGTAGCGTGGCCCTGGTCTTGTCCCGAGGAGGATGCCCCTCTACAGTATTTCGTATTTATTTTTATCTTCAGCTTTTACTTTTATCCTCTCTGTTCATCTCTTGAGTCTTATTCTTGCATAATTTCAAATTTCTGTAGCGAAGTCCCAAGGCGGTTTTTATATAGGACGAGCCAGACATTCCATCGGTGCTCTAGTAACCGACCTTTCATACTTTCTATTATAACTTTATACCGGAGCTCTCCCGAATACGCTTGCTAATCTTGGTTGTGTTTGTGCGTTTTCGCTATTTGTTAAGCGTTTTGGCCACTTGTATTTTAACATATTGCTGCTCAACTTCACTTCTGTATTTTAACTTGACAGGAGCTGTTGGGAAAATTTTGTTAAGATATTTGGAGGTATAAGACTTTGAAAGATTATTCTCAAAAATTAAATGCCGTTTCTATAGGCTAGCAGGTCGTCATCAACTTATGGGCTTGCCGGAACCTGCTGCAGGTCAACCGCCCAATCGCTTGTTCCTCCAAAATTTAAGCCCTTGTACCTCTCAATGCGGGATGCTTTCGTCTTATCAGACATATAACCCACCCATTGATTGGTAGGGTATAAGAGTATGTCAGAGTCACTACCGCCGTCATACAACTGTCTAACTCCTGAAGTGCCAGATCCTATAATCGTGCCAATCTCTGCATTGGAAAGATAACCGGCAGTCTGTGTGCAATTTCCAGGTGTGGCCCCCGAGTTCGGGCCTGTATACGTACACGTTGGCCCTCTGCAGCCGGGAATTGTCATCTCGAAGGACCGTCCATAGCTAGAGACCCCTACTAGGACCTTACTTGATTCAACGCCTGCTTTTGTGATCATCGCCAATGCGTCCAAAGTCTCGGTGATATTTACGTGGGAGCGTAGGCAATTTCCCCCTGGGCATCCGTCTTGGGAATACTCATGACCATAATCCCACTGGCCGTGAAGATCATACGCCATAAAGACAATATAGTCGATCGTCTTCGACATAGCGGCAATAGGAAAGCCCTTGAGATAATAGTACGAGGCTGGTGCTGCGATTGATACTGTCTTCCCTGGGAGTTTTCCCTTGAGTACAGTAATGAATTTCAGGTAATTGGGGCCGTCACTTGGGCTACTCTGAGCGTTGTCAGGATCGCCAGGATATTCCCAGTCAATATCGACACCATCTAGGTTATTTTCAGTAATAAAGTTGGCAATGTTTGTAGATGTGGCCTCTCGATTCTGTGGACTCATTCCGCTACGGAAAACCTGATTGTCGAATGGAGATGCGGACAAGGTCCAACCCCCCAACGAAAGGACTTTCTTCATCGGCGTTTGGAATGTTGTGAATCGGTCGAATTGCGCCTGGACGTCGGAGGGTATGTTAACTTGGTAGGTATCGGCTGTTAGGCCAGCAAATCCGAAATGGATGTGCGTGTATTTCGTGGCATCGATCTGGTCCACGTCCATATGTACACAGGGCCGGGACGGATTCCACCCTTCAAAGTACGCAACACTCATAAAGCTGGCTGGCGCAGTTCCGCTGACAATATCAGTCCCACAGTTGGATATACAACCATTGGTACCGGGAGCAGCCGTCCCGGGAGGGCCCGTCCCAGAAGGAGTGCAGAATTCCGGCGTCGTCCCGCACTGCCCCCATACATCACAGCACGCTTTCAGGGGACACGGGTTGAGGCTGGCAAGACTGACGCCCGAAGGAGGCGGAGAAGTTCCCGGCACCTGTGGACCGCAGATATAGCTGGGTACGGGAGCAGGCATAGGAGGGGTTCCCGTGCTAAGGCATATATTGACTTTGGGCTGCAAATTGCCGCAACCGGTCCAGCCCCATGTGTTCTGGTTCCACGTCTCGAGATTGTCCACGGTAACAGCATTTGCAGCGGCAATTTTTGCACACCAGTCTCCAGATTGGACGACGTATGAAGCACAGGAGCCATCTGGATTCTGAGTTGGGACAGGAAGAGAGCCAGACGTGCAGCATACGATCTGGTCGACTTGCAAGGTGGAGCAGAAGCTTGAGCCGGGATTGTACTGTTGGAAGTCGGCTAGGGTAGTACCGCAAGCCGTAGCTAGGGACTGGCAACTGTCGCCCGAGGTTACGGTGGTAGTCCTACAGAGATCGCGAGGACGAACGGGCGCTGGGGATCGAACGTCGATCTTAGTTGGAACGGGGATGTTGATATCCTTCAGTGAATCAGTGCCGTCGCCCCCTGCTAAGCAGCTACCATTAGCCCAACTGGCTACTGCACTTTGGACGAGTTCAAGCTTGGAATCCCCCGTAGCCGCCACGATTCCGAAGGTAAAGTCCGCCTTAAGATCCGACCCACAGACTTGAAGGAGCAAGCTTTGGGAGACACCTTTGTCGTTGACGTGGGTTATGAAATCCTGGACTGCCGTGGACTTCAGAATGGTGTCTTTAACGAGGGCACCTGCGAAGACACCAATTGCCTCGTTCTTGTTGGAGGCAAAGACCAAAGATGTATCAGCATTAGCGGTGAGATATTCCTGGACCTTGCGTGTCTCGTCCACTATATTGGAAATGTCGGCATTCTGGGCTGAATTTGAGTTCCACCAGGCTACCTGCACAGCAGCGGTTGTTGGATTTGTGGCTTCAGTTCCGCGATCAGAGAGCGATTTCCGTCTTCTAAGGGCTCTCTTGGGACTGGACTTTGACTGGGTCTGAGTACATGCCCTGATGGTGGTGGTGTGTTTCGTGGGGCCGCCAAGAGGGGTATATACCGCAAAATCCAACAGCATTGTGTCGTGACAGAAATCGAGTCTGTCTACGCTGGAATAGGCGGTCCAGTTACCAGGCTTGCTACCTGATACCGCACATGAGACTGGGCAAGGATCTTCTCCGCGGAGGGGTACGCTGCTGGTATTGACTGCATTGGAAAAAACACCCAGCCACAGGAGGAGAGCGAATGTGAGTTTGGCCGGATATTTTAACCGCGTACTACTAGTAGTAGTAAAAGACATTATGTGCTCGATTGAGGCGAGGATTATTACGAATCTCTCGGTGTTGTCAGTGGGTTATTCGATCTTCCACTCAATCACAGAGATATAAGGCAAGTGATTTTGACTGAGTTGGACAGACAGAAGATGTGGGAGACATATCAATATATACATCATCCATCGTCTTTCAGAGGGCCAGGAGGTTTTGGTAACCTCGTATCCCATTGATACTGCGCCGCGTTTTCAATTTGCGTAGACGCAGTCGCCGATGACTCTTGTCAACCTAAATCATGTCTGTGTGAGCATTCGACCGATTACGAGATTCAAATAATGAAGTCCGGGGTATTGAGCCGTTTTACTCCTGGGGTTTAAAATTGCTCACCAGCAAGTTAGTGAGTCTTTATGCGGGAATTTCGGCGCAACGTAGCGCTGGTATATGTTTGGATAGGCTAGGTACCTAATCTGTCGGGGTCGCCTATATATGTTCCCTGGTGATAATAAGCAGGGTAAATTAACTTTAGGCGTATTGTGCCTGGATCCCTAGCTCAACACCTGGGGTAGTCACCCTAACGTTAACTGCTGCTGGTCGTGATTACGGAGTATAGGACGTCGGTGTTCCCTGGGGCGAGATCTTCAATTAATATTCGTATCTGCAGCCTTACGAAGTATATCGAGCCAAGCTTTCTTACGCGCAGGAACATCTAAGAGGCTCTTCCCAAGCCGAGGTAGCAAAAGCCCCTGGGATGAGGAGAAATGGCACCCTAGATTCCGAAAACAGTGTCGTGGATGCTACGCTTACTTCCCTTCCCTTTTGTTGAAGGAAGAGTATTTTACGTCACATACGATACCAGTTGGCCTTCGGCCGTCCCGTACTCTTACTCACAAACCCAATTGAGAGGTATTTGGTTTTTGGAGCTCGGCCACCTGTGGAGTTTAGACATAGGTCATTTATTTCTAATAGTCCGAAAAATAGAGATCGGCCAGTAGCATGGGTAGGTGCACTATGGTAAACCGGTCCTCCTGCTCAACCTAAGTTCTGAACTCGCTGTTCCCGAATTGAAGCTATTCGCACCTTACTATCGCCCCCGGATTGTTACAATCTGCCACTGCCTCCTTACCCCTGAATATGTCCAGCTAATTAGCGCTGTTTATGTTAGATTGGCTCTAGAAGAACTGCATAGCTGCTAGGCCGAAGCCTCTAAAGGATGACAAAATCAAAAAGAGGAAATTAGAGGTTGGAAATCAGCCGAAAGAGGTTATATATGAGCTATGGGTTTGTTATTAATATGCCATACTTCGTAGTCGGATAGGTTATCGCAGGAATACAAAGACTCGACCTACGTATAAGCTAGCCTGGGTAGAGAGCAATGGAGAGATTTATTTCCTTATGGTTTTGATTATAATTCTGACCACTATAAATGCTTACGATAGTGTTACGACAGGAAGGTGTGAAGAGCTTCAATTTAGGTGTGACGGTATGGGTGTAGATAGGGACTATGATGAGCAGGCGGAACAGTTTACTATGGTGCACATACAGCGGTACTGCAACTTTAGAGCTGACCCGTGCTATGGGTAGATCTCCATTTCCCGGAGCATTAGAAAGAAACACCGTTTTGAAGTATCGTTAATTACTAAGTAGTATAGACATTAACTTCACGGCTATTTACTAGAGCCCTATAACCAAAAGGCCTAATTACTAAGTACCTAAGCATTGCTATATTAGAAGTGCTCCAAAGCGTTGGCTGCTCTGTAAGACTAGAATTATGACTCTCGAATCCTCCTCAGCACAGCTCGACACAACTCGTATAGCTGAAGTTCGTCGTCCTTATGCTTGTATAATGTGCGATTTCAGAAATACGGCGATTTCGTAGTGTCATAAGTCAGTTGATAATAGGGACATCTCGCATCGGCCTTTGGCTCGTCGATGAGCGTAACGCCTGTCCCACCGTCACATCCGAAACAGGCGAGGTTATTTCCGTTGCTGTCAACTCTGTCCCATCCAGGACCCGCTCCCCAAGGATCCTTGATGAAGCCCGCCCAAGAGGCCTGTATCGTTTTACTCAGCTTGGCCTCAGCAAGAGTGGCATTTTCGGTCGGGTAAGTACCCCAGATAAGCCCGAGATCTGCTGTGTGATAGGCACCCAACTCGGTGTAACCGGGCAGATGAATATTGGGGAAGGAAGCATTCTGGTAGGACCTCCACACCGGAACACCGCTCTGGGCCACCGCCTGGGAGACCAGCTTAGCTGGCTACATGTGGCACAATTAGTTAGTGTTTCTCTAATCAAAGAGCCGCGACCGCTATACTTACACATTGATACACAAGCTCCGTGTATACCTGCGTTGCGGCGTAGAACAGAGACAGTCCGTCCGTCTGCATAATAGAGTGCACAAGGGCGGTGAACTGGTCAACCACCTCCTTGTTTCCTCCAGTGAAAATGGAGAGGAACTGAACCAACTGATCCTCGTTGAAGTTTGCGATGTCCACCCCGTAAACACTAGCGAGCACAGTCCCTTCCTGAGCCGATGTCCCAATGTACAGCGGCACCTTCGCCGCGGCACCTGCAGCCCGCTTGGCAATATATGGCAGCTCAACCTGTGTCACCCCATCGTTCACAGGACTGAAGTCGAGCGTACTGCCGGTTAATAGAGTATTGATAGTCCGCGCGTCTGCAGCCTGCATGCAAACAAGCTCGACTTGCGGCGAGGTATTGTTGCAGCCCAACGTCGAGGCCAGCGCGGCCCAGGAGGCTGGGCCACTGTTTCGGTCAAAGGCGCTCACTGTGGCTTGGCCGCTTGACTCTCCCGCGGCGCGGAATGGTGGAATCAGGGGAGGTGGAAAAGTGTCAACTAATCGATCGACTGAAGACGCACCTGACGATTCGCCGGCTATCGTTACTTTCTTTGGGTCGCCGCCAAATACATGGATGTTCCTTTGCACCCAGTCAAGGGCCAGTCGCTGATCGAGGAAGCCAAGGTTGGTCTTAGTGAGAGGGAGGGCAGGAGAGTTGGGGAAGCCAAATACTGCACAGGCCGAGTTAGAATATACGTCTCAGCTTGGAGATGAGGTTTGATATACCGTTCACACGATAATTTAAGGTCACCACTACGATGTCGTGGTTAGTAGCAAAGCTGGTGCCGTCAAGAGTCGCGATATGAGAGGATCCAGCTTGCAGGTTGCCCCCATGGAACCAGACCAATACGGATCGCTTTGTTGTAGGGGGTCTCCTTGTTCCAGAGCATGTATCAGGTGTGTAGACGTTTAGAGTGAGGCAGTCTTCGCTCTCACCAACGTTCTCCACTGCACTAAGTTAGTGGATCTGTCGCTGGGAAATACTCGTAACATGCTCAAGGACGTACCTGAATCTTGCTGATGGCAAATGTGACCCCATTGACTGGCATCGAGAGGCTTCTTTCCGAAAGGGGCGTGGGGAGTCGGAGGCAAGAATCGCCTTGAGCCCACAGGAGGCTCAGCATAAGGGATGCCGAGGAACTTGTTGACTGTTACCTTCGACGAGGGCAGAGAGGTGGCCACGCCGACAACCGTCCCAGCATCGACAACTGCAGTTGGTCGGGGCGTGTCACGTGCCGCTGCCACGCAGAGTAGGAAAGAGGTGAAGTATATCGCAGATTTCATCTTGAAGGTTGGCAGGATTACAGTTACTCATTCCACGAGCTTCAAGTTCTATTTATGCCCAGCGATGCAGCGTGGCTATCACGTTATGCTTTCCCAATAATTAAGCTGCCTACCCGTATCATCTCGTATCTCTTACCTAGGTAACCGAAAATCCTTTGGAATATATCAAGAAGCTATTGCGGAGATACGGTGTAGAACTATGTGACAGCTTTAATTCGTCAATTGGGCGAGAATATACCCGAGATGTGGGGTTGTTACGGGATGATGCCCCGGATTTCCGGGGTAGTGAACTAACTACAACCTACATGGTACGAATGGCCTACTTTTTACGAAGTACATCTTGATAGGTTTTTGCCTCCGCGCCAAGGGTATCAAATCGCGTCTAGTATCTTTCAATACGTGCAAGTGTAATGAATTGCTAGGCACCATCACGTGATCCTTCCCCCTAAACAGGGTTCTGTGTTATGTACCATTTAGCCGAGAGAGAGCAAATGTAACTTCGTCTATTAGTTGCAAGCACCTTCTTGTAACGATACATCAAATGCTCAAACTGCATCCCCAAAACCCCCAATTGCCACAAAAAGATTGAAGAATGGCTCTCTCAAAACATAGAAATCTAAATGCTAATAAACCGAAAATAAAGATATATATATTTCTGCTACTTCCTTGGAAGTCTAGCTGTTATCTATTTTTATTTCCAATTCCAAAAAAAAAACCCAACCGTGTGCGTAGGTACAACTGAAGGTGTACTCTAGGAAATCCAAACAGGCATTAGGCACTACTTTAATAGTACCGTCGAGGTGAGGCCATACATCGGATAAGTCTTGCCAGCAGTACCTATCCTAGCCATGCTCTTTCTAAAATCCAAACCAGGATTTTCTAACATGACGGCTGCTAATACGGCTCAGGAGGGCCCGGCGTCTCTTTTCCACCGTCTCAGAATCCTCCTCGACATCCTCGACGTCCTCGTTAGCTGTAGGCTCCGTGCCATTGGATGGTTTTGGCGCTACTGATTTTGTTGTTGAAGCTTGCGTTGCTTCAGCTGTTTTCGTAGGTTGTTCGTTATCGGTTGTTTTAGCGTCCTCAGAATCATTGTCGTCCTCGACGTCTTCTTCGTCCTCATTAGGTATAGGCTCCGTTCCATTGGATGGTTTTGGCGCTGCTGATGTTGTCTTTGAAGCTTCTGTTGCTTTGGCTGTTTCCGTAGGTTGTTTGTTACTTGTTGTTGTAGCATCCTCTTCAACATCTTCGTCTTCAGCTTCCTCGTCTTCAACCTCATCGTCCTCCGTAGACTCCGTGTCATCGGATAGTTCTGGCGCTGCCGATTTTGTCTTCGAAGCTTCTGTTGCTTTAGCTGTCATCGAAGCTTCTGTTACTGTGACTGTCTTCGTAGCATGTTTAGTGGTTGTTGTTGTAGTAGCCTCCTCTTCAACCTCCTCGTCCTCAACCTCCTCGTCCTCTTCAACCTCGTCTTCCTCAGCAACCTCCGCCTCATCTTCAACCTCCTCCTCGTGTTCAACCTCCTCATCCTCAACCTCCTCATCCTCAACCTCCTCCTCAACCTCCTCATCTTCAACCTCCTCATCCTCAACCTCCTCCTCGTCTTCAACCTCGTCTTGCTCAGAAACCTCCTCCTCCTCAACCTCGTCCTCAATCTCCTCACCCTCAACCTCCTCGTCCTCAACCTCCTCCTCGTCCTCAACCTCCTCCTCGTCTTCAACCTCCTCATCCCCAACCTCCTCATCCTCAACCTCCTCATCCTCAACCTCCTCCTCAACCTCCTCATCTCCAACCTCCTCATCTTCAACCTCCTCATCTTCAACCTCCTCATCTTCAACCTCCTCATCTTCAACCTCTTCATCTTCAACTTCGTCGTCTTCAACCTCTTCGTCCTCAACCTCCTCGTCTTCAACCTCCTCGTCCTCAACTTCCTCCTTGTCTTCAACCTCGTCTTGCTCAGCAACCTCCTCCTCCTCAACCTCGTCCTCAACTTCCTCGTCTTCAACAACCTCCTCTCCGTCTTCAACTACATCCTCATCCTCAATATCCTCGTCTTCAGGTTCTTCGTCTTCGTCTTCAGCCTCCTTATCTTCAATCTCTTCGTCTTCGACTTCTTCGTCTTCAACCTCTTCGTCTTCAACTTCTTCGTCTTCAACCTCTTCGTCTTCAACCTCTTCGTCTTCAGCCTCCTCATCTTCGGCTTCTTCGTCTTCGTCTTCAACATCTTCATCGACAGCTCCAACTTCGTCGCCAAAAGAATAACACTTCTCTTCGAATTTAACAAGGCTTGCCTTCGTATACAATTGTTTATTAAAGAACTCTTGGTGGTCTATAATTCTGCCGTAGTATCCTGTCATTTTCACATCCGCGTCCATACCCCCGGTGACAGTAACACCTTTAGTCTTGGGGTTCTCCATACACACCCCCTCTTCATCTACGAAGAATCAGTATTGACTTCATTTCGGGACGGAATAGAAGTGTCTTACCCTCCTCAGACGTAGCATTTATCTTGATACTTGGAACATGAACACCAACGTCCATTCCATAAGCACTTCCTATTGGGGGGGTTGTTAATTATTTCATTTTGGGACCATGGGGTAGGATTATATACCGAAGAATTCTGCTTCAACGGAGATTGCAATCTTTGTGTATATTTCGAAGGAAGCATCGATACCAGAGCTGATGGTCATAGGTTTGGTCTCCATGACGGGTTTCCAGTTTCCCGCACCAGTACCGGATTTCCCAGTGAAATCGACTCTCGCGCTTGCGTCTTTGGGCAGTGCGGCTTTTACACCGGTGGTGATAATAGAAGTCCCGTCAGCCTCGGCATCTTTAAGAGCAATAGATCCCGAGAGTATCATCTTGGGTCCAAAGGAGATGATATGTTGGAAAATGGCAAAGGCAGGTATGGTGAGTTCCCCGAAACGCATGTCACGGTTCAAGTCTCCAGAGCCCTCGATGGTCATTGCAAGTTTCATGTCAATACCCACACCGGAAGGCTCTACACTCATCCAGAATTCATCGACCTTCGGCGGTATCATGGTCCCTTTGACATGGCCCCCTATCTTTAACGTACCGAAAGTTTTGCAGTCTATGCAAGCAAGGTCGATAGAGAGGCCCGAGGACGACTGGTGCTGCAATACGGTTTTATTGATTGTCAAATCCAACGGGAATGATGCCACTTTGGGTTCCACGTTGATTGTGTTGGCGGCAAGTTCTTTAGCTTTCTTCTCAGCCAGCTTGGCAGCTCGCTCTGCCTCTTGCTTTGTTTTTTCTGCCGCCTCCTTTGCTTTTTCTTCCACCTCCTTTGCGGCCTTTTCGGCTGCCTCTTTCGCAGCTTTTCCGCCATCCACTACTGTCTCGATGATATCATCAATACCAAAGGCGCGACGAGCAAGCACGTTGGATGTAACATCACTACCCCAGTCAAACGTAAACATGGTGGTAAGGGATTCCCATGTGGTTTGGGCAGCGTTGAAACTGACCATTAGGCCGGGCTCGTTGTAGGTGGCATTGTTGACAATCCAAGGATTGGTCCCTGGTTTTCCTGGACAGTCATCGACAAGCATGATGAAGGTTCGGTTGGCATTGAAATTGACCCATTCCCATTTGTCGACGGCGATGTTGTATTCCTCATTCGAGATAAACTCCAAGGCAAGCGAGGGCTCGCAAGTAGTAGACTTGAGTGCATTTCCGAAATGGTCCGTAGAGATAATCAGTTCTTCATTGCCTGTCTCCAGCGTCACATTGACGAGGATGGATGCTAGAAAGGAAAAGCTGTTAGCGAAGCATATTGGATGGAGAGACATTACTCACTGTCCTTCGCGCTAGGTCCAAAGATGAGACTCAATTGTTGTTGAAGTGCAAAGTCAGGCACGGATCTGCGGGATAACCCGAGGTCGTGACTCGACAGAGGAACCAGCTGGATGGTTCCATCTCTTGCTACGTCTGCGTTGGCACTCCAGAAGAATGTTAAAGCTAACAGAAATGACAGTATAGGGTGAAGCATAGTTTGATTGAACATAAATTTTAAATGAGTGACGAAATAGTAACAGTGCCACTGTAAAGGGCGTGGGTTGAAACAAAGTTCAAGAAGGCACTGACTAGAACGGGTAGCAAAAGTAATGAAGGAATATAAAGAAAACCAAACGGGGATGAGATGGGATATGCATTGCAAGAATACAACTTGTAGTCATTCAAGTACAGTGCCCCTGCCACATATCATTCTGTTTCAGAAATTTCAGAAATAGCAATGATTTAACTTAGCGCGAGGAAAAAAGCTCCCCATCCTGAAAGGAAGATGTTGATGTAATGGAATGATCACGAGCTGCCGAGGGTGAGAAACCAAATGAGATACGCATTGGCACTCCTTCTATTTCTAAAATGGTAGCCCTAAAGAGTCTTGGTATTTTGCCGCAGCTGAAAAGGATAAAATTGGTGTGGTAGGTACCGAGGTTGTGTGTGCAAGACGTAAAATCTCACCATACCTACCAGTCCCCACATTGAACTGCGTAGTTAAGGATGAGCATACCTGCACTTAGAACTGCATTTAGTAGCGGTGAATGTTCTCGTTGAGGTTGATACCAAGAGAAGGGGATCGGAAGGATGCCGGGGGCGACTCGCTTCCGACAATGATTAGCTGCGGCTTGGATGCAAACGAACTGCTCGTATTGGTCGATGTAACTCCAGCGCCGCTGTGCTTACTTACCAAGGTACCTTGGTACTTCCTGCTGGATCCGTGGGATCCGGAGATACAAGACTCAAGAGTGATAGAGGCATGGAGGGATTGGATTAGGGCAAAGAAATAGGAAAAGTAACGTGGTAGTAGCCCCCACCTATCTACATAGAGGTGTAGACCTGATCGAACAACTTCGTACGACCCACAGTCTTCAACACCTCGTTGCCAAGTAAGTGAGTGCCGCCCAGCGGCGCATTCGGTGTTACCACCTCCTGTGCAACAACTGGGAAAATATCGTAAAAGATACCTATTTGCGCCTCCCAGTTAGGCCGTGAATCCGCCGCCGATACGAGTTACGAGTATATCGAGAACATTACACAACACGATTTTAAGCGCAAATAATAAATTTAATTTAGACCACACAAATGATATACATCTAGAGGGCGTAGCCAAATAGTATGATAGAACTAAATCTAGAAAAATATAAAACAAAAATACGAAATCGCGAGAGCATCAAATCAGGCCGCATCGGGCGGGCATCTGCGAGCGACTGTGCGAGTCGATTGAATTGATCCCCTCGTAAACAAAATCTGCCTTAATTTCTATCCTTACAAAAAATGCATCAGCGGGTACGATAGAACTCCATAACTTGCGCACCGCCACTTTAGATCCTAATAGATGTCTGGACGGGCAGTGCACTCTCCACTCATCAAAAGGATTACGGAGTAGTAGTTGGTGAGGATTCGGCCAAGATATCGCCCAAAAAACATGAAACACATCCATTATTGGCGACTCCCACGAGATCTCGCTAAATTTAGGAGTGACTATGGTTTGCGACTCCTTCATCATGAAGTGTTGAGCATATAGACTCTTAGAAATATCTCGGTATTCTCTCTTTTTTTCTTCATCCGCATTCGCATCACTTTCCTTTCTCTTGTCCTTAAGTCTTCTATTTGGAAGCAGACATTCATTCCTGAGTCTCTCACGAATACACACTCCTTTATTTTCGAAACTCAACTTTCGCTTGAAGCATATATACAGTCTCATTCATTACCTGAAACTACTTTCAAGAGGAAAACATCTATTTTGATTTTGGGAACATTCAAAGACACGCCTGGTCATGAAGACGATTCCCCTCTTGACGGCTCTCCTGAGTCTCAAGGCACTTGGAGTTTATGCTCTCAACTGCAACACTGCCGATCCTCTCAAGGCAGATGGTCCCTCAGGGGTGGATATCGCTAGTAGTCTTCAGCTCGGAGGGAACGGAACCATTGACGACATTTGCAATAATAGGTTCAAGGACATCGGGGCCGGACCTATCATCTACAATGCTGGGCCAATAGTCTTTTCACTCTCCCAGACCGAAGGAGTGCTACATCCCAAGGGGGATTGCAAGTCTGCCCTGACTAGCATTATCTCTCAGTGCATCGTCACCCAGAATGTCTGGGGAGGTTCTGTGGAAACAGAGGGGTTGTTGTTTGAAATTATGGAGGGGGGGGACGACGATGAGGATGCCGATGAGGATTACGATGAGGATGACGATGAGGATGACGATGAGCATGGAATTCAAGCCCGTGCTAATAAGAAGAAAGGGGGGGCAAAACCAGCAAAGGGTACTAAAGCGAAAGACAAAAAGGTCAAGTCTAAGAAGGTCAAGACCAAGAAGACTAAGACGAAGGCGACCAAGACCAAAAAATCCACATCAACCAAGGTCAGCACCAGCAACTGCCAGGAGGCAACCGGCAAGGCAAAAGGGAAAGGGAAAGGGAAAGGGAAAGGGAAAAAGGGTGATAAGGGGAAGCGAGCCGAGCCAGAGGGAGACTCATGTTCAGCTCCAGAATTGGACTGCTCGAAAGCTTTCGCCGTTGCCGCTAAACAGCTACAGGAACTCCAGCCTCTTGAAGCTAGAGATCTTTTTACGTCGCCGATCGATGGACGAGACTTTTACGTTGGTAGCATGTCCGGCATGGCGCACTATAGCAATATTCAAAAGCGAGGGCCGAAGAAAGGCAAGTTATTCAGTATAAGTTGGAATGCAGGCTCCTCTCCAGACGTTAGTAACAAAAGAACTGTAAGTGATCATAAACTCTCTACCTTGAGTCTATTCTAAATGATATCTAGGATACTTTGGCATACTACGGCTGGGATTTTCCTAGATCTTGTGACGACTATACTTGGAAAGGACCGTTCACTAAGGCCGAAGCCAAAAAAATAAGAACTAAGGGATCACCAGAGTCCAAAAAAGGTAAGGCACCACTAAAAAAGCACAAGACTACAAAAGGAAAAGGAAAATCTGATAGGTAGATGTAGCAAAGTACGAGATCGAGCACATCATGGAATGGCAAATTGTCACCGGGTTTTTCGACTGGATCGCTACAACTAAGGCTAAAGGCAATAAGTTTCCTAACCCTGACGGCAGCGACAAAAAAGTAGATTTCGCCACTTACTTCAAAGCAACATGGGTTATGGATGGAGAAAATAAAGATCCAGGACAGACATTCGAATTGGTAGCCTCAGACGGCACACCAGAGGGGCAGCCTTTAACGCCTCGAGAACATCTAGCTTCTGTCTATCCCTCAGTAAATGAACATATCGATGAATTCGTATATCTGGAAGCAGAAATTAATGCTCCCGCCAAAGCTCAAGTAAGTTTTCCCCACCGAGAGTGGTACTTCACTGGCTAATAAATATTCCCTCTGCAGACGTTCTCATCGGCAAACAAAGACACTGTATTTTCCAAAGATACAACGACGAAGAACATCGAGAGCCAACCGGCGAAGGTGGACAAAAAAAGTGGGAAGAAGAAGGGGAAGGATGGAACACCCGAGACACAAATAATTCTGCTAAAATCGCTTATTGGTGTTCGGAAGTACATGAGAACCCCAGCGATCAACGAAACCTTCAACGCCCAGCAGAAACGCATGGGGGAGATGTTGGGAAAACTGGACTCTCAGCTTGGAAAGCACCCCAAAAAGGCCATTGCAGCAACGGACGATGAGGAATCAGAATCAGAATCAGAATCAGAATCGGAAGCTGATAAAACCGATTTTGCCTGGCAGGAGATGGGACTTAAAGCATTGTGGGGTGAATGGATGGACTTGAGATTTGAAACAGGTGTGAAAAGAATGAATTTTGAGATGAACGACGGCATCAAGAGACTTGAGAAAATACCCAAAGCCGACAAGAAGTTGAAAGAGTCTATCGCCAAGCTCAAGAAGGAATGGGATACTGAGAAGAAGAGCGCTTGGGACATGCCATGGCCAAAGCACCCCAAGGCAGAGGTGAAGATACCAAAAAAGGACAAAACAACAGATGATGAAAAAACAGAGGTACGTCGCTATTAAAATAGCCCAACCTACTCCATGAGACTAACATATATCTGCAGGACGAAAGCGAGTAAGACGAGAAGAAACCGGCCGAGAAATGAACTATCTAAGAAGGGTGACCGCACTTGCAACGGAGACCAAGAGGGCTTCATTGGCGCAGAGATTGGTGTTAGGTCCATTATATTTGGCATTTATGGTCGTATCGTAACTTTAGGGCACCAATATTGCATTATTTCCCACAAGGGCTTTTCATATATTCTTGTCTAATACAAAATGTTTAGTCAAGAGTAACATTCTCCGTCACAGACGACGTAGGTTGTGAAATACCTCATTATGCTATTTTGTCATCGTTCAGAGTGGTCGCAAACCCCCAAAGTCCTATATCCAACTAAGTCATCCTTCCAATACTCCTTTAGCTTTTCTGGGCTAGCTCGACGTCCAATTTGCTGAAATAGGCTATGTAATTCGAAATTGGGTCTCCACTTCCCCACCATCCACCACAATCGACGATAGTCAGAATATCGTTTCTTAGAAACATGTTTCAGGACTGTGTCGAATGCATATGCTCCTGGCGCTACGTAAGCGATGCCCCATGACTTTTTAAGGCCACTAAAGCTACTAAATCCTTTCTGGTTATCAAAGAAGGTATCTGAATCCTTTGAGACCCCCTCGGAATATTCAAGTGGCGACCAGAGTACAGCATCCTTGAGCAAAGGCATGTGACTAGCAGCCTTCGCAAATGCATTTAGAAAGGGCAATAACAGTTCTTCGTTAGGAACAACGCGAAAATGGCGGTTATCGCTCACTGTCCAAATCCCCGGATTCATCGGCCTACGGTGCCAATCCCTATCCATATCGTTTAATCCAAGTGGCGGATACGAAGCTTCGGTAACCTCGAAACCTTCAACTGCTCTGCCGTTTCCTTCCGGCCCATGGAAATACCACCCTCCTTTGGGGGTTGCCATATGGAACATGACGTTTAGGCTTTCAAGGTTGGGCCAGGAGGGTTCGTTATCACCGCAGTTAACCGGCCAGAATAAGGTCTCGTCAGCCATGACATGAAGTTGTAGTTTTCGAAGCTGGTGTGAGAGGATATGAAGGCTCGAGCTAAATAAATCGTAGGGCGCAGGGCTTATCAGATTTGGTAGTTCCTGGCACTGATCGATGTCCCAGGACATGCCAAATAGACCTCTGAAGCATAGCATCACCTCTTTAAGTGATTTAGGCAGGACTGCAGTTTGAAAAGCTTTGACAAAGTCATTGCGCGCGTCCCGACGAGGCCCTTCCCACTCACGCGTGGCGTATTTAACGCCATCACATTTCTTATTAGCTTCCCATCCGTCTTCCCAAAGATTACTGCGTAGATGCTCTAGATTAGGAAGCTTAACAACCATGTCTAGAAGGACACGAGGATCTACTTTGAATGATGTTGCGTTCGATATACAAACAATCGTGTTATCCGAGTCATCGTGTTGGAAATTGAGGGAACGGATCGTAGAAAGGCGAGGAAGGGTCTCCGGCGATAGTAGATGAATGCGCCAGCAAACGGTTCTACGATGTATGCAATACCAGTAATCCACATCTCTAGTTGGGGTACTGATTTTAAGATCGATCCGCCCAAAATCATGCACCTTGCCTATGCCATCCTCAATTATCTTCAATGTTGTAAACAAGGAGTTGATCTGGTGGGTAAATCCTTCGTCCAGAGCTCTTAGATCATCAGCGGTGTCGCGGCACGCGGTTTCCTCCCATTCAGGAGCATCAATGTCGCCACCATTGTCCTCCACCTCTTGTATCCACGGTGGCACCTCTAAGGGAGGAAAGCTGGTGGTGAATGTTAAGTCTGTGAGATAGCGAAAACGGTGGTTATTGTAGAGTTTGAGAAACATGTCAATGTCAGATCCATCAACTGAATAGCGTTCCCAAATCTCTGATTTTATTTCGGTCGCAATATTGAATTTCCGGGACACGGTGAGTGTGCTTTCGAGTGCATCATCATCCAAGTAGCTCGTGATACGGTCGATTAATTCTTGCGGAAGGCGGTCCATGGCTGAGCTGATTCTGGGACGATCAGAGGATGTATTGGTCGTCGGTAATCGTGTAAGGTGCAGAGAATGGTTGTGGCAGATGATCATGAAAAGGAGTTTGTTACGGACAGCGTTCCAATCTCAAGTACGCAGCTCGGAGAGTAGAGGATCTTGGTGCCAAGGACGTCTGAAGCCTTTCCGTTGGCTCACGTGATGCTCCCCTGAACGCAGCAGGGAAGCGACACGAGAGGTCCCGCCCGCCCTACGGAGGAGTGCGAAAAGTGGCAGCAAATACCCGATATCCCACCCTACCAAAATCACAGAAGACGAAAATGTCAACCATCTATCTCCCCTCTGTGATTGAATTCCTTGGCTTATTCACGAGGAAAAGGATGACTCTGATCAAATTTGCTACAGGGATTATTCTAAATTTTTCAATAAGGCGGCATGCGAAGGGGGTCAGGTACCGTTGCCCTTATGGTCGTTGTATGTAAATAACGGCAAGGACGTCAATACTAAGCCTGAGGAGCCATATAAGAAGGATGCGTCCTAGTGGTTTACATGAATTTATAGAGAAGAGAGCGGAACTCTAGGTTGGGAAAAAATAAGGTTCACATGTCTTGTGCAGCATGAGAGCGAGAACGGATACCTACCCCGACCACTCTGATAGGTTAAAAGGGTGGCTGTGTTTTTGACAACAAGCATCAGCAAGATCAATCTATATTTAGACAGTATGGAACCTCTGACCGATTCTCTAAAGGAGCTAGAAGAGGATCCCCCTAAAAATAATCCAGCTGACTCATCAGCGTGCTCAGGGCTCAAGGCTCGGCTCGGGTTAATGCAGCGACTGCTCCAAAGACGGAAGTGGATTTTGGAGCGGTCCAGTTTCGGCGCAGATTATACAAGTAATTATGGCAACTCGCTTGAAGCCTGCCAAGAGGAGATACAGAATGCTCAAATAGCTATACAATTATCCGGACCCGCTCCAATGAAGAACGAACCTGTGTATCGGCTATGCAGACTAGAAATCCCTAAAATAATAGGAATACCATCCTATGACTCTCCCGAAGTATGACGCCCGCGTCGGCATTGCTTCACGGTACTTGCGGCCAGTGACGGAATGCCCTCGTTGGATGGGTATTGGATGGGAAGTAGCAACTCTATCCCAATACCCTATTTCTGATTTCTTCTAAACCGAGCGGCATATTCAAATGGTTAACGAGAGACCTTTGCAATATACGGTTAATATACTTCTAGTTTTAACCTTCCGTCTACTTGATCCGCGATGGTAACTCTACCAACCCTCAACGCGGGGTTACCGCTAACTTCCAAAGGGGATGTCGGGTTCATATATATTTGATCACGAATTCCCTTTTTTTATTAGGGATGTTTACCTGAGCCAATCCATTTTGTGTTATCCAGGAATTACTCGTCTCCTCTTTTCCCTCAAATCTGCCTCATTTCTTATTCTAAAATGAAAGGCAGGTCAAACTCTCTAGTGGCGGCGGGGCTCCTCATCCTTGGTGGGTTGGATGGCATTTTCGCAGCAAAACCATCTCCTGCCTGTGGCAGCGCTTCGAAGTTGGTCACGAGCGGCAGCGTCAACACGCCTCTGACGATGACAGTCAATGGCAAGAGCCGCAACTACTTCGTAAAGCTCCCTGATAACTACGACAGTAGCCACCCCTATCGCCTGATCTACACCCTACACGCACTTGGAGGCACTGCAAGTCAAGTCATCGCAGGCACGAATGGCTATCTCCCTTGGTACGGCATCCCACCGCTAGCAAATGACAACATCAGTGCTATATACGTGGCGCCAAATGGCCTCGATAATGGCTGGGCCAACAACGGTGGCGAGGATATCACCTTTATCAGTCAGATCAATGATGTCCTTGACCATGACCTTTGCATCGACCGGGATCTACGCTTCTCGACTGGCTTTAGCTATGGTGGTGCTATGTCTTACGCTATTGCCTGCGCTCTTGCAAAGGATTTCCGTGCCGTGGCTGCTCTGTCCGGAAACCCTCAGATCAGTGGCTGCGCTGGCGGCAACGATCCGATTGCGTACTATGGCCAGCATGGCGTAAGCGACAACGTGCTACCCATCACGGCTGCTCATCAGATGAGGGACCGCTTTGTAAAGAACAACGGGTGTACAGGGCCGCAGAACGCCCCGGAACCCGCAGCAGGCAGTGGAACGCACATCAAGACCAAGTACACGGGCTGCCAGGCGGATTATCCCGTAGTATGGGTTGCATTTGACGGACCTCATACTCCAACACCAATGGATAAAGGTGCTTCCCAGACCTTTTCGAACACAGAGACGTGGGAGTTCTTCTCACAATTTACCTGAAGGGGTTCTTGCTGCCGAGTGAAACATCATGGGGATGGTTATAGTCACTAGTCGTGGATGAAAATGCTATCATTACTTAAAATCTATACATATATCCATTGTGTTATATTACCTATATAGCTGAAATAACCCTGTTTACTAACCGCCTCCAATCTTAGCGATTATAGATGACGGCTTGACTCTGTTGACATGACTACTGCTTGTTTTAATAACCGCCCACCCTATATTTCAAACATTTACCAAAATAGAATCAAACCTATTAACATTCCTACTACCTCTATATACCTAGCCTTATTGTTTCCTAATCGAGAAGGCAAATTAGACTTTAGCTATCACTTAGCTTAGCCTACACCTTGAATTTCAAATAAGCTTGCAATTTGCTTTACAATCGGGTCTCGTCTTACTCATATATAGTAAATAATAAGAATTGTTATTGAATAGAGATAGCCTTATATACCGAATGTGACGCTTATTTATATAGCCGTAAGTTATCACCCAAGTCCAATCCGTTATCGCCTGTCAATGTTGGGTTTTTCAAGGGACTTGGATACTCTAACAATGCCAACGTTGCTATTAAAGACGACAGAGCCTAATCGTCAAATTCAAACCACCTTCAAAAGCTATCTTTCTACACATATTCATAACATAAGAAGTCATTTCTAATATCAAGAACGTCCCCGACAGTTGAGTTAGGAACAATTCCAAACATGTTAAGGACATGGTTCATTGTAGTAACATTTCCAGGGTCGCCAGGTAGGCTTTGTGGTATAACCGGAGTTGTGTCATTTTCGCAGCCTGGAATCGTTCCATTTGGCCAGCCAGGAAAGGGGGACGTGCCGTTCGGTCCAGTCCACGGCAGCCCCCCTCCAAAGCCAGCACATGGATCCTGAACATTTCTTCCAGTAATTTCCGATACACTAGCTGGCAAGTTTAGAGCTTGCCATCCCCACCAAACCTTATCTAGGTATGTATGGTGAAGGTAGAAGATAGGATCTCCTGGGCTCGAAATCGGATTCAACATCTTGGGTTTATCAGTAATCAGTCCTACAGAAATATGCTGTAATATATTACCTCTGCCCCAATACCACCATGACCTCCACTATGTGGAGATCCCTCCATACATGGCCAAGCAGTCGAGTAGTTCTGAAGTTTATAACACTGGTCGACGAAGGATTGGTTTGCTGCTTGACTGGCGACATCGTTGACCTTCCGATCAATACAGTGATCTGAAATGAGATGGCCCGGACCGATTCCATTCATATAGCCCACAAAGGGGCCATCTGCAATACAGTTGTCTGGCGCAACGCCATCGCCACCAAAACCGACATCAGGGTCGAGAACCACGGACTTGCTGAATTTCCCTGCGTCTCTCGGCTCATCCCAGTAACTAGTCTCTGTCAGTAGGTATTCCCGCTCTGGACTAATGTTCGTCGTACGGCTGTGTTCCTTCGTAGCCGCATTCAGTTTGCATGAGATACTCGTGGGTATGCATCAACAGGCGGTGGAATGGGAGGAACGCGCCCTAAAGGTGTAAATAAGCCATGATTGGTCATAAGATTCCCGGTCACAAACCACACCATGCGTTATCTCAGCTTGCATAGCATGAGAAGCTTGCAACTCATCAAATCGCGTTCTCGTTCCTGGGAGGCCAAGTTTTGCTGGAAGCTTCATGAGGCATTTCTCTGCGTCAAGATACTCCAGTTTCTCATCTTTTGTTAAAGTATGCCTGTGCTATTAGTTAAATTTTTGAGGTAGAGCTTGGTGGATATATAGACCGTACCAAGCTTTGCGCTGAGATTTGACGGTGCAACTTGTTGTGCCAAGGGGGATGCCGTTCACTACGACAGATGCGGACAGCAATGCGACCACTATGCTGCTATGCCACTTCATATTGGCAGAGATGAGCGAGATTATTTGAGCGGTTGAGTGAAATTGATTATTTGAAACCCAACCTCGACACTTCAATAGATGACTTTATAATAGCGTTTCTATTCACTACTTCCCGCGAGCAAGACCCGGTAGCCCATGTCAACGTACGCCTCAATATACTTTACTACATATCGACGTACGCCTCAATATACTTCCCCGCATCTCTAATTATGAATTGCTTAAATCGCTTGGCTATTCCTGGAAGGATAATTCGACTATCAGTCTACCAAGGGTCCCATAACGGACCTTTCAGCCGGGTTAGCCGGGTTAGATATCCGGAACCTGTTGCAGTTTTGTTGAACTGGAGCTTACGACGACTTCTCGTTTTCTGTGGCGATAGACCGTCACTTATATCAAGCTCCTAATTATAGATAAATTTGTCGAATGGTATAGCAATCCGTATGTTAGTCTAAACTACAATTAAGTATTTAACCGGGCTATAATGAAACTAAAACCTGGTCTTTGGAAGGAAATTAATATCTACCAAGGGTGTACCACACGAATGGTATAGTAGGTGGTAGTATATTGATGAAAGTAGCAAAACTAGTGAACCCCGGCCTAAGCCACTGAGCCATGCGTAAACAAGATCATGTTTAGATATTTAGTTTCGGAACTTCCCGAAAGGAACTCGGGAGTAGCCACCTTTTACCATCCAATCGGCCCGGCAACATCCTCGGACTCCTCTTCTACAACTCATCAGCTCCCAGCCTCTGGCTCCCAGAATAATGACTTGGAGAAGATAGTAGTCCTATATCTGCTTCTTCGGATTTTGATCTTTTAGGATCTCCTTCTCTACGATATTATCTGCGAAGCTTCTCTCAACTCTACAGCTCTCATTCTTACATAATCTCCTATAAGCAGGCAATCTATTCATCAGTGATCACTATTAACATGCTCTAATAATTTACTTCTTAGTGAGGAACTTAGTTTGTTTTACTAATATTTCTTTTTAGCTTGTATTGGAAATAGTAATTTGGGAACCAAAATATATACTCGAGTATATTAACAATTTTATATTATGTTACAATAACAAATAAAGTAGCATTTGAAATTTAAAATTTAAATTATGATAGACGTACTAAGCGCCACTATCCAAACTCTAGATCAAACTTCCCACATTCTCAACTCCTCCCCGGGAAGCATCTCGGCACTTCAATACCCCTCCCACTGAAAAGCAAGGTACCTGCAGCGGCTATAGTCCGCGTCGCCCTTGAGCACTACCTAGCGACCAGCCTGCATACCAATATCAACACATATCCACCAATGAGATCACCAGACGATAAAGATGGAGATGGGAAGCATCGTAATAGAAGCGCTGTAATAGCTCACCGCGAATACTTCCTCTATGGATCCTGAAATCAAGAGATGACGCGTCTACCTACACGTCTACCTTCAACCTTCTATCTTTCGTAGATTTCCATCGCTTTGTCCACATATTGTTTTAAGCCTATTTTGAAGCGATGATATGCCATTGTTTCATAGTGAAGTTTCAATATACAGAGTAGCATTGGATTGCGTGACGGGATCTGGTTCGATTATTGTGGGGTGTGGAAATGGTCCTGAGACCTTGTATATTAGATGCCCAACGAACGATGTCAATCGCTACTAATATTCAAACCAGGCGAAAAAGAGTTCATTGATTTTCGTTCCATTTATCATGAAGTTCGACACAGCCTTCGCACCCTTTCTGGGTCTCGCAAACCTTGCCACGGTCTTTGCACATGGAGCCCCTCAACCCGCAGCCGCAATCGCTCGCCGAGAAGCATTGGTCGCAGAGGCAGCAAAGACATACTCAAGTTGCGCTAAGAAGATTAAGTCTCGTGAGGTTCTTGAGAGGAGAGATGCCAATACACAGTCATTTGTGAATATGTATCTGGAGAGTCGTGGACTTGAGCCAAATTTTGATAAGCGGGTTGAATCTGATGCGACTTGTGTTCTCGCTCCAGAGGAAGTTGAGGGCCCGTATTGTAAGATACAATAATGAGGTGGGAGGTTAAATGAATGCGATGGGCTGACATGTTGGTAGATGTTTCTGGACAATTGATTAGGGATGATATTCGAGAGGAGGAATCTGGTATCGATCTTCTGCTAGATGTGCAACTCTTGAATGTTCATACCTGCGAGCCGTTGCGAAACGTTCTTGTTGATTTCTGGGCCTGTAACAGTACTGGAGTCTATGGTGGAGTTGCAGCGCAAAATACCGTGGTATTTATTGTTGAATCTGGTTGAGCGTCTCGTGGCTGACTGGTTAAGGGATTGACATTTTTGCGTGGTATTGTGCAGTCGGACAATGATGGTGTTGTTCAAGTGTGGGTTTCACCTCCTACAATACCGAGTTGCATTTGTGATGCGTGCTGATCTGTCGGATTCCATCTAGTCTTACGAAAGTGCCAGGATGGTACACCGGAAGAGCTCAACATATCCACGTGAGTTTAACCTCAACCTTGTTAATCAACACACTGCTAAATCCGTTCAGGTGAGAGCGCATGTGAACTACACAATCGCTAATGACAAATTGCAAGGAGGAACAGTGGTACACGTACGTGGTTGCGATTCCCCTTCTGATCGGCGGCAGGCTTACTATAATAAAACCTCAGACTGGACAACTTTACATCGAGCAATCCGATCTCACCGAAATCAATGCTTTGGCGCCATATTCTAATAACCAGAATCCATTCACACTGAACTCCGAGGACTTCATTTTCACCGGAGAAGCAAACGCGACGGCTGGATATAATCCTTACATCCGTGTCACAAAGACTGGAGAGACACTGAATGATGGTCTGTTGGGGAAAATAACACTTGTTCTTGATCCCGACACGGCTGCTACCCCGGTGGATATGGGTTTTCCAGGTGGAAACTTCACTGGACCTCCTCCGGGAGGTTTCCCAACTAGCGCACCTCCTGCTGGGGAAACAACCAACTCTGCGACAACAACCGCGAATCTCTGAGCATCGCGACTCGCGACGGGCCCGAATGGTTTCCTTGAGGGCGAGAATGATTTGGCTTGAAAAGCTCAAGATGTTGCTAGTTGATCAAAAGAGTAGATTCACACAGCGTTTGAGGGGTCATGACTTGGAAATTGTACTGCCTGGAATAATTAGCGGAGTACAATGCGATTGTGTACGTGTTTGACCCTGTGACCCTGTGACCCATGGAGGTTGTACCTCATAAGATGTTCTCGATCACTGGAACGTTGATAATAGTGGCCGAGTCCTAGCTACGTGAAAGTTTGAGAATTGCGGAATCTAGTTTCATCACATACAGTTTGAGGGGGACTAAATAAAATGAATGGTTTGCGCATCAGCGCAAAAGTGCGTAGTGTAGCACCACGATAGGAGACATCTCTTTGGTGACCTTTGAGGAATATTTGATATTATCTTTTGTAAAGAATTGAAACCAGTGGAAGTTGGATCACGTAAATATTAAACATCCGTAACTCTGCGGGCGGAGAGGGGAGCCTTGAGCCAACCCTAGCCTTTTGGCCTAAATTTAGTACCAGTTTGAGGTTACACAGGAAATCGATTTACTAGTTCGAGAGGGCATGGGCTCGAATCCCACGATTATTATCTTTTTCTGATTTTTATAAGTCCAAAGAGGGGGTTTTCAGTGTCCTTCGCTCGCCGCTAGCTTCACTTAAATATACCGCGGTGAGGTATCCTCTTTAACCCTTTATGTGTTCTGATAAAATATATATGCATTCATAGCTTTCTCATTCAACTGCTACTAGATTTATTTCCCCTAATAAATGAGCGCTTTGCTTTAATTTATATTTTATGCTTATACAAATGCACTTGGTTGGCTTTTTTCTGAGTACGAAGGTTCTAGTAAAAGACTGTAGTATAATTAGCTACTATAGTAATAGAGGCCTCTGTACAACTGAATAATACGCCTACTTCATACTATTAATTACAAACATAAAGAATTCGGCGCCCACAAGATCCCGCCCTACATGATCCTTTCGCCGCCTAAATATAGGTAGAAACTGGAAATTAGAACCAGCCTCCAGTAGTCTAGGATATCGAAGGTGCCGAGCACCAGATCAGGGCCCATGGAATCTATACAGCAGCTTGCAAGTTATCCTGACTATAGCTCTGATTTATCCTCTATATATTTCGTTATTGGGATAAACTTTTCAATCGGCGAACAGTTGGTGGTTTGTAGACTATACCTCCATTGAGATATAACGGCGTAATCCGGTCGCTATATCCCCTCTCTCTCGCTGTTCACTTACTCTTATATATCCTAGCTTCCTCGAGTAGCTCCTGTTCACTATAGGGGGTCGGTAAATTCTTGAGAGTACCCAAGTGTTTTGGGTTATCTTTCTCCAATAGGTTTTGCATCCCGACAACGGCATGTTATTGGAGTGCTACAGCTTCTTAGAAATAGAAGCGAACCGGATAGCGACATAGGTTCTCTAAACGCCGCCTGCCTCCGAGAGTTTCCACGATAATATCCTTCCACATAATATCCCTCTCTTTGAGAACTTATCAATGAAGGACCGCGACTTCATCAAGGCCTCCTCGCAAGTAGAAAATTTAAGAGAACGTCCCTTTCACTGCAAAAGATCCGGGATTGGTTTCCCTCTATTACTCTTCCCTCCCTATTAATACTTCTACTTAAAGTGTTTCCACATCTACTAGAAAGTCAAGGCCGCTGTAGTTCGTAGACTTTTATATAGTTTTGGAGTTCAATCTTTTCTATTTAAACTTAAATAGAATTTAAATTTATAATTTATTGAAACTAAAAGTTATTGATATAATATAACTAGTTATAGATAAAAAGAGTAATAAATAGCGAGAAGTAAATATAGAAATAGAAAGTAATTAAATTGACTATCTAGAAAAGAAGTTCTAAGAACTTCTCTTCTAATATTATATAAGTCCAGAATAACGTATCTCTAGTTATATAACTTACACTTTTATTTTCTCAACAATTTTTATATTAAAAAATATATTTTATTATAAAATAAAATATAAATATTTTAAAATTAAATAATTCTAATTTTATAAATATATTAGAATTTTTATAATTTTATATTAATTATATTATATATTTTCTTTTGAATATTCTTAGTTTATTTACTCCGAAAATTAAATTATATTGTCACTGTTTTTATAATTTACAAAATACTTTTTTTTGGTAGTCTAATTAGACTCTACAACTTATAGTACTATTATCGAGCTTTTTTCGCTTTTCAAACTCATAGGACGATTGAATCTAGATTTCCAAGTCTCGCCACGATGCTGCTAAGTAATTGTCAGCTCTATAGTGACTAAGGAGTACTGTGTCAGGGGACGTTGCTACATGTCTTAGTACCTCCAATTAAGCGGTTACAGTACTCCATAACTACGGCGTATTTTATCTTACATAATAGAACCTGCGGCGGACTACTGCCGAAAAATTCCGCTCTTCCGATATACTCCGATCACCACGCCCCTTACGTCAGTCCTTCACGCATTCCAGCGGCCGCATCACGTGAAGGCATTCGCTGCCAGAGAATTCCATGACCAACAGAAAAGATTGACCAGCTGTTCTACGCATAAGCAACGGTACAGTACCTACCTGATTCCTTCGCATACTGTGCCGACCTTATCGATGACAGAGTGCTAAGAGGAGCACGGTATCAGCACACAAGATAGGCCTAAACTGTTGACCATCATAGATAGTTGATATATATATCGCCTCACTTCATTACATTAATCGCCCATCATCCCCTCCCTTAGATACATAAAGTGCCTTGACCTTTCCAATTCCTACCCTCTTGAACCAACTCTTAGACCCACCCTTGAATCCCTTTCCCCTTTTTATGATCAATATCCAGTAGGTTTTATCAGCATCTGCCTCAGCATCATCTTCCATTCCGACAACAACACAGTGCCCAAAATTAGAGTCCGTTTCGTCAAACCACACTTCTCCTATTTTTTCAGACACGTCGTTCAAAATCCGATATTGCCTCTCTTCCTTTTTGACTTTGCAATTCCTAAAGCTTCGAACTCGCACTCTCAATGCATCCTTCCCATCATATTGTATATCTGCAAGCTTGAGATGAACAATTTGAGGGAAAGCGATTCCTGCATATGTCATCCAGGTCCATGATGGCAGTTGATCTTCATAGTGCTTGTGCACATTCCCTGGTATTTCCTCATCCGACCGGTGCCATAGAAGAAGTCTGTGGAGGAAGATTCTAAAAGTTCCATATCTGTATGTCGTCCTGAACGCTGTTTCCATATGCTTCATTAGACTGTATATAGCATCTTCTCTATCAGACTTTTTGGTAAGGCCACATTTTGCGTATTTCTGAAAGAGGAATTGTAAAAAGTCGACAGAGCGATGATAGCCTGAATCTCTAAGACGATTTGGAAATCTCGGGTCGAGGAGGAAGTGATGTCTACCAGACAGACTATCAACGTATAAAAATCTGGTCAAAAGTATAGTTCTGATTGAGAAATTACCATTTCAATTTTGCGAAGTTTTCACAACGCACCCCTTCGCCACACTCCCAATATGAATTCTTTTCGGTAAAATGAATGATTCGGCGAGACAATACTCTTTCTTGGACTACCCAACCTCTTTGGTTCAGTTGAGCCTTTTCAACATCATTTTCAAAATCGTCTATGTTATCGCTAATAGAGATTTGCTGCCCGTATATGTCCTTAATCCGAATAGAATTATGGCCAGATTCTCGCTTAAGAAACCCTTCATCCCAGCTGGTTGCGGAACTAGCGGCAATCGTACAGTAAGCAGAAGCAAAGATGTTTTGCATTTGCTTAGATTCTTTCTCCCAATCACCATTATCTCCTTGAATAATGCAAAGTGAATCAATCCAAAGATATTTCATGCCAAGTTCTCGAGTAACGTGAACAGCATCTCGAAATGTCTTCGGCAAATGATTGAGAGGGAATTCATCCAACCGAGCTTTATAGTTGGTGCTAGTAGTACTATAATTCTTCTTGTCTTCATCTGAAGGTTTGCCCCAGCAGTGAGAAAGCGCGATATAATCAATCGGGGAGGTCGGTTCACAAAGTTTCACTTTGTTCGGGTCTGTATTCCCGACGAATAGCACCCTCGTTGGCTTGCACCTTGCTTGCACCACCGCGCAGTTACCGTGGTGCTCATCGCAATCTTTGAGCCATTGACGCAACAGTTCGAAATATGGAGAACCTCCACCAAGAAATGGTGATGCAATGGAATACAAATTAGGAACGCCAACTTGAACTATGTTATTGTTGTTGACCGGAAGAGCTTATTCCAAATTAGTATGTGAGTACAGATTGCATACAAAACATATGGGAAGCAAACCTGGATGAGATAGAAGTCCTAGAATACGTTTCTCGTCTTGAGTATTCTTCAAGAAAGATCCGGATCTCTTTAAATGAAAGGTGTCTCCTTTCGGGTCGTATCGGCTCAGCAAACAATCACACAAGAGCTTACAGAGCTGACAGTTATTATTTGGATCTTGTAATTCTGATAGAGTGAATTGTCGGTCAAAAGAAAATATGTCTTTGCAGGCTCGACAAAGATAAGTGTTTTCTAAGGTTTCAAAGGCCGTAGATAAAGCTAATTTGGTGCTTTCGAAGTAAGCTTTTGCAAACTTATTATCAGGGTCATCATATATCCAATGGCCATATTCATCTAGTCGGACATCCCATCGTCGTTCCCATTCCCAGAGTCGTCGTTCCCATTGGTCGAATTCGTCGAATTCGCCCAAGTTGTCGACGTCCCATCGTTGTCGTTCCTCATCTTTAAAGCTATGATGAGCCCAAAACTCATCCGTAAGTCGTTGTGGTTCCATTCTTTGCGATATGCTTCGACGTGATGCACCGACCTGATCTGGCGGGAGTGTCGCAGCTTTCTCCCGAAACAGCTTCTCTGCTCTGCTCCATACCTCATTATTCTTCCAATCTTCGAGTTGCAGCAGATACGGCAGGAGCGTAATGCTCAATTGTTCCGAGCTTTCCCGCGGTAGCAGTGAAGAAAGATGGTCGATCGAGATAACTGAGAGCGGTGGTCCACCCTTCACATCAACTAGAATGGTTGAGCTGGTAGAGGTAGTACTGACCTTATACACGGGTATCAGGTTGTCAGGATTTGCAGCGTCAAAAGAGACGTCACAGATTACCGAGAGTTTGCGCCAAGGACAAGCCAGAGAGTGGGCATCGAGAAACGGGGAACCACTGCTCAAGTATGCGCAGTTGACGAAAATGTCCGACTCGACGATATCCAAGAACGGTCCTCCCATACACACCTCTGCTAGATCCCATTTGAGGATTTGTGAGTTATCCAAGCCAGCCCTGAGAAACAAGTCTACGGCTCCGACGCCAGAGCGTCCTAAGCAACCCATTACCAAAACTTTTGGAGCTCGGCCCGCTTTTTTAATTCCAAGCCTCAGGTCGGTCCGCAGTTGTTCCAACATTTCATCTTCATTCAGGTAGTACCCTCTCCCTTGCGTGAAGCTTTCAACTCCAGGTAACTGCTCCCCTGGATGGTCCAGCTGCCATTTCCAGGTTTTGATGGCCCACGCCGAGCCCACCAAAGCTTTATAATAAGCAAACTCTGCGACACGACTGCCATCTGCGAGCTGCAAGAATTCGAGATCGAGCAGAGTCCCTCCCCCTCTGCGAAATCTCGACAGTACATCTTGCCATCCTGCCTGCCCCTTGTAGCAGTGCGCAAACTGTACGTGGGTATTTACTAGTGGGAAGCTTTCCGGTTCCAACTTGAGTCCGATGATGATGTGGTCTCGCGGTGTTTTCGACCAGCTTTGGTCGTCGACTAGCTTCGCACCAACTCGCTCAAATTCGTCATCGTCGTATATTCTCTTGCGACTCGGATCTTTTGGACTGCGTTCGACATGAACCTCGTAGCCTGCACATATCAAGGCTTTGGTGGTGCTTGGAGTGAGGGCAGAACGGTGCTCCAGGGGGTTTTGCTCGCTTCGGAGGTGTAGAATCGTGTGCTTGGTAGACATGACGAGGATCTATCACGTCACCAATCAGCTGGCGCTGAGATGCTGCGAGAATTGGCGCCGTAGTAGGCAGAAGACTGTTTCTCTCTTGGGTCACCTCCGCTCAGAAGGAAAGTTAGTGTTTAGCGCCGCCTAGTGCAATCGAAAGCGACATGCAATGAGAATGTAGGTGACCCGACCTCTAGAGCGGCGGGAAATTTTGGCAAGTCGGCAGCAGCCACAGCCCCCCAAAAACAGCAGCCAACTTGCCGTTTGCTAGTATAATTTGGTTGTCTTCTCTTCTTGGGCCTGCCAGGCACGGTCTGGTCGTTCAAAGCGTGGCTGGTCACGATCGCCTGAGAACCCATTCAATTAGGAGTCTTTGGAGTGTGGGAGTACAAGACCAGATAGCCTTATGTCCCACAGTCCTGAGCAACCACAAGCTTGTGCTGAAGCGAAGTCTGTTATCGCGTTAGGCGCCGAAGCTGCTGTCAACCACGCATCTTCCTAACCTCCTAAGCAGATCACATCTTCATCCTCTGGAAGTCCTGCAGTAGTGCTCAACGAATTACCCCTCTTAGAATTATCAGCTCGAAAACATCCTCTTGTCTGCACGTTGTCGTCAGCGCACTGAGATGACAAAAGGTGGCAGACTCTGCCATCACATAAAGAGTGTCATCAAGTCTCGTGCCATTTTAAGTTAGCATCATGTTAGCTGACATCACCTGATCCGGATGTTCACGTGATAAGGACGAACTAGTTAGGGATATGCCACACCTGACTAAGTTCGGAATAGTGGATCGGTAAAATATTACGAGCCGGGCCTTAATACAGTATAGTGTAATTAGACAGCCGCATACTAAAATATGCGGCATTCTATGGACTCTCCTCGCACAGCAAAACTCCCGGATTTCCTGACAATCTTCTCCAAATGTCTTCAAAACTTGGAGTTATATTGATTTTTAATAAAACCTTTCCCTAAAATACTCTGAATTTCGAAAAGACTCCAGTAGTTATAATTAAACAAAGGGGGATAATTGAAACGTCGATCGATAATATTAACGAAACAATTAGTAGTATAATTAACTGCAGTTTTTTTTCTCAATATAAGTTAGTTTTCTAGAGAAGAAATAACTAAAGAATAGTAATATATTAATAAGAATGTTACGAACGCCAACCTTATAGCCTGAGGCTCGGGTAAGTATGACTTACTACCACAGAGAACTATAGAGGCATGTGACAAGGTCACGTGACGGCCGGATCAGGGTCCCGCTGAGCGATCCGCTGAATCATTAGGGATTCATGGGGATTCTAGGGGTTCACTTGGATCTAGGAACAGGAAGGTTCTATATAAGCAATGTAATTTCCTTACTAGATAGGAGCTTCATACTCAACTTGAATATCAATTATAACAGTTTACTTTGATTACACTTGACTCCTTCCGTGATTCACTYACCCTGATATCACTTACGGATCATTAGAAGAGATCACTGTATTACTTCGCTACGTAAACGAAACAGAACACCTCTGTTAGGATTCCCTGTCGGAAGAATAACAGAACTGTTACACTTTAAACACTTCTTTGCCGAAGTAAGCAAATTACTATAGCTCCAGCAACCCCACTAGCCGCGAAGCTGCCTGCCGCGAAGCAGCCAGCTATCGCCAACCCGAGTGCTAGTTAGGTGAACCTCACACCGTCGACTAGTAGACTCCAGGAGGATATCGAAATGTCCGACTTACTTTATGAATTCAAAGTCGAGGCTAATGAATCAATCCGTGTTGCCTTCCCCGACAAGTATAATAGCAACCGAAAGGATCTCGAGACCTTCATCCTTCAGGTAGAGATCTACTTCAACTTCAACTACGAGAAATTCGAGGCTAACTATAATCAACAAAGCTTTTGGGTAACTTCTTATTTACGAGGACTAGCTTTGGAATAAGTCTAACTATTCTTTGAAGACTTCTTCAGAAATGAATCGGAGGACGGAAAGATAGTAGTTACGAAAACTATCTTCAAGTCATAGAACGGGATGAAAAAAGAAATGCGACGAATATTTGGAGATATCGATACTACCCAAGTAGTAGTACGAAAGATGCTGGATCTTCGCCAAACTAGGATAGCTCTTACTTATACGACAGAGTTCCAGAGATATAGTACTAAGACAGGATAAGATAGCTTTGTTTTGATAGAATTGTTCTGTCGAGGATTGAAGGAATATATCTATAAAGAAATAAGACGACAAAATATAGTCTACAACGACATTGTCAGTATAATTGAAGGCGTTATCTAGTTAGATAATCGTTTGTAGGAATTCAAGAAGAGCTACGTTCTACGAGAAAGCTAAAAGGGAAACTACTAGTCCGGACAAAGATACTAGTAGAAGAAAACCAGAATAATTAGCGCGATTTAATATAGAGGAAAGAAATTCGTCTCGAATGAGGAATAAGATAAGTGTCGGGAGAAAGGCTTATACTTTGAGTGCGGACTTCTAGGATATCAAGCTTCTTCTTACTATAAAGGAAGACTACAAAGGAACAAACAAGTTTGGAAAGGAAAGTCTCGATAAGTTAACTGTAACGGTTCTGTTATTCTTCCGACGGGGAATCCTAACAGAGGTGTTCTGTTTCGTTTGCGTAGCGAAGTAATGCAGTGATCTCTTCTAATGATC